>NC_041391.1:38019076-38053566 GCF_002162155.2 Triticum dicoccoides | reverse complement strand
AAGGGGTGCCCATGGAGGGGTGGTTGAACAGTAGCCGGTGGAGTAGCACGCGGTGGAGGCTGGATGAACAGGAGCCCGTGGAGGCTGGAGGAGGTCGACGGTGGAGATGAACAGTATCTCGTGGACTCCTGTTTTGCGGTACGCCACACCCCTCCCGATGAACAGGACCCCCGTTTCGACCGTAGGAGGTCCGTTTCGTCCGTTTCGTCCGTTTTGCGGTACGCCACACCCCTCGCGATCAACAGGACCCCCGTTTCGACCGTAGGAGGTCCGTTTCGTCCGTTTTGTGGTACGCCACACCCCTCCCGATCAACAGGACCCCCGTTTCGATAGTAGGAGGTCTGTTTCCTCTGTTCTGCAGTACACCAGGCCACGTTTCCATCGCCTGTTCCATCCAAGCCGGTTGGCTCCCACGCGTTCCGTTGCCTCCCGATGAACATGACGCATTCCGTTGCCTCCCCATGAACACGACGCATTCCGTTGCCTCCCCATGAACACGACGCATTCCGTTGCCTCCCCATGAACACGACGCATTCCGTTGCCTCCCCATGAACACGAGCCCTCGCCGTACGTATGCGCGACTAGGCGTTCGAGACCCCGCCCGTATGTACACATACGTGGCCGTATTTTCTTTCTTGCACCCTGGCTGCTGAACGTACGTGTACATGCTGCGTGCGCGCCTCTACTACGACATGTACGCGCCTCTACTACGACACGTGCGTGCCTCTACATAGACTAGTATATATGTACGTACAAGTTCGCGACCAGAATGACAACGCTACGTACGCTTCGACCAGGTGGGTCCCGACTGTCAGGCAGTTCCTTGCGTGCAAAAATGTAGCTGGTGGGTCCCAGCAGTCAGAGGGGCGAATCGTTTTTTTTTGCCCGGACGCACTTCCTTTGCGTGCGAAGATGTAGCTGGTGGGTCCCAGCAGTCAGGGGGGCGAATTGTTTTTTTGCCCGGACGCACTTCCTTGCGTGCGAAGATGTAGCTGGTGGGTCCCAGCAGTCAGGTGGGTGAATCTTTTTTTTTGCCCGGACGCACTTCCTTGCGTGCGAAGGTGTAGCTGGTGGGTCCTAGCAGTCAGGGGGGAAACGTTTTTTTCGTGAAATATGGTGGCCCGTCCGGTGGGTCCCCGTTGTCAGGTGGAGGAATAATTATTTTGCGGGTAATAAGGAGGCACTTCCTTGCTGCGGCGTGGACACAGCTGTCAGCCTCTCCATGTACAGTCCACGTCCGATGGAAGCCGTTCCTTGACCACGTTGACCACGCCGCGTCGAGAGCACCAGGGCGGTGGACGACGGCGAGGCCCAGGAAGGGGACGACGCAGAGCCGGGGACGACGCGGCAGTGGAAGCCCACGCGTAGAGGAGTACGAGGGTTCACTGGTTCGCTGCGGTGTGAGGCTGTCGTCGCCGCAGAATAACAGGGGGTGTGGGTGAGTAGAGGGATGGCCTGGTCAGCGATGGGAGTAGTAGGGAGCGGTGAGGCCTCCGCCGCATCGCAGCCAGCCACGGGAGGCAGGAGCACGAGGCACGACCGACGCTGGTTCGGGTGGCTGGAGCAAGAAGACCAGAGGTTGAAGAAGCACTACGGCCATTGGATGGACATCGTACGGTCACTGGAGCTAGAATCGTGCATATTGACTAAGTTGACAAAGCCCTCCATCCCCATCAACTTAGTAGGCCCACAAGTCAGCCTGCCACCAAGGTGGGTCCCAGCTAGTCGGGGGAATATTCATTTTTTTGTGCGTAATAAGGAGGCACTTCCGGTGGGTCCGAGCTGACAGTGGAGGGAACATTTTTTTCACGAAATATGGTGGCCCGCCCGGTGGGTCCCAGCAGTCAGGGGAAATGATTTATTTCGCAAAATACTGGTGGCCCGTCTAGTGGGTCCCCGCTGTCAGGTGGAGGAATAATTATTTTTCGCGTACTAAGGAGGCACTTCCTTGCGGCTGCCATGGACCCAGCTGTCAGCCTCTCCACGTATAGTACTCTTCCGATGGAAGTCGGTCATTGACCACATAGACCACGCCGCGCCGAGAGCACCACGGCGGTGGACGACGGCGAGGCCTAGGAAGGGGACGACGTGGAGCCGGGCCACGGGAGGCAGGAGCAGGCGGTAGCACAGCCGGCCACGGGAGGCAGGAGCAAGCGGCATGACCGGCGCTGCTTTGGGCAGCTGGAGCAAGAAGACCAGAGGTTGAAGAAGCCGTATGGCCGTTGGATGGACATCATACGGTCACTGGAGTATTGACTAAGTTGACAAAGCCCTCCGTCCCTGTCAACTTAGTAGGCCCACAAGTCAGCCCAACAATATGGTGGGTCCTAGCTAGCAGGGGGTATTCATTTTTTTGGGCGTAATAAGGAGGCCCTTCCTTGCGTGCGGTCCTAGCTGTCAGGTGGAGGAATCATTATTTTGCGCGTAATAAGGAGGCATTTCCTTGCGTGCGGTCATGGACCCAACTGTCAGCCTCTCCTCGTACATTCCACTTCCGATGGATGTCGTTCATTGACCATGTTGACCAGGTCGCGCCGAGAGCACCAGGGCGGTGGACGACGGCGAGGCCTAGGAAGGGAACGACATGGAGCCAGGGAATACTCGACAGTTGTTTCCCACGCGGAGGAGTACGAGGGTTTACTGGTT
Organism: Triticum dicoccoides; assembly: GCF_002162155.2. Lineage (NCBI taxonomy): Eukaryota > Viridiplantae > Streptophyta > Magnoliopsida > Poales > Poaceae > Triticum > Triticum dicoccoides. The sequence goes on along the minus strand of NC_041391.1, from coordinate 38,050,920 downwards.
CGTCTGCCGTCGCCGGAGAATAACAGCATGTGTGGGTGAGTAGAGGGATGGCTAGGCCAGTGATGGGAGTATGGTGGGGCCTTGAGGCCTGCACGGCAGCATAGCCGGCCGCGGGAGGAAGGAGCAGGCAGTCTCGCTGGCGCTTGTTTGAGCGGCTGGAGCATGAAGAGCAGAGATTGAAGAAGCACGACAGTTATTGGATGGATATCCAACGATCACTGATCTCGTGTGTTGACTAAGTTGACAGGCCATTGCGTGTGCGTCAACCTTTTTTTTATGAAAGCATACGCGTCAACCTGTATTTGGCGCACAAGTCAGACTCAAATCTATGGAAAACAGCATACCTCCCATCTACCATTATTTCTAATAATGTACAACCCATTTTCTAATTCTTAAGATTTTCTTGGAGCCCATCTTCTTTTTGTTAGCATTACACCCCATATTGTGGCCACAGTTAAAAAGTATACGAAATTTTGCATATTTCGGTGCGGTCAACTATTTTTAATCCAGAAATATCGATTCATATTCAAACTATTTATAAAAATAATTTATATAAATATAAAATCAAAATAATTGTCCACGCATAAAAATCAATGGAATTTAAGATCTTGTAATGAAAGAAAATGAAATTAATTCCCGGTTTGATGTATTTAAAAATGTACAGGCCATTTCTGGGCAAACCGAATGAAACTCTCCTCGTCTTGAAACATTTGCAGCCCAGCAGGGCCGACAAAGCAAGTAGGCCTTGTTTAGGTATTTCTTTTAAAAAAATAGAATTGGGCTAGCCATTTTCAGCAAGAAAAAACACAACTGGGCTCATGATGTGGTAAATATAAATAAAACCCTGGCTAGACGGGCCACAGCCCCCGCACAGCCCCGTTGTTACCCTGATCCGTCGCTAAAACTAGTATAAATAACAACTGCTTGTTCCTCATTGTCTAAAAAAAACTGCTTGTTCCTCAAAAAAAAATTGCGCGACTTGCTGGGTCCTGGTGGCAGCCGCTCGTAGTGTAATTATCTCGTTTATTGACTACGTTGATGATGGCATGAGCCCTAGATGTCCAACCATTAGGAGGAACCATATTTTTGGGCTTGTACTATAGAGGCACTTGCTTGCGTACTGCCATGACGCTGGTGGGTCCCTACTATCATCCTCTCCATGTACAGTCATCTCCTTGTTCCTCTCGGTTGTTGACGACATTGACAAACGCAAGAGGGCGGTGCACCGCACACAGCGAGCGAACCAAGGCCGCGAGGCGGAGGACGATGGCGAGGCCTCGGACGGAACGAACACGAGCCGTTGAAGATGCGCCGGTCCAGTCGCAGGTGGAGGGGAGTACGTCGGTTGACTGGTGGGGGTGGTGGGGGCTAGTCACCTGGCTTCTGTAATGCACAGTGAGCTCAAGCAGCCGGCGTGAGTGATGTTATTTCCATTGGTTGTGATTTGTTACAATATTGCACTCTAAATTAAACGAATGGCAAGCCATTTGCCTTGTTTCAAAGAAAATATGACAATCACAGCCGAGTTGAAAAGGACAGGAACATCTAACTCCAGCTTACAAACTGTACAAAAGCACGAGGGTTGATTGTTCATCAGGTTTACAAAAAAACCCAGATTGAAAAGGGCAACAACATCTAACTCCAGCACTGTTTTCGGCAGTCACAGTCAAATGGATCGGTCAGGTCCATAGAATGAACATCCTGGATCGTAAAATTTACCGGATTATGACCACAATATGTTGTAACTAGAAGCCCGACACGTTCAGAAGCTCTTTTGCCCACCTGAAACTCCTTTTTTTGCTCTTCGACATACCCATCCGTCAAAACCATGCTGCTGATAAACTTAAGCCTGATGGACAATAGTAACCTTGCATTCAGCAGGAAGAATGTGACAAATCTTGTGTTTGCACGGTTGGCTACATATCGTTCTAGCGTTATTGTCTTCAATCGAATCTCATGAGAAGTGAGAAAATCCCGATGCTTATGAATCCACCAATTGGTTATAACTTTCTTACCCCGTCCTGTTGCCTAAATAGACATGAAGATTGAAAACAATTAAGGTCTAAAAGAAGAGTGTCGAAAGAGCAACAGCTGAACGGTTAATTCTAGTACACTATATGCGGGCTTCCAATGGGCGTGAAATTATCACCTTTATGTACAACTTCTCCAGACATGGAAAGCATTGTAGCAAGCCAATAATCTTGTTCAGATCAAAACTATTCATTTGGATATATAAGATCTTGACAGAATCCAGCACCATTGATAGGCCATCCATGGAGAAACTCTTCATTGAGCATAGACCATAATATTAGTACAAAATGTGTACTCCAAGATGATATATAAATTATGCGTAGAAATTTAAAATGCAGCATATGGTTACAAGTGTAGATGATAATATAAAGTACCTGAAGAACTATGGAGCCAAACACCATATTAAAATGAGCACAGAGATCATGTATTACACCCAAGGTCTCCAGTTTAGGCGCAGAGAGGACGGTTATTTGCAACGGTGAATAACTAGAATCAAGGATCAACCTTTGAAGTGAAGGGGCATCTTGGATGATGAGCTGCCTTCCGTCAAAATAAATTCCAATTCTTACAAGGTTAGGCGACTTTATTTGGAGACAACTGATTCTAACTATGAAAACAAGCACCAAGCACTCCAGCGCAGGGCAACTGGAGTGGATGATGCTGTGCAATGAGGCCTCCGATATACGAACCCGCACAAGTGAAAGTTTCTTGAGAAATGGGAGTCGAAGGTTTAGTACCAGATTGTCTGGAAGGTAGCACAACGCAAAGGTGGCGGTGTGGAGAGAGGAGGAAAACCGCGAGATGGACATCAGTGCTGAGGGCACAAGTTCATGGCGTTCTGTATGTGGTATGTGATTTCCAGGGGAATAGTAGAACTCAAGCAGCTGTAGTTCTGTGAATTCAGGGGATTTCAGCCAGGCGTCCACCATGCAGGGCATGGTATGCTTGCTCAGGTAGCATGACGGGATGCAGAGGCTTTGAACGGAGCCCTGGTGGGAGGAGATGATGGCTCTGGGGATTTGAAAATCATTGAAGAGAGATAGCTGATGACAGTCGAGATTAAGGGGCACGGCGCGCCATAGAGGGTGGCACCGAATTGAGAGGACTTGGGTGCGGCAGCAATCCTTGGTGGGGAGAAGCGAGATGATCTCCCCTAGGACGGCATCTGGGAGATCGCTAATGCGGTCCACCCGAGATTCTACGGGTTGCTGGGATCCGGTGGTGGCGGGGTCGCCGGTTCTCCCTGTGCTGCCGGGTGCGGGGTCTACAACAGGCGTTGCCGCTGGCGGGAGCCTCATCTTCTTGGCGCTGGGGTCAGCCGGCTCCATTTTCCTCGAGGGCGTCGCGTCGTGCTCATGGATTTGAGTTGAGTAACGAATGACGAGCCTAGTGTAGTGCGAGCGAAGAAGAAGGGGAGCTGGGGGTTTTCTGTAGGAGTGAGGAAGAAGGGGAGCTGGGGTTTTCTGTAGGAGTGAGGTGAGGAATTTGGGGGTACGAGTGGAGCGAGCTGATGTGAGGTGGGTGGGAGCAAGGAGGAAGAAGAGCACCCAGGTTTTTTTTGGAGGGGGGCAGTGTGCTGGGTGTGGGTAGCGCCTTTCGAATTGATTTTACTATTTACTAGTGTGGATTGGCTGTTTTGTCTTGGGCCCAGAGAAACAATTACTACTAGTAAAGTGGAGACACTCTATAGCTACCCAGAAAAACAATTACTACTAGTACAGTGGAGACACTCTACCGCTTCTGGCTCCTCCTAGGTCATTGAAACGTCTCCCTCTACTGAATGCCGTTATACTTTTGTTCACCGACATGCGGGCCATGCAGCGCGCGGGCCCAAATGCCATCCACCAAATTAGCAGGCAGTATGCAGGTGGAGAGTCACCCTGGTCGTAGCGCGGCAGTAACAAGCCGTCGTATCACAAAACCCCACCTCCCCGTTGTCTAAGTTTGACGGACGAAGCAACCATCATTTCACTCCTCACTGAATCCCCTTCTCCCTCACCGTCTTCAAGAAAGGCAACACTCGCATCTGCCACTGTTCTTCTCTCCCAACGAAGGGAAGGTAAGCGGATCCGTGATGTTGGTATATTTTCGTTTAGAGAAAAGAAAGAACTTTTGCAAAGCAGTAACCGATCCTCACTCTCTTTTTTGTTTCATTGTCATTGCGATTGTGTTTTCCTTTCAGTGGTCTCCTAGTATTCGTCAGTTTCATGATGGACCAAGGAGAACCAGGCAAAGATCTGCCGATATTGGAGCAGACGCGGGAGGCTGATCCCCACGAGACAGAGAGCTCCAAGAAGATGGAGGCAACCACCGAGCCAACCCCAGATACGCTCACGGCCACTACTGACATGGTCAACACCCTGTTTGAGGTTACAGCCCCCATGGCACTGCAGGAGCAGTTTCCCCCCTTCGAGGATGTGTCCCCCCTGTTGAGCTGCCCAAGGTAATTTCCTTCTTTGCCGATCTCGATTGTGGTTTTTCATCTAAGTATCTGGTGATTTTTTTAGGAAAGGAAGTATGTGGTGATTAATAATGCAAAATTTTATTAGCTTTGATGCCATGCTATACATAGTGGTTTAAATAACTTCTAGTTCTTATATTGAAAAGTAATTCAGAATTTGTTTCTGTTTCAATTAGAGCCCTGATGCAGACAAGGATTGTGTGGTTGTGCATGTCACTCGCTATGAGGCGGACGACCTGAATATACGCACTGGGAAAACAGAGTTCTTAGGCTGTTGGATCCTGGAAGTCATTTGTGGTTATACCAATGAAGAGTTGTATTCCAGCCGCACTGTTGTCAGGCGTGTTGTCCAGGGTGTACTGAAGCACAAGAAGTTCGAGGCTACTCCTTCGTTTGTGAGGCATACTGTTCTTGTCAAGCTTACGCAGGAAGATGACGTGGCATGCCTCCACAAACAAGTTTATCAGTGGCAAGGCCACAAGGTTGTCTTCATGAAGGTTCACAGGATTGAGCTGCTGCGGGACGTCCTCTATGATGTTCATGGCAAGGTCCGTCTTGTGTCCAGCCCAGATTAGATCGAGGCTTGAAATAGTTGCCCCAGCTAGTGTTTAATAGTAGTTTGGATTGTGTCTAATTATCCTAACCTTGCCTGTCCTCGACCCCTCCGGGCTAGTGCTCTGTTTGAATCCGTCTATGGGAACTGCTGCTACTTTTATGTGGCCGTGAATCATGTGAGAACCATCGTAATTGTTGCTGAAACGATGTGTCCTCACTAGTTTTTTCATGAATATGGCATGGTAAGGCGGTTTATCATACGAGCAGTGTGTGTTTTGATGAAATAGAGCACTCGTTCGAGAACCGTGCGCCGACGTATACATAAGTACTTGTAAACACTGTTGGTGCTACCCCACTTGTAAGTAGTTGTGCAAAACATGACACATTGGCTCAGCTCGCTTCAACACTAGGCTATTGACCAGCTAACAATCAACAATCTGCTGTCTGACATATAAGCAACTACTATGTATCTTGTTATAGTGGTTCAAGCAGTTAATTGAGGCCACAATGTAATAAATTCCAAACGTTCACACGCTAGTCCAGCGCTCATGTGGAACACCCACAATTAAACTCGTCTTCATAAAAATCTTGAAAAGCATAAGTTAAGCAATTTTATACATCTCAATGATTCATAGAACATAACAAACATATACTAGTTCACAGCAAAAGACAAAGTTGTGAGAAGGTTTACAAATCAGGAAAAAACAAGCAAGGCTTCTCTGAGCAAAGGGCCTCCCAGCAGGCTTAAATTTCCTGGAGTTCACTCTGGTTTTTTCTTGTTGCCACCATCCAGGATTAGGTTCTCTCATTCCAGAATAACCAATTATAATTGTGGTCTCAGCTGGAAAGTTGAACTGAACCATGCAGTGTACTGACCAGCTGAAATGCTTGTGCATTCCACTAAATTTAAGCACCGTTATTTGCAGAAATAAGCAGACCACAATGCCTCTTATCCGCGCACCTATCCAAAAAACCATCGTGCAGCCGTGCCAGCTAGTCCTCGGTCCATGGATGAACTGGTAGAAAGTGCATTCCGGACTAGGATGCAGTTGTTTCCGCTCGTCCCTGCACTGCAATCAGGAAGTAAAACATACGAATCAGCTTCTTTTAGATTGCGTTGGTCATTCTACCTTAGTTACTACCATGTAGGGATACCTTGAAGACAGACATCCCGAAACGATATGGAGACATACATCCCTGTTTGTGCAAATACGAAATACGATTATTTAAACAGTGACACATATTACTACTTTCCCCCGTTTCCTCTTAGAACCAAGTCCTAGATTCATGCTACAACTTTCCCACTTTCTTCCCTGTTTGAACCAACGCTTTGAGTTCACTGTATGAACTAGCTTTACTTTTAATAATAGTAGAAGTCTAGGTGGCTTTGTAACAGCTGACGGAAGTAGAAAAGGATCCACACGAAGGGGGAAGAGTTGGGGCAGTAGACCAAGGCAGGTTTCGAAGGAATATATACCTGAGGGTCGTCGGCATGTGGCAAAGATGGTGTCGGGAGGGCGCATCTTGGCCACAATACCGCAGGGAGGAAGAAGGGGTCGGAGGCCCTCCCGAGCCGGCGCTCTCTCGGAGAGAACGGCACGACCGCCGATCGGGATGCGCGGGCAGCCATTGGTCTCCTCCCCAGCCCCCGACGACAGCGTGAACGATGCACCTACACCCCCTGCCCCGGTCGAGGTTGTCCGGCCGGATTTGTGACCAGCCATGAGCTGAGAGAGAGTGTGACCACCTATGTCTTGCTTAGATCTGGAGAGCATGAGAGAGTGAACGAGAGGAACCCTAGTAACGCAAGCGCTAAGGCTCCTGCTTTTATATATAGTGGAGTGATATTGTTGTACCGGCTTCAAAAAATGCGCTCCTACGTGTACCCGCGAGTGGGTGTGAGGGAACTAGTGCGTGCGTTCACCGCTTCTCTTCGTGAGAGTACAATATATACTATGCCCAAAGAATGTTCGCCGCAAGAGTAATAGTATAAGTGTGTGATGTGTGAGCTAAAATAAAATGTGCGCGCCATCTTTTGTTTTTTAGAAGTTCTAAGGGTAGGGTGTGAAGAGCACATATGTGCGTGACGTCTACCTGCAGATAGAGGATGGGTGCGACATGCGAGTCTGCGAGAGGACTCGGGAGAGTCGTGACTCGTGAGGGTGCGTGTGCGTGCGAGAGAGGGGGGCATGTATCAATGCAATGCATTTGTCCGTAAATCCTTATCCGACAAACATTTGCCACAAGCCTTTTCCTGACGAACGCCGTAAGAACCGTTAGATCGGCATCCGACAGTGTCAGTTTTGCCATGTCATTTAACAGAACAGCCACTCCTCCTACACACATATCTTCCACGTGAGTGTTAGCAACTGCCGTATGCTCCCTCCGTTCCGAAATGTAGTGCATATAGCTTTATTGAAAATTAGAACCTCGCAAACTTTTACCGAGTTTTCGTGTACCAAATTGCACATGTAGAATACCCTGTATATATCATTTCATTCATGTTCGATAGGTAACTATAAAGATGGGTGAGGAGTCTACAAAGAAAGACCATCGTATCACCCACAGCAATTTCAACCATCCTTTACTGTCGAGGAATATCATGGGAACTCTATATGATATGATTTTTATAGGATTTTTTTTCCTTTAGAGCCAATTGGTTCATAGGAATAGATTCATATACTCTACATTTCAAAGCAAATAAACATAATATCATTTCTATAGCTTTAGAGCCACTTGGTTCATATGAATGGATTCCTATACTCCCTTAATTTCAAAGGAAAATAAACATTAGCGTATATTCAATAGAAAAGTTCCTATGATATGAACCAAATTACATCTCTTTACTAATCCCTCCTCATAGGAATTGAGATACATGTCATCTCTAGATTCAATTGAAAAGTTCCTATGATGTGAACCAAATGACATCTCTTTTCCAATCTGTACTCATAGGAATTGAGATGCTCCATGTCATCTCTTTCCCTACAACTTCCACGTATGCATCTTCTATTCCTAAATAGATAGTACAACCCACTAGTAGCTCTTTTCCAAAACATGCAACTATGGCACAAGAACTATATAGTGTGCCAATAACTTTGAAAGATGGTCGCTGGATGAAGCTAACCTGACAGTGCAGAGATGGGAAAATCCGAGCACTACTGGTCGTTGGATATCATCAACATTCCACCAGATCTGCCACATGTACAATTTAGAAGACTCCATTGTTGAACTTAAGCATAATGCACAAACCTCAAAACACAAGCACTTCTCCTTTGTTCTAGAATCTTCTGTATCATAATTGATTATTTTTTTTCTAAATGAATTGCCATTATTTGTTTTTTACTTTATGATTTACAATGCACAACCCCATGAATCTTAACTTTTTATAAAACTAATTGATTTTGAATGAGATGAACTATAAGAACTAAACTAACATCTACATCATGCATATATGACTCAAAGCTTTACATGCTATAGTGTGTATTTATTCATAATTTGGTTTCGAAATCTCATGCGTTCAATACATGTGCACCTTACTAGTTTTGAGTAGAGTAGCAAATTTCACGCGGCCCCGGGTATATCAAAATGCAGGGTCCATGCATCATTGCCTTTCGGTCGAACCTATGTCCACAATTTTTTGTACGTGCTATATCTCCACTGGTCCCCGAACCCAAAATGCTGCCTCGTTCCCGTAAAACCAAGCGGCCCACACATATTTAAGGCGTCGTCTCGAACCCGTTTACTACGACGTGGCCCCGCACGCCATAGTACTCTTACAAACCCTACCTCCGCACTCATCATCCGTTTTCTTCAAGCCGATTTGTAGTGGAGGCGCTTTCAAAAAAAAGGATCTGTAATGGAGACCCCTACCCTAGGGTGCCCTAGGTAGCTGCCGCATGCATCATTGTTTTCTCTTTTCTTTATGCTCTTGCGCGCTAGGGTGAAATGATGGTTGCTTCATCCGTCCAGCTTAATGCAGGAAAGGTGGGGCTTTGTGATTTGACCCCTCATTGCTCATTTTCTACTACTGCGGCGCTACGACCGGGGTGCCTCAAATTCCAACCGCTGCTCCGAACTGTAATTTGGTGCATCGCACGTGGAACAAGACGGTGGATGAGCCACATGTCTGCCAAAGGGGTCCTGTTAAGTGTGTCGCCATTTCGTGTGCGGACTGACCCTGCTTGAGTTGCTACGCCAACATGACAGGAGCAGCCTACCACTTGGTTTTGCTCCTTGGTGAATCCCGACTATATTGATCTAAAAAGATACGTGCTGAACTACCCTCCCCGTCTCGGTTTTTTATTTGTAGGCGTCTCGGTTTATAGGGCCTGCATGTTGTTCTAGGTCATCCATTTGACTAACTAAATATGAGTTACTATGTCACAAAAAGTATATCATTGGATTCTTATTGGTTGATATGTGAAGAAACAAGAAACGAGGTACAAGTTAATGCGCCGCGCCTTAGTATTGTGGGATTATTTGGTTTTCGTAAGATGACATGCGTTTGGTTGCAAGGGTGGTCATGAATGGGTTGGGATTGTTCAGAAAATAGACATGTTTGGTTATAAAGCACATGAATGGTTCGAGTCAAAAAAAGAGAATATGCCTTGAAGATGCTGAACTATTCCACCCAACCAAATCGGTCGAATCAAATGGCCACCCTTTCCATGCATGACTATGTGAGCATGACTGGTGGTCCCGTCTTAAATAATTAGCTCATCTCTTATATTTAGCCAAACACATGAATTGAATGGTTCAACCCCAAAAAAATTGAACGGTCCCAATCCATTCATACGATACCTTCAACCAAACGCATCCGACAGAGGGAGTAGTTGTATTTAAAAGTCGAGGGCGGAGCTTTTCCTGCGTGGTAGGCGGGGCAGTTCCGCCTAGCCGGTTCGACACAGACGCGAGAAGACGAGGGAGTAGGCTGCTGCAAACGTAGGGCTGTGTGATTTGACAGCGAGTTATTGCTGGACAGGTGGGCCCCCGTGATTTGACTTGCCATTATCATTTTAACTGCGGCGCTACGACCGGCGTGAGTCTCCTGATTCCTCACCACCTCCATACAGGTGCCTCTCCCAATGCTCCAGCATGTAGTAGTAGAGACTGGCTCTTGCATGAGAGCCCACTTCTCCACTTTTTCCTTGCCTCTCTTTCCTCCACATATGCAAAAATGCCATGCAGAGCGCACTATTGTACTTACTTGCTCCTACAGGTGCTTAAGCTTGCCACATAGGCATAAAGTCTGATGTGGCAAGTTAATCAAGAAGAGAGAGACTAGTTTGGTGACCCAAGGAAGAAATGGTGCTAAGCGCGTGTACCTAGGTGAAAAGACAATTTTGAGTCTATAGCTAATTAAATGAAGCAAACTTAGCAACACCATTTCATTGGAAGAGGTCACTCCTTGGCAAATGCAATAAATACTAGTACTCCCTGTGTCCCATTATATAAGAACGTTTATTCACTACACTAGCTAGTGTCAAAAACGTTCTTATATTATGGGACGGAGGGAGTATGAAGAAAGAGATAGAAACGAGTAAAATAAATACACTTATAGCCAACCTTGTTGTAGTATGAGTGACTAAGTGATGACTATGTATGACATGCCAACATCAGATAGCCCAACGCGCCATGTTAAATCTCCAAGGGCGCGACCATGTGAGCGACGCGACGGTCGTGGTAGGCGCGACCATGATACGGGCTGCTGGCAGCCCTTGGATCTAAGATCAAACGGTCGCATGCTAAGTTGCTGATAATTTTAAGAATAACCCTCCAGGATAGGATATTCACCCATAGGTCTAGAATCACGCCATGCAACCATTCGATCTCAGATCCAAGGGCTCTCGGAAGCCCGTATAATGGGAGAATGGAAAGCCACTACCCTGCCGTTCGCACGCTGGCAGTTTGCTCCTACTCTTTCCCGCACGTCCTTTAATACTACGACGGTTTGCTCCTAGTTGTCCCGTCCATTCACATTACGGCAGTTCCACTAATCCTAACCCTCCTCCCAAATCCATGGCGTCCCAAATCTCCCCGATCGGCGGTGAGTACAAGGTTAGAACCATCACCGGCGATGAGTTCGACGTCATCTACACCCGTACTTCCGCGATGGTGAAAGGATGCCTTTCTCGCTTCAGACGCATGTTCGAAAACTCACATGATGAGTGGGTCGCTGGGCTAGATGTTGAGTACACCACAGTCGTGGGACAAGAGAAGGATCTAAAGGACGAAGAGAGGAAGAAGCCCGTCGTGATCCAGGTTTGCGTACATAACGTTTGCTTGGTCTACCACATATGCCATGCCGACGTTGAGTGCCAGGATTTTAAGAACTTCCTCGAGGACAAAACAGTCAAATTCGTTACTGTAGACTTTAAGAACGACAAAGAAGTCCTGCGTCAGATAGGCCTTGTTGTAGGCAACCCCTTTGACCTCCAGAAGAATCGGCTGGTGCCCTCTCGTCAGCCCTCAATGCTGACCCTGGCAGGAGCCATGGTTCATCCTTCGTATCGCAAACTGGAGAAACCTCATTACACGTTTGATCGTCATGCATGGTAGCGGAATGTACTAGATATAGACCACATCCACTATGCTGCAATGGATGGCTACCTTTGTTTCAATATCTACAAGGGTTGGATGAAGAGCAACAGCGAAGTTGGCTGTTCAAGCCAAGAAGTATCAGCCAAGAGGAAGAGTAACAAGGACAAAGTCGAGGACGTGGACGAGGACTCCGAGTAAGGTGTCAGTGTCGTTGCTCATGGCGGTTCTAAACTTCTAATGCAGTGTCTACCGGATTAGTTGCATAGTTTAATTTCAGGTGTGCTTAGTTTAATTTGAGGGGTGTGTTGTGCTGAGCCCCCAGCAGAACTATGTTATGTTTCTTCTCGTTACTTTAACTCTTTAGTATGTACATACTAGTACTAGTATTTCTTTAATAGAATTTAGCACCCCAATTAAGCACGTACTAGCTTTTTTCATAGTACTATATGCATAATTTGGCGACGAGCGCTCTCTATATGTACCACCTTTTTTTAAAATTTCAATTTTTGCTCCATGGCGCAATCCATCGATAGTGGAGTACTATTGTACAAAAGTATACATTTTTTAAAAGGCTAGCGTACTGCTCATCATATATATATATATATATATATATATATATATATATATATATATATATATAGCTAGTTAAATTCTCAACCTAGAACGACGCGCATGCCATGTAGTAAACCGATCCGGAGGAAGTATAGTAAAAATGAGGTGATTTTACCCAGCGATCGGCGGGGGAGCATGGCCTGTCATGCGGTCCCACGTGTCATGATGTACCAAGGCGATGCACATGTCCCTCTTGAGGCAGAAGCAATACTAGTACGTGGTTTGAGATGATGTCGAACCGAAGTGTGAAAGAATGGTTGCTTCGTCCGTCTGGGAAGGTGCGGCATTGTGATTTGACGTCTCATTGCTCATTACTAACACTGGGCTGGTACGAGTGGGGTGCGTCCCCCCTACTGTTCTGCATTGTTATTTGGTGCTTGACACGTCGACCCGGTTGCTATATGTCCCACATGTCGGCGACAGGAAGTACAGAATTCATGAAAGGGAGCGTCGACGGAGGAGTATACTACAGAATTCATGAAAGGGAGCGACTTAGTTTTGGAAAAATCTGTTTTTACGGAGTACGTACCCACTAGGGTTTATAGGGCTCATCTAAAACATTCATTTTTCCGTTTGATAAGTCTCAATTCTAGTACTATACTAGTAGTAGTACCATTACATGTTCGATTTCGAGGTGCGTTAGATCACCCGATGCAAGCACTGTCAAGAGGAAACTAACCAATGCATGTATAAGTTCATGGAAATTTAGTGGTCATTCATGCCTTCGTTCTAATTAATGCCTCGGTAAACATAACTTCTTGAGAAAAACGAGCGTACTGTGCAAACTACGGAATTAATTCGACCACTCACCGTCTACCTTGGTTGGAGAGATTTTGAAATTGAGCCATAAACTGGAAAGGAGGGAGTAGTAACTTTTGTCTCGATTACTATTTGTGGCCTTGTATAGATGCAAAATGTATTTTTTTATAGTGGCCTTTTATAAGTAAATAGAGGGAGTACTAACCAATGTACGTAGTAGGGACGAGGAGTAAACGGAGGGAGTAGTAAAATTTTCTCCTCGTGCTGCGAGCCACCGCGCGTGTGGGCGAGGGAGCGGGCGTAAAGGCGTACAGTAGTACTCCAGCTTCACCTCATCCCGCGAGCAACCGCACCCGTGGGCGGGGGAGACGGCGTACTAAGCAAGTTTCTCCTTGTTCTGCGAGTTGACGGGACACATCAAAAGTACTCCAGTGTATAGAGCCTTGCCTTTAAGGTAGGCCCCACATGGTTTGCCTCTTTTTTTTTAATTTAACTTAACGCGTCAAGTCGCAATTAGTTTGTTCACCCGTGGTAGACGATCCTCCCTCCACCAAGTGGACAACCAGTACACGTGCCAAATTACCACGTGGGCTGCCTTTTTCATACAGAAATGAGCTCCACCGTGTACCCGCGCGGGTGTGGATGGGAAAGAGACGGGAGTACGTGAGCCGTGCATGCAACTCTTCTCTTCGTGCACGTCCCCCACCTACGTGGGTGTGTGTGTGTGAGAGAGATATAAACCGAGACATAATGCGCCGTCCATCCCCATGCCTCCGCCCAGTCTGACCACCAGTCACCACCACGGCACCACGCGCCACTCCTCCTCACCTTATCTCTCATATTTCTCCCTCCATTTTTATATACAAGGGGCCACTATCAAAATTACAGTTTGCAGATATACAAGGCCACTAACACTAATCGATGCAATATTAATGGTGTTTGCCTCGTGGTACTAGAAAAGGAGGACATTAATTATCCCTTGCATGCATGCGGGAGTTTGAAAAAAAAAGGATCTTGATGTTCCATGCAATGCACGGGCATCATGCTAGTCCATGAAAACAACACATGGCAAAATTCCACGGCGAACGAGGGATTTGAATCTGTTGGGAGGGGGCTATTTGGATCTTGCCCGGGGTAGCGAAAATATTGGCGACCCTTTTGTGTACCGGTGCCTTTGCCACCGATGAACGAGGAACGGCTCGGGTGCTCATGCTGTCATGCATCCTTCAGCGCGCACGTTGGAGACGAGCTCGCACGAGCTGTGTTTTTTTGTCCCACAACGCCGTCCGAGCCGCCCGCAGACCGACCGGCGACCCACAAATTACGCCATCCAACCGTAGCCGCACACATTATGACAGCAACTCAACCAACCGGACGAAATTCACGCAAACACGTCGACGAACTGATGCTCATTCACGCAACCACCGGAGTATTTCATATAAACAACGATGAAAATCATATAAAATACCGGACATTCACACAAACATGACGGATTTCATTACATTCTAATGAATTACGCGGTTCTAGTTCTGGACAACACAAGTATATAATACATGGCCTAAATGGTAGCCCGCCGATCGATTTGTGTTCCTCATGTCCGGCAGCATGATCACTGGACTGCCGGGAGCCCCGGAGGTATATGCTTTAGCGCAAAGGACAGCTCACTTCCCCACTGCCAAACTGATATCATTGGCTGGTGCCGAAGATGATGGTGGCCGGCACCGGTTCGAGTTCATCACCGGTCACTACTTCGCCATGCCCGACACCGGCTCGAGTTCATCCTAACATTGACCGCTTCTGTGGAACCCATGCAGGGTCGATGAAGGTCCTCGCAACAAAAGGATCCGGCAAGACACCTGCTGTGTACACCGGCGTCGCCTCCATGGTGGCCTTCATGGGACCCAAGCGGCAGCGGCCTCCCGTGTTCTACTTCTCCTCGATGATAGCAGCGGACGCGGAGGCGCTGGCCACCAACTCGTCGCTCTCCGTGCACCCGGCTTCTGTCACTGCTTGCATGGCGCGGCCGCCGGCATGGGAGTCTCGGACATAGAAACGGGAGACGCGGTACGAGGCAGCGGCGTGGATGGCAGCAACTACGCCCGTGCGCCGCTCCTCATCGAGCTGGCCTGGAGCGGCGAGTTGCTGAACCACGCGCCGGCTTGGTGCGGCAACTGGCTCCGTCAGGTGAGGGGAGGGAGGTGGATCAGCGAGCTGCATAGCTCGTATCCGGCGGGCTACCCAGCCGGCTTGGATGCGGAATAACTACTCTTCGTAAGCCATTGTAAGAGTGGACAAAATGGTGGAGGAGATAGGGGAGCGGCGGAGGTGTGCGATTCTTGGCCGGCGTTTGGCCTCGTTTAAATACGAGATTAAATAGACGGCGGAAGGGAGGAGCTCGGCCGGCGTTGCGTTTAACGCCGACCACGTCATGAACGGACGTGTGTCCAGAGTGGGTTTCTCGGCTTCCACACGGGCGGGTTTCATGGAGGCGTTTGAATGTGGCACGGGGGCGTGTTCAGCCGGGCGTGCCGCGAGTGGCGCCCTCGACTCTGACCTAGGACACCGTGTCATTCTTCCACTGACGTGTGGGCTCTTTGGGTGCATGGCCTGCATGTCAGTGACCCAACGCAGGCAGCGCACAGCAGAGGAACCTTTGGTGGGCCAAGGCGGTCGGAAGCGGACATTTCATAAACTGATGATTGTTCATTGAGTGTGACGTCATCTTTTTCATGTAGTTAAGCGTGTGTCTTCCATCGTGTGTTGTGTGCATGCAGGCGTGCGAGTGTTGTGTGCATGCAAGGGTGTGTTTCAGTGTTGCATGCATGGGTGCGTACGTGCAAGGGTGCGTTTCAGTGTTGCATGCATGGGTGCGTACGTGCGTGTGTTCGTGAGTGCATGTGTACGTGTCAGTGTTGCACGCCCGCATGCGTGCGTGTGTACGTTATGTGTACATGTCAGTGTTGCACGCCTACATGCGTGCGTGTCTTGCGTGCGTGCACGTGTACGTGCAGGGTGAGGCTACATGTTAGTCGACTGACTTATTCATCTCTGGTCATTAGATTTTCCAGCCGTTGGATACGAAATCAAGGGCCTCCAGTTTATCATCAAACTCCACCCCCCCCGAGCCGCCAGCCACCACCGGCCGAACCGCCCACCCCCGCCTCCTGCGGCCGGCCCGCCCTCCCCGAAACCACTCCCCACCGCCGGTCCACCGCCGCACCTTCGAGAGAGTGGGCCAGCATATATGATCTTGAGATTTTACAAAGTCACCATAGGTGCCTCGTAGTCGAGTGGAACGTCTCCTACCACTGAACGTACATCGCCAGAAAATACTGAAATTAACAGAAGATAAATGCGAGTACCGGGACTTTAACCTTGGTGGGCCCGAGAAACCACTGTCTTCTAACCATCCAACCACATGTTGGTTAGCACGACAAAATGTATGTGGTGACCGTGATAAGCTTATTTGAAGTCCAGTGACCATATCATGCTTTCGCTTCAAATACAATGACCGTAAGTGTCGTCAACAAAATACGGAGCACGCATCAAATGCAAAGTCCGTCAGTGTGATCAACAAAATATGGAGACATATCGTGAGCTAGATACCGTTGTACTATTGTATATGCTTATTTACTTAGTGGCCGATTGCGTGTGTGGTGTGGTGGGCACATCATTTCTAGTTGTGGTGGGTCAACATGAAGACTCATGGGTCGGTTCCATCCTGCGCCACATATAGGTTGGACCGAGACGTGTTATACAGAGACCCATGTGGAGGACTTGGCGTACAACATGAAGCTACCAGAGTCGCGGAGGACTCTATCCCCATTGGTGATAAGCCGACTATATATGATTTGTAACTCTAGGCCCTTAGTATGTTATACAAGCTTGGGGCTAGTTTGTCGATAGTATACACACACGCACAATGCCTGGTATTCACGTGTACTTTGTACACACCCCTAACACTAATATACAGTACCAGGAGTAGGCTCTTTCTTCAACTGCAAGGGTCCGATCCGAACTAGGTAAAACTTTGCCTCGTATTACCATTCAGCCTAACAGCCAGGGATATCCTACCGAATGATATGATGAAATCATATCTGCCAACTACTATTAGAGAGGTGTGTCGGGGGGGGCAATGTGTGCGAGAGAGGCTTAAAGATAATGTGCGTGCGGGAGACACGTAGGAACATATATGTGCGTATGGAGGGCTAGTAGAGACCGTGCATGTGTATATATGCATGTGAGAGAAATAGTGTTTTCCAACTGAGATTAGTGAAAAGAGTGGTACATAGTAGTCAGAAAGAGAGATAGAGAAACAGAGAGAGCATGTGCATGAGACACCCCGACACCCCGAGAGAGATTGTGAGCATGTGTGAAAGAGAAATGCCGATGCATATAAAGTGTGTGCACTTATGCATTAGATAGAGAGATATCTACGTGTAAAAGGCGGTTCTACGCATTAAATTAAAATATAAATGGCATTATTATTTTTGGATGAGATCATGAATTTTGCAAAATTGAGTATGGACGAAAATCTGTCTATCAGACACCCATACTCTATTGAATTCCAGCATGTGCATGTGTTTATTTCATATTATCGATCCATAGAGTGAGAGCGGTTTGAAATATAGGCAATGGATGCTTTTGCAATTCATATATAAACATTAATTAGTGCACTCCATGTTGTTAGTGTGAAGCACTTTATACATTTGTCACTTGCATGGATACATTCCAAATTGCTAGCTATGAAATAAAATACATGTCGAATTCAACATAAAGGGGGTTTCGCAGATTCGAATTCATAGGAAGTGCATTCATCTATTTGAAGCCGAGATAATGGCATTTGTAAATCAGATGTAAAGGGGGGCATCAATCTTTGTTGTGAGTTTGAACATGGTATATATATTCATACGCATATCTAACTTTTTTTGCAACCAAGGAGATTATACGTGGAACCATGCATGAACTGAGGTAAGTTGCATATTTTTTAATATATACTCGTGTAAAATGTATATTAAAATGTACCCCCTCCATTCTAAAATAATCGTAGCTTTAGGATTTTCAAGAGTAAAGATTTGTGAAGTTTGACAAATCTTGAAAGTTCAATTCAAGAGAACTGAAAACGTTAATGCTTCTGCTCCCAAATATTGAACGAAGTGCCAAATAGGCATCTGGTCACCCGAAACCGCGCGAGACTAATGTTTTGGTGGTACGAAATTACTGTCCTGACTCTGGCCCGTGTAGCCTATCGGCCCGATGTCCAAAGGTCTAAACCGGGGTAGGTTTGTAACTTCACCAAGATGCCAGTCTCAACCGCCTCCGAGAAGCATTCATATGCCGTGGGAGCCTAAACACCCATGCGCTCAGCGGAAATCTATCCCGCCCATATTTGGGACACCTGACATGACTGCCCTACCCCCAACCCGCAATATGTCCGAAATTTTAGATGGGGGCACAATTTGTAACTTTCCCCAAATTTCAAACAAGCGCGTCTCAAACCGAAACATTGTAGCCCCTTAGTTCCGCAGCCTCCCTCCGTTTCCCCATTCATACTCCGTGGGCGCGAAAACGCCCTGTCCACCAGCCGCGAAACCCCAACCTCCTCCGTCCTCCACCCCATAGCGGCCAATCCACCGCCGCCCTCCTCCATCATGCCGGAGCCGGTACCCCGACATCGTCGTTCAACGCAACCGCAACCGCAACGCCCTCAAGGGCTTAGCAGCTGAAGCCGAGGCAGAGCTGCCTCCACGACACCGACTGATACGTCTCCAACGTATCTATAATTTTTTATTGCTCCATGCTACTTTATTTACTGTTTTAGGGAATATTGGGCTTTATTATCCACTTTTATATTATTTTTGGGACTAACCTATTAAACGGAGGCCCAGCCCAGATTTGCTGTTTTATGCCTATTTCAGTGTTCCGAGGAAAAGGAATATCAGACGGAGTCAAAACGGAACGAAATCAACTGGAGAAGTTAATTTTGGAAGGAAACCAACCCGATGGGCTTGGAGTGCACGCCAGGGGAGTCTCGGGCTTCCCACAAGGGTGGAGGGCGCCCCCCTGGGCGCGCCCCCTACCTCGTGAGCAACCCAGAGGTCCACCGACGTACCCCCTACCCCATATATACCTATGTACCCTAAAACTTCCAGAACAGAAGATAGATCGGGAGTTCCGCTGCCGCAAGCCTCTGTAGCCACCAAAAACCAATCGGGACCCTATTCCGGCACCCTGCCGGAGGGGGATCCCATCACCGGAGGCCATCTTCATCATCCCGGTGCTATCCATGACGAGGAGGGAGTAGTTCACCCTCGGGGCTGAGGGTATGTACCAGTAGCTATGTGTTTGATCTCTCTCTCTCTCTCTCCCGTGTTCTCTCTCGTGTTCCTCTATGGCATGATCTTGATGTATAACGAGCTTTGCTATTGTAGTTGGATCTTATGATGTTTCTCCCCCTCTACTCTCTTGTGATGAATTGAGTTTCCCCTTTAAAGTTATCTTATCGGGTTGAGTCTTTTATGAACACTTGATTTATGTCTTGCGTGGGATAACCATGGTGACAATGGGTTATTCTATTGATCCACTTGATGTATGTTTTGGTGATCAACTCGCGGGTTTCGGGACACTTGGGAACCTATGCATAGGGGTTGGCACATGGTCTTGACTCTCCGGTAGAAACTTTGGGGCACTCTTTGAAGTACTTTTATGTTGGTTGGATGAATCTGAGATTGTGTGATGCATATTGTATAATCATGCCCACGGATACTTGAGGTGACAATGGAGTATCTAGGTCACATTAGGGTTTTGGTTGATTTGTATCTTAAGGTGTTATTCTAGTACAAACTCTTTTATAGATCGATCCGAAAGAATAGCTTCGTGGTTGTTTCGTACCCGACCATAATCTCTACGTTTGTTCTCCGCTATTAGTGGATTTGGAGTGACTCTTTTTTCATGTTGAGGGATTTTCATATGTTCTATCTATGTTATTATTATTGAGAGAACTTGCACTAGTGAAAGTATGAACCCTAGGCCTTGTTTCCTATCATTGCAATACCGTTTACGCTCACTTTTACCGCTTGTTACCTTCCTGACCCATATCTACTATCTATTTTGCACTTATATCTTCATCTCTTCGCCGAACTAGTGCACCTATACAATTTACCATTGTATTGGGTGTGTTGGGGACACAAGAGACTCTTTGTTATTTGGTTGCAGGGTTGCTTGAGAGAGACCATCTTCATCCTATGCCACCCACAGATTGATAAACCTTAGGTCATCCACTTGAGGGAAATTTGCTACTGTCCTACAAACTTGTGCACTTGCAGGCCCAACAACGTCTACAAGAAGAAGGTTGTGTAGTAGACATCAAGCTCTTTTCTGGCGCCATTGCCGGGGAGGCTATGTAAGTGAAGGTATATATTTAGATCTTGCAATCGAATCTTTTTGTTTCTTGTTTTAGCACTACTCTAGTTTATAAAAGAAAACTACAAAAAAAATGGAGTTGAGTTTATCTCATTCGCTTCACCTTTTTAATATCTTTCCTGAGTATGGTGGAAAGGATAATTGTGCTCAACTGCTAGAACAAGAAATCTCTAAAATGTTTGGCACTAAATCTTTGAATGATGAGCATGATTGCAATGTTGTTAGTATGAGTTCCTTGAATATCCATGATGCTAATGATATGCAAAGCCACACGCTTGGGGAAGCTATGTTTGATGGAGATGATATTTTTTGCCCCACAAGCTTTGATGAGCAAATTTACTATGATGAAAGCATGCCTCCTATTTATGATGATTATTGTGATGATACATATGCTATAAAGAAGAAGTTTGCTTATGTTGAGAGTAGTAAATTTTCTATGCTTGTAGATCATGAAAAGAATGCTTTAGGTTCTGGTTATATTGTTGAATTCATTCATGATGCTACTGAAAATTATTATGAGAGAGGAACATATGCTTGTAGGAATTGCAATAATGTCAAGTTTCCTCTCTATGTGCTTAAATTCTTGAAGTTATGCTTGTTGTGCCATCCTATGCTAGTTGATTATTGTTCCCATAAGTTGTTTGCTCACAAAATACCTATGCATAGGAAGTGGGTTGGACTTAAATGTGCTGGTCATATGCTTCATGATGATCCCGTTATGTTTCAATTCTTATCTTTTATGTGAACATCATTACCATCATCATGCCTAGCTAAAAGACATTAAAGAAAAGCGCTTGTTGGGAGACAACCCAACATTTATCCTTACTGTTTTTGTGTGTCCACATGATTATTCTACTGTAGTAATCATGTTTTATAGCTTTTGTTTCAATAAAGTGCCAAGTAGAACCTTTGGGAAGACTTGGGTGAAGTTTATGTGATCTTGCTGTGAAAAACAGAAACTTTAGCGCTCACGAGATTAGCTGCCATTTTTTACTGGGGAGTGCTTTTAGGTTGATTATTTTCGAAGATGATTAATAGACAAATTTCTCAGGTCCAGCAATTTATTTCATAATTTTTGGGGTTCCAGAAGTATACGTTTTATACAGATTACTACAGACTGTTCTGTTTTTGACAGATTCTGTTTTCTATGTGTTGTTTGCTTATTTTGATGAATCTATGGCTAGTATTGAGTGGTATGAACTATAGAGAACTTATAATACAGTATATATTATACCAATATGAATTTAGAATGAGTTAATTACAGTACCTAAGTGGTGGTTTTATTTTCTTATACTAACGGAGCTTACGAGTTTTGTTTTGAGTTTTGTGTGGTTGAAGGTTTCAAGTTTTGGGTAAAGACTCATGGACTATGGAATAAGGAGTGGCAAGAGCCTAAGCTTGGGGATGCACAAGGCACCACAAGGTAATATTCAAGGACAACCAAGAGCCTAAGCTTGGGGATGCCCTGGAAGCATCCCCTCTTTCGTCTTCGTTCATCAGTAACTTTACTTGGAGCTATATTTTTATTCACCATATGATATTTGTTTTGCTTGGAGCGTCATTTTCTTTTGTTAGTTTTGCTCGCTGTTAGTTAGAATAGTGTTTTTCCTCTTTGGTTTCAATAAAAAAGGTCAAGGATAGCCTTTGCCATGCTTATTTTACTTGTTTGCATGTTGCTGTTTGAAAACAGAAAGTTCACCGCTGTTGCAAAAATTCCCTAGAAAAGTCAGAGCATGGTCTAACGTTGAATCTTTTTGCATTTTGAGCTCTGATAAATTTATTACAGTGGGAATTTTAGTTCATAATTTTTGGAGTCAGGGAAGTATTGATACTCTTGGGTTCTTTACAGACTGTACTGTTTTGACAGATTGCTGTTATGGTTGCATTGTTTGCATATGTTTGCTTGTTTAATGATTCTATTTGATGATAGGAGTATTAAATATACTGAGGCATATAGTATGCAATGTTGAATAATAATTTAAGTGATTTGTTACAGTATAATATGATAAGGTTTTGCATTGGTTTATACTAACCTATCTCACGAGTTCTTGTTGAGTTTGTTGTGAATGAAGCCTTTGATAAAAAGAGAAACCATGATATGAGAGGAATTAAGGAGACACAAAAGCTCAAGCTTGGGGATTCCCAAGGCACCCCAATATAATATTTCAATAAGTCTCAAGCATCTAAGCTTGGGGATGCCCCGGTAGGCATCCCACCTTTCTTCTTCAACAACTATCGGTTAGTATCGGCTGAGCCTAAGTTTTTGCTTCTTCACATGAGTTGTGCTATCCTTGCAATGAAGTTTTGTTTAGATTTGCCTGCTGTTTGAATAAAGTATCAAGATCTGAAATCCTTTAATGAGAGAGAGCCTTCATTTATTTGCATAATTATTTAGCTACTCATTGATCTTCACTTATATCTTTTGGAGTAGTTTGTTGTTTGCTCTAGTGCTTCACTTATATCTTTTAGAGCATGGTGGTAGTTTTATTTTGAAGAAATATATGAACTCTCATGCTTCACTTAGATTATTTTGAGAGTCTTTAATAGCATGGTAATTTGCTTAATGTTAATATACTTGGTATTCAAGATATGTGAAACTTTCTTTTGAGTGAATTGAATACTAAGATAAGTTTGATGCTTGATAATTGTTTTGAGATATGGAGGTGATAATATCAAAGTCGTGCTAGTTGGGTGATAATGAATTTGAGAAATACTTGTGTTGAAGTTTGCAAGTCCCGTAGCATGCATGTATGGTTAAAGTTGTGTAACAAATTTTAAACATGAAGTGTACCTGGCTTGTGCATCCTTATGAGTGGCGGTCGGGGACGAGTGATGGTCTTTTCGTACCAATCTATCCCCCTAGGAGCATGCGCGTAGTACTTGAATTTTTGATGACTTCTAAATTTTTGCAATAAGTATGTGAGTTCTTTTGATTAATGTTGATTCCATGGATTATACGCACTCTCACCTTTCCACCTTTGCTAGCCTCTTCGGTACCGTGCATTGCCCTTTCTCACCTTGAGAGTTGGTGGAAACTTTGCCGGTGCATCCAAACCCCGTGATACGATACGCTCTATCACACATAAACCTCCTTATATCCTCCTCAAAACAGCCACCATACCTACCTATCATGGCATTTCCATAGCCATTCCGATATATATTGCCATGCAACTTCCACCATCATCATATTCATGACATACATTACTTTTGTCATATTGCCATTGCATGATCTTGTAGTTGACATCGTATTTGTGGCAAAGCCACCATACATTATTTTTCATACATGTCACTCTTGATTCATTGCACCATCCCGGTACACCGCCGGAGGCATTCATATAGAGTCATATCTTGTTCTAAGTTTCGAGTTGTAATCCTTGTGTTGTAATCACACTACTAGAAAAACCCCTACTAATGGCGCACCTAATATGGCCATTAATGGCGCATCTGTGGTGCACCATTAATAGAACGCCATTAGTAATTTTTACTAATGGCGCACCACCTGGTGCGCCATTAGTATCTGGTATACTAATGGCGCACCGCGGGTGCGCCATTAGTATAGGCCAGGGTGCGCCATTAGTATGCCTCCCAGGGGCCATGTATACTCAGGTGCTTTGGCATACTAATGGCGCACCGCCACTGGATGCGCCATTAGTAACCGCGGCATACTAATGGCGCACTACCCAGTGATGCGCCATTAGTATGCACTGTCATACTAATGGCGCACTGTCATGTGATGCGCCATTAGTATGAATATTAGGTTTTTTTTATTTTTTATTTTCTGTTTTTTGCACAGGTTACAAAATGTATAATTTGACAAAATATAGACAACACACATCAACAACATATTCATCGAATACAATAGAAGATTAGTCTTTGAATACAATTCATCATATTAGTCTCCGAATACAATTCATCATATTAGTCTCCGAATTGAAAAGACCGAACAAAGATAGAACATTATATTACAAGTCTCGAGAGCGCGAGTAGCGAGTTTGTCTTCACATTACAAGTCGATATCGATCATCTAAACTACCATCACATAGAAGAGAGCTGCGGTCATCACGATGAGCATCATCATGATGAAACTCGTCTTCATCCGGTTCCTCCAACGCTCCCTCCCCTCTCCCGCTAGATAGCGGGCGTATCTAGATTCGGCCTCGGCCCTAGTGGTGTACCCTTTGTAACTGTTACCGCTGAATCGGTGAACCTGTCTCCAACACTCCTCCCAGTCATCGTAGACTCCGGGAACCTTACCCTTGTACACAACATACGTCGGCATCGCTATGCACTAGCCAAACGAAACGTTAGTACCAATTCACAGACAATACATAAGCAATATATAAGTATGCAACAGAATGATCGGAAGAGAAAAGCAAGACATTAATAGCATCGATTACATCTAAGTTGAACGACTCTCGAAACCAAAGAGACATACTACAAGTTCATTAAAGTTTAATTACAACATGAGCCAATCGATGTTTCAGAACTAGACACAGCATCACTGCTTTCGACTCGACTCAAGGGACCGGAGCGTGGATGAAGCCGCTGTCTATCGTGGGAGTCATCAAGTAACGGTCGTTGTCAGCCTGCATTTGTAGCATTGTGTCGATGTCACTGTTGGACGGTTGATTGTTGAGGTAGAACTACCCCGAGGTACGAAGGACATCTTGATGGATGATTTCCGCAAACTCCGACTGGATGCGAAAGAATTCTTGTCGGAGGTCCGCGTCCTGGATTGCCGACACGCTCTTTGCCCAATCTTTGAGTTTACTCGGTAGCAGAAGTTGATGATGGTCCCGTACGATTGCCCGCATGTGATGGATGGCGTAGTAGGCACCCTTCTGACCGCCAGGCGGCTGCTTGACGCAGCAGAACGTCGTATTGTGGGAGAACACGTGCTTGCCGTACTTACGAATAGGCCAGGTGAAGGTGCCTCCAGATTTGGCGTAGCCGGGGAGAACATCATCAAGAACCTTCTTGACATTTGTGTAGTCCTCGTTCGACTGACAGTCCGGGTCGAAATACGTGGCCATGGAATATTTGGGGCTTAGGAGGATGAGCGTGCAACGTGTGTCATTGCAGAAAACACGGAATGTTAAAAGAAAAACGATCGAAATGTAAGAATTCATATGTTACGGGCTGGTTGAGGGGAGGACTTACTCGGGAAAGTAAGGCACGAGGAAGTTATCCTTATCTTGGTTTGCCAGAATGACGCCTTCGAGGTAAGAACTCGCGACTTGCCGGTCCCCAGCGCTGCCCAAGATCTTGGCACGCATGTAGAATGGGTCGACTATCACGATGTCCGGGGTCTTGTCGCGAATGATCCGCATCTCCATACTCAGCGAAAATAGCCGAACGAAGGTGTAGTGCAGCGGATGAAGGTTCAACATAGCGTGGATGTCATCAAAACGCAGGACGATCATACGCCCGATGGAGTTATCCACAAAGCCCTTGCTCTCTGGCACCTTGGCCGCGAAAACCGGGTATGCCACATCCTTCTCTCTGAGACGCCGCTTCTCCAAAGCAAGAACACTGTCATGCAGACTCCGCATAGCACCGGTTGCAGCATTGAGCATATTTGTCGGTAGCATCTCCCTACCCACCACATGCACCCTCCTCGAGATATCCTGCGGTGAAGGTGGCCCGTCCTGAGCACGGATCATACTCGGTGCCGGCTGGCTCGCACC
This sequence comes from Triticum dicoccoides, assembly GCF_002162155.2. Taxonomy (NCBI): domain Eukaryota; kingdom Viridiplantae; phylum Streptophyta; class Magnoliopsida; order Poales; family Poaceae; genus Triticum; species Triticum dicoccoides. Next base: position 38,024,853 of record NC_041391.1, on the reverse strand, counting down.
CTTCTTAGTCTTTCTTTTGCGTGCCTTCTTCTTCTCCTGTAATGGGACCGAGTTCTGCTCACAGACCGCCTTCTTGAGTGTGTTGGGGCTGATAATATTTCGCACCTCGCCTATCTGAGGCTCGGTGAAGTCGGCAGCTGGAGGCGTCTCCTGAGAGCTGAACGCCAGACGGCGCCTGTTGCAACTTGGCTTCTCCGCGGTACCAGCTAGATCGCACACGTCTTTTGTTGGGTTTGGTTCTTGGGAAGGAGGCCCCATGAAGTCGCCATCGTACCCATGATCGGCAAAGTACTGATCGACGTTGCCAAATGTATCATCGTCGTCGTCGTCGTCGTTCTAATCCTATGCCATATGCATGTTTGGATCCAGTGGCATAGGGATGTCCGGCACCGTTACGGCGGTCTTGCCATGGGGCCGACTTGGCGCCGGCACGACTGGCGGTGTTGTCTTTGGGGTGGTGTCCCCCGCCCCCAAACGAATCTGGCTCTTCGGCCAAAGCAGGGGCCAGCTCAGGCAGGCGCTGAGGGTCATCACGTCTTCATCGTCGGCCCCGACGGGTCGAATCGGAGGTAACAAGTCGTCGCAGCCTGGCAGCACCCGAACCAGTTGAACCCTAAACAAGTTGGGTGGCATCTGGGTACCGTGGAACAAGGGGTTACCCGGTTGAACGATTTTGCCCTTGGCAACATCGACCAACTCGTTGTTCACGAAGTGGAGGAGAGTGCACGGAACGTCGGCGGCGCCCTGCGAAAACATGTAGGGCGTCAGGGATGCCCAGTCAAAGGCAAGGAGATGAAGTCCTCGGCCGAGAGAGGCTTAATTAGTTACCGTGATGATAGCGTCGAGCTCGGCTAATGTCGACGCACCGCCAACGGCGGGCGTGCAGTTCACGGAGGGGCCGCTTGCTGAAGAGGTGCCGGCCGGCGTACACCCGGGTGCATTAAGCTCCCGTGCCGGCGTCGGAGACACCAATGCCGCCTCCGCCGGAGGCACCAATGGCCCCGCCATCGCATTATGCGAGTTGCTGGCTGTGAAGCTAGAAATCGGGGGCGGCCCCTGTTGGCCGCCCGCAATCCACGCACTCAACCCCGAGATCAAGGTAGGCACAAGGGCGGTGATCGTCGCTCCGAGTCGTTGTTCCACTTGTTCTTGGACAATCTCCGGAATCCGCGCCACCTGTGCCTTGAGTTCTTGAACCTCTCGCGCCTGGCTTTCCGAGCTGGTCTTTTTCTCCTTCCGCACACCAGCTGTATAGTATGACCCCCATTTTGTCGACAAGCCTTTGCCGGCCACACGACCAGCTGGCATCGGCTTACTGAGCTTATCCTTGTTCTTCATTACATTCAACGCCCTATTTAGAGTGGTGTCCCAAGGGTTGCTCTTAGTCGACCCCACGCTACTACTTTCAGTCGCCTGCGGAAGGAATGTGAACCATTTAGAAATTTGGCTTCATTAATTAGAATGCAACCATATGGAGCTAATTACGCGGGGGTGTATTCCTTACCAGAACAAGCTCAAGCTGCCTGGTCTTCGGATCCGTGGTAAGCTCCTTTGTTTTTGGGTCCTTCTTGTACCGGGCCCTGACAAAGTTCCTGGTCTGCTTGTTACCGCTGTATTTCTCGAAGAGGGGCGGTAGGCCTTGCTCGGCACGGTCCGCCTCCTCCTTGTCCCATATAGGCTCCGCCACTCTGTAACCGCCGGGACCGAGTGTGTGTTCCCCTATGTTCAGCTCCCGCATTTGTTTCCCCCACTCACTTGATTGGGAGCTTGCGGTGCTCGAGCAATTGATCTTGAAGTCGTTGTAGTCATCTTCGGTGATCTAAGGATTTTTCTCCTTGATCTTCTGATAACTCTCACCTTTCTCGATCATTTTCTTCACATTGCTTTTCCGAGTAGACAGGGCCTTGCTCATCTTCGTGAGGGCAACATTGTTCACTTTATTCCCTTTGAGGCTTGTGTTTGCAAATTCAGCGGGGAACTTGTATCATTCGTGCAGCTTCGTGAAGAGGAGGTGGCGCAAATTCCCTCGGCAGGATGCCTCAGGTTCTCGGTGTTGATCGAGACGGTGCTCCGGACAATGCACCCGAGCTGAAGCGAGTACCCCTTGACTATTCGTTCGGGCGCGTTGGATTCCCGTTGGAGTCCACTTTAGTAACTTCCTCCTTGAGGGTGAGGAGCACCATCGGGCGCCGGTCCTTCTGTTGCCTCTTCGGTTGGCTGCCATCTGTGCGGGCGTCGCCATCATCAGTGGTGGCATCCTCGGCGGCACCATCAGTGGTGGCATCAGTGTGGTCATCCTCGGCGGCACCATCAGTGGTCTCAGGATCGGTGGGGAAGGCGGCGGCCTCATAGAAGTGAGGTTGTTCCTCCATCTCCTGGGACAGCTCCCAGAATGCCTTGCCGCCCGAACCCCCGGCCTCATCGTTGTGGGCCATGTTTCTCTCTAAATAGAAACAAAGTTTGGTCAAAAAGTTGGTTATTGTCAAGGAACAAGATCTCTAAGTTGACCAAATAACCTAATTCTCGAGGAATGTCGCCAAAAAGTTGGTTATTGTCAAGGAACAATTGAGAGATGTTTGTGATATTGCCTAGGTGTTTTGGGATAGAACCTGTTAGTGTGTTGTTGCTAAGGTCCAAGTCCACGTTCTCAGGGTAACCTAGTTCTTGAGGGGTGTGTCTAGAAAGTTCACTCTTCTTTTTAGAAGACAAGCGTCTGAAATGGTATTGCCTTTCCTTAATTTGTACTATTTTTTCATTTTGTTGAATACTTATGTGGGTGAGTGTATCTGTAATTACTTTTTACTACACCGCAGGTTGTTCAAACACGCGGAGAGGATAAACGCTAGCAGGCTGATCATTGCATATCATTCATAATCATGAATGAAGGCTCAATGGACCAAGGAAAGAAAACCTACACAAACACAAGGATGACTATTGGAGACACTCAGGACTGCTGCTTTGTGTTGATTGTTCAGAAGCTAGGGAATGTCCATTATATATAGATGCAGAGAAGCTTCGGCCGTGGTGAAGGTCAACCCCTTTATTTTAATTGGAGGGCCAAGAGATAAGCTAAGCTGCAAATTATGAATCTGCGTCGAAAATTGCACCACATTCAGCATAGGGCAGGAGACGCCTACCCTAATGAATATGTTATTCTCACAGCTCATCACTTGCTGAACTTGTAAATCATTTCCGTGAAAACAATCAAACGGTTTTCAGCGACAAGTGATACAAGGAACTAAACTGGGTTTCAGCTCTACATGGGCCAGAGTGGACTTGAGCAAATGTGTGTATGTGATGTGCCCCAACAGGGTAAACTTATTAAGATATACTCCAATCTTCATCAAGTTGCAGTTTTGAAACGTTGGCAGTTTTTCTAGCTGATGAAAGGAAACGATTTCCTTCCTGGACCATCGAGTCATGCACACGTTGGGTTAATGCGCAGTCGAACTCCGATGAAGAAAAATAGAAAGTATATGGCATAAAGGGGTCTAGACTTGTGCAATTTTGACATTTAGGGTTACCCAAATGCATGTGTTATGACTTCTGAAGCCAGACAGAAACTCCGATTATTTTTGGTTCTGTACATGATGCAAAATGGATGGATAGATGAATATAATGAAGCAAGTAATTGTCCTGCCTTGGAAATTAAGCTGGTGCCTACAGGTATATGTATGTATAGTTCGGTTGGTCCTGAAAAACAAAAGCTATCTAGCTAGTATGCAATGCAAATTAAGCTGCAGATAGCTTATTGTCTCCTCTCACTATCTCTCTATCACACATGGCAAGCAAGGGTGTCTGAGTGTGTGAATAAAATACTAAACTAATCCAACCACTAAAGCAAATTAATTTTTATTTCGGTTGAGAATCGGGCACCTTCTAGGTCAAGAAAATTGGGCATGACCTTTGCTAATTTTCTTGACCTAGGAGTGCCCCATTTCTCAACCGAAACGGAAATTAATCAACGTTTCAGGAGAAAGGGGTTATTTTAGAAGATCACAAGTAGCAGCAGCATCACTTGACAAAATCACAACTAGCAGCAACAACTCGCAGATAGTAGCAGCAGCATCACTTGACAAGTAGTACAACAGCAACAACATGCATACACTGGTCCATGGCACAAAGTCCATGACCCAGAACAGAGCACTTTACTAAAAATGAAGAAGAAAAAAGGCATGCATGCACTGGTTGTAGCAAATCATCAGTTAATTAAGAATAGTTTTAGAGGTAACTAACTGAAACTATTTATCATGTTGACAACAATAGCATGTGGACCTATCATGGTGATTTCATATCAAAATAGAGGAGTACTCCTGTTCATTTGGAGAACTCATACAACAATTGTTATGCATCAAACTTGGGATCAACAGTAGCATGTGACAAACAAATTATACATCAGGAATAGAGCATCAACTTTGTCAAGCGTATGAAATTGCTTAGGTTCAACAGAAAACAAAAATGCCCTGTCAATTTTCAGTGCCCTGTTTAATTGACCGAACAAGTATTTTTATAGGCATAATATAGCAGCACAGCCCCATAATGATACCACGGGCCCCCTGTCTCATTGTAAATAGACAAGTAGTACTGTCCATCATGTATTATCTAATACTGTATATTCTTGCTAGGAGGAAGACCAACTTTCTGGGTAACTAGTGTATAAACTAAACAGTATAGTCAATATCAGCCTGACAAAACAGAACTGAAAGCATTCTGAGGTTGAACAGAAACCTAATCAGGCAGTTTTACTAGACAAAGACGGCAACAAACAAAATAACAGGCCAACCAATGAAACCTGAAGAAGAATGATCCAATTGACATCAAAGTACGCATTGACACCCACATTCCACAAGAAAATTGATAGCATGACCAATGAAGCATAAAGAAGCATGATCCAATTGACAGCAAGTATACATCAGCACACCTAGCATCACCATCTAGTCATAAAGCGCGTCCAGTTCATAATTACACCTAGTCAAGAGTCAAGACAAGCTTAACTTTCAGGAAAGTTGATGCACATTTCCACGAAAGCCCACCAAACAAATTGCATCAGTTTCATAATTTGTAACGCAAAGGTGCAATGGATCCAAATAAACTTGCATGTGAGAAACCTAAACAAGCCATATCCAAATGACAACGGGAAGGCATCAATGCAAATTAAGGTTCGCATCAGAAACATGAAAAAATAGCTGTGCAGGGGATCAATGCAAATAGAAGTGACATGTTGCTGTGCAGAATTAGTCATGCATAGGTGTTTCACATACAGAGGGGAGTTCTTGATTAGTTAAGAAAAGCTCAAATTTCAGGAAAGTTAATCCATATTTCCAGAAAGTAAATTCAGATGCAAAATGAGTACATAGGTGCCGAGGGGAGGAGAGGAGGAGAATTCAGATGCAAAAGCTCACCTTAGCAGCAGCTTGGATTCAATGGAGCTTGGAGGGCAGGAGACGGTGCCGAGGCCGTGCGGGAAATGACGGCGCTGCGCGGGTTTCTCCTCTCCTCTCCTCCTCGAGAGGAGTGTGGCGGGCTGCTGCAATGGAGAAGGGGCTAGGGTTAGGATGGATAGAAGCAAGCAGCCGAGGGGGGAGGGGGCAGCTCACCTGGCTTGGCGTCGAGGGAGAGGAGGAGCCGCTCTGCTTGCTTGGCATCGAAGGGGAGGAGGAGCCGCTCTGCTTGCCTGGCATCGAGGGGGTGGAGAAGCCCCTCTGCTTGCGTCGAGGCGGTGGTTGGAGATGTCGGGCGTCGAGGCGCAGGGGCGCAGGGGCAAGGGGCGGCGTCGA
>NC_041391.1:38010531-38018976 GCF_002162155.2 Triticum dicoccoides | reverse complement strand
GAGGCGTCGGGGAAAGGGCGGCGTCGCGCCGTGGGGGCGGCGTCGAGGCGGCGGGGCAGCGGCGTCGGGGCGGCGTCGAGGCGGCGGGGCAGCGGCGTCGGGAGAGGAGAGGGGAAGGGGATCGAGGGAGAGAGAGGGGATCGATAGGTTTGGGCCGGGAGGAAGTATGGATGGGCGGGGGCGGCACAATACTAATGGCGCACCACCCCTCGGTGCGCCATTAGTACATCCATGCTAATGGCGCACCTCACCCTGGTGCGCCATTAGTATTTTTCTCGAGCCAACAGGTTATCTACCACCTGAGCTGATCCACATCAAGTCCCCTCTACTAGCTCAACTGGTCAGCAGCCAGTTCTCACACTAGGAGGTCCTGGGTTCGATTCCCAGGCTCCACTAATTTTTTTATGCATTTAAAATGTTGTTTGATACTTATTTGTGTTTAAATATGTTCAATCTTGTTTAAATCATATCAGTAATATTTTTTTTATAAGACAGTAATAATGTCGGGTGCAGGGGGTCGGCGGCGGCGGTTGAGTAGGGGAGGGGTGCGGGGGGTCGGCGGCGGCGGTTGACTAGGGGAATTGAGGGTGCGGGGGGTCGGCGGCGGCGGCCGGTGGACCGGGGGGTGCTCGGCGGCGAGGGGGACGGCTGGATCTGGCGAGGTGGGATAGCGATCGAGATGGAGGGGGATCGAGATCGAGTGTCCATGAAATTTAAAAATATTCATGATAGTTCAAAAACTGCCGATGAAATACAATCGAGAAATGAAGGTTACGATTTAAATACAATCGATCTTAGCTAGCTATCTGTTCACAATCTTCTTGCCCTTCTTTTTCGCAAATGGAGTTCTTCTATGGAACGGACGTCCTTTAGGTAGGGTGGTCCTGCTTCTTCTTGTGGTGTATGCTGCTACTTCATCATCGTCGTCATGTTCGATCCTCGGGTCGCCATACTTGTCGAAGTCTTGCTCATTGGCTACTCCATCCATTCCGATGATCTTCCTTTTGCCTCTCCTCACGACAACACGACTGGGCTTTGACGGGTCAGTAATGAAGAAGCATTGGTCCACTTGGGAAGCCAGTACCCATGGCTCATTGCGCCCGCGGTCTTGGATTTGGCTTCGGGTATAACCATGGTGGTGAAATACCGGTCTTCTTTTATGACGTTCTTGGCCCATCTGACACGGAACATCGGGACCTTCTCTCCAGCGTAGCTCAGCTCCCAGATCTCCTCGATCCTTCCGTAGTATCTGTCCTTGTCGTTACCGGTGTAGGATTCCATCGTTACCCCGGAGTTCTGATAACCATCGCTCTTCATGTCCTTGGCCTCGGTGTAGAATGTGTAGCCGTTGATATCGTACGCCTCATAGGTCATCAGGTTGTGCTCGGCGCCCTGTGACAAGGCGAATATGAGTTGTTCTTCCGCGGAAGAATCCTCATGTAAAGGGTACGACAGAAGCTTCTGCTTGAACCAACGCGTGAAACATGAGTTGTGCTCTTTGAGTATATCTCCGTCCGTCCTCTATTGGCCTCGGTCATTGTACGTCTTCTTAATAAAGGTTTTGTGCTCTACCACCCAAGGATCGACCACGTCTATGTGTTGTAGCGCGACTAGGTTTGCTCTTTCAAAGTCGGCGAGTCGACCCTCGAAGTCGACATGCATTTCGCGGCGACCCTCACGGTGACCCCATCCAGCGAGCCTGGTGAGGTGCCTGTTGACGGGCAGACCAACGGGGTTCTCGATGCCTCGATAATTCGTGCAGTAGGAGATGCACTCTTCGGTCAGAAAGCCACTGGCTATGCTTCCTTCTGGACGTGACATGTTGCGAACGTATCCTTTGATGACACCATTCATCCTTTCGAACGGCATCATGCTGTGCAGGAACGTCGGCCCGAGTTGGATGATATCCTCCACTATATGGACCAGCAGATGCACCATAACGTTGAAGAATGCGGGCGGGAAGTACATCTCAAGCTCGCATAGTATCACCACGTTCCCTTCCTGTAGCCTTCTGAGTTGCCTCACGCCAATCGACTTCCGAGAGATGACGTCGAAGAAGTTGCATAGGCCAAATAACGTTTCACGGACGTGCACGTCCATGATCCCACGGATTGCAACTGGAAGTATCTGCGTCATCAGCATGTGACAGTCGTGAGACTTCATCCCGCTGAACTTCTGCTTCGCTGGGTCTAGGTATCTGCTTATCTTCCCCGCGTAACCGTAAGGAAGTTTTACTCCTAGGAGGCAGGTGAAAAACTGCTCGATCTCCTCCTGACTTAGAGTGAAGCACGCGGGAGGGTAGTCATTTCCGGTCTTCTTGGCCTTTTTGCCTTTGCGGCGACTTTCTGTGTCCTGCTTCGCCTCATCATCATCATCATCATCATCATCATCATCATCATCATCATATATAGCGTGAAGCTCCTGCCTGATGCCCATTGATTTCAAGTCTGCCCTTGCTTTCGGCTCATCTTTGGTCCTCTCTGGCATGTTGAGTAGGGTACCAAGCAGACTCTCCCACACGTTCTTCGTGATATGCATGACATCAAGGCTGTGAGGCACACGGTGGATCTTCCAGTACGACAAGTCCCAGAAAACAGACCTCGTTTTCCATACCTTCAGCAGCGGCTCTGGCGCCTTTCGCTTCTTTCCCGGCTCTGGCACCTTTTGCTTCTTTCCCGGCAGTGGGCAGTCTTTCCAATTTTTCAACAGCTTGCCTATTTCCTCGCCTCTCCTCGTACACGGGCGTTTTCGGGGTTCGGTTTCACCATCAAACAGATCCTTGCGTTTCCTCCACGGGTCATCGTCGCGAAGCCACCTTCGATGTCCCATGAACACGGTTTTCAAAGACCCAGGATCTCTATCTAGCTGGCGATACGTTGTGTCATCCATGCACCTTACGCATCCAGAAAATCCGTGGACTACCTGCCCCGCAAGATATCCGTAGCCGAGATAGTCGTGCACCGTCGTGAGCAGTGCAGCTCTCATAGGGAAATATTCTTTCTCTGCGGCGTCCTACGTATTGACTGGCATTTTCCACAGCGTGTCAAGCTCCTCTTTCAGTAGCCCCAGATACAGATTGATGTCGTTCCCTGGTTGTTTCGGCCCTTCAATTAGCTTACTCATGTGAATGTACTTCCTCTTCATGCACAACCAGGGGGGAAGGTTGTACATCCGCACATACACAGGCCAGGTGCTATGTGTGCTTCTCTGGCTGGCAAACGGATTGACTCCATCGGTGCTCGCGCCCAGCACGATGTTGCTTGGATCGTTCCCAAATTCTGGGTATTCGAAGTTCAACGCTTGCCACTGGCTCGCATCCTTAGGGTGACTCAGCATCTTGTCTTTTTTATCTATCTCCGGATCATTTGCGTCATCTTCTCGCTTCTTCTCCTCCCTATCCGCGTGCCAACGCAGGAGCTTTGCTACCTTAGGGTCCGCGAAATACCGTTGCAGACGAGGAGTGATCGAAAAGTACCACACCACTTTTCGAGGAGCTTTCTTCCTCTTCTTGTATCGAGTGACACCGCACACCGGACATATGGTAGACTCCGCGTGCTCGTCCCGATAAATGATGCAATTGTTCATGCACACATGGTATTTCACGTGCGGTAAATCCAGAGGACACACGATTTTCTTCGCCTCCTCCAAACTGGTCGGGCACTTGTTCCCCTTGGGAAGACGTTCGTGCCAGAATGACATGTTCTCGTCGAAGCATGCGTCGGTCATTTTGTGTTTTACCTTCATCTCCAGAGCCATGAGCGTTACTTTCAGGCGGGTATCCTCGGGCCTGCATCCTTCATACAATGGAGTAACCGCGTCTAACTCAAGTTGATCCATCTTGGCTTTCTCTCGGGCGGCAGCTCTTGCGTTATCCGTCTGCTTGAGAAGCAGCTCTTGAATATGAGGGTCCTGCACCCAGCCCATCGATGGTCCAGCGTCGTCTGCTCCGCCGGCATCATCATCATGCCCTGCATCTTCTACATGATGACTGTGTACAACATCACCGTCGTGATCATCTCCTGGGGATTCTTCGTCTTCTCGCCCCCCCCCCCGAGCCGCGGTGGTTGTCTTGCTGCCCTTCCTTTCTTGCCCGGCCCCCATGGACGACTTCGTAGTCATCTTCATCACCTTGCCACCGATAGCCATCCATGAAACCACGCAAGAGCAGGTGGTCCCGCACCTGCCCGGAATCCGGGTCCGCAATAAGGCTATTCAGCTTGCATCTTCGACACGGACATCTTATCTCTGTCTCGTTCTTTTGAAGCATCTCGGCCTTCGCGGACCTCAAAAACCTATTCACGATGCCTTCGGTCATCGTGCGGACCATGGTCGCCTGCGGGGTAGAGCAAAACGATATTTTAGAACCAAGAAAAAATTTGGCATCACTTTCCCTAAAAATAGGACAAAAAAGAATGCTTAATGCCAAAATTCTGGCCGAAACGGAAATGAATCAACATTCCGGCAAAATATTAGCAACTATCGCATTTCAAATAAAGGTACACCTCCAAACACAAACACATATGCAACACCACAAACATATGCAACACCACGAACATACATAGATCTAGCTAGGCCATAAAAAGTGCATGTGCACATTGTTGTAGGGAGAACAACATAAATATAGCTTCCCCCCTTACTTACCTAGCAAAACAAGGTAACTTAACCACTTAATTTGAATGAATCTATGGTGGAAATGAGGTGAAAAATAGGAGGCACCCGAGACAAGGAGGAGGAGGTGGAGAGAATGAAGTGGGGAGAAAGTGAGTGTGGGAGGAGAGGCTGTCCAAAACATTTTGTTGCTGCCCACTTACTAATGGCGCACCAGCAACAAATGCGCCATTAGTAATCCAGGTTACTAATGGCGCACCCCCTGGTGGTGCGCCATTAGTAGTTTGGCAAAAAAAACACACACTAATGGCGCACTCTGCCACGGTGCGCCATTACTAGTTTGAACTAGTAATGGCGCACCGCGTGCGAGTGCGCCATTAGTACTTTTGCATAAAAAGGAATAAAAACAATAATAAAAAAATTAACATTAGTGGCGCACCTACTGGCTGGTGCGCCATTACTAGTTACAACTAGTAATGGCGCACCACCAGTGGATGCGCCATTAGTATGTTTGGACAGGTGCACTAGTTCAAAAAAAAATTTGGTACTAATGGCACACCATGGGCAGGGTGCGCCATTAGTAGTTTCAACACTAATGGCGCATCAGAAGGTGGTGCGCCATTAGAATATACTAATGGCGCACCGCATGTCTGGTGCGCCATTAGTGTCAATTCCATCTATAGCCCTTTTCCTAGTAGTGTCAGTAAAGTGTGATGATCATCATTATTAGAGCATTGCCCAAAAAAAAGGAGAAAGTCCAAAAAAAGGCCAAAAAAAAGAAAAAATAATATATAAAAAGGGCAATGCTACTATCTCTTTTTCCACACTTGTGCTTCAAAGTAGCATCTTGTTCTTCATGTAGTGAGTCTCATATATTGTGCTTCAAAGTAGCACCTTGTTTTTCATGTAGTGAGTCACATAAGTTGTCTTTTTATACTAGTGGAAATTTTTCAATATAGAACTTGGCTTGTATATTCCTACGATGGGCTTACTCAAATGCCCTAGGTCTTCGTGAGCAAGCAAGTTGGATGCACACCCACTAGTTTTCTTTTGTTGAGCATTCATAGCTCTAGTGCTTCCGTTGCATGGCAATCCCTACTCCTCATGTTGACATCAATTGATGGGCATCTCCATAGCCCATTGATTATCCTCGTCAATGTGAGACTTTCTCCTTTTTTGTCTTCTCCACACAATCCCCATCATCATATTCTATTCCACCCATAGTGCTATATCCATGGCTCACGCTCATGTATTGCGTGAATGTTGAAATAGTTTTAGATTATTTAAGTATGAAACAATTGCTTGGCTTGTCATCAGGGGTATAGAAGTTGGGAACATCTTTGTGTGACGAAAATGAAGCATAGCCTTAATATATGATTTTGTAGGGATGAACTTTCTTTTGCCATGTTATTTTGAGAAGACATGATTGCTTTGATTAGTATGCTTGAAGTATTATTATTTTTGTGTCAATATGTACTTTTGTCTTGAATCTTTCGGATCTGAATATTCATATCACAATTGAGAAGATTTACATTGAAATTATGCCAAAGTATCACTCTGCATCAAAAATTCTTTTTTATCATTTACCTACTCGAGGACGAGCAGGAATTAAGCTTGGGGATGCTTGATACGTCTCCAACGTATCTATAATTTTTGATTGCTCCATGCTACTTTATTTACTGTTTTAGGCATTATTGGGCTTTATTATCCCTTTATATTATTTTTGTAACTAACCTATTAACTGGAGGCCTAGCCCAGATTTGCTATTTTATGCCTATTTCAGTGTTTCGAGGAAAAGGAATATCAGACGGAGTCAAAACGGAACGAAATCAACTGGAGAAGTTAATTTTGGAAGGAAACCAACCTGATGGGCTTGGAGTGCACGCCAAGGGAGTCCCAGGCTGCCCACGAGGGTGGAGGGTGCCCCCCTGGGCGCCCCCCACCTCGTGAGCAACCCGGAGGTCCACCGACGTACCCCCTGCACCCATATATACCTACGTACCATAAAACTTCCAGAATAGAAGATAGATCGGGAGTTCCGCCGCTGCAAGCCTCTGTAGCCACCAAAAACCAATTGGGACCCTGTTCCGGCACCCTGCCGGAGGGGGATCCCATCACCGGAGGCCATCTTCATCATCCCGGTGCTATCCATGACGAGGAGGGAGTAGTTCACCCTCGGGGCTGAGGGTATGTACCAGTAGCTATGTGTTTGATCTCTCTCACTCGTGTTCCCCTATGGCACGATCTTGATGTATCCCGAGCTTTGCTATTGTAGTTGGATCTTATGATGTTTCTCCCCCTCTACTCTCTTGTGATGAATTGATTTTCCCCTTTGAAGTTATCTTATCGGATTGAGTCTTTTATGAACACTTGATGTATGTCTTGCGTGGGATAACCATGGTGACAATGGGTTATTCTATTGATCCACTTGATGTATGTTTTGGTGATCAACTCGCGGGTTTCGTGACACTTGGGAACCTATGCATAGGGGTTGGCACACGTTCTTGACTCTCCGGTAGAAACTTTGGGGCACTCTTTGAAGTACTTTTATGTTGGTTGGATGAATCTGAGATTGTGTGATGCATATCGTATAATCATGCCCACGGATACTTGAGGTGACAATGGAGTATCTAGGTGACATTAGGGTTTTGGTTGATTTGTATCTTAAGGTGTTATTCTAGTACGAACTCTTTTATAGATCGATCCGAAAGAATAGCGTTGTGGTGGTTTCGTACCCGACCATAATCTCTATGTTTGTTCTCCGCTATTAGTGGCTTTGGAGTGACTCTTTGTTGCATGTTGAGGGCTTGTCATATGTTCTATCTATGTTATTATTGTTGAGAGAACTTGCACTAGTGAACGTATGAACCCTAGGCCTTGTTTCCTATCATTGCAATACCGTTTACGCTCACTTTTACCGCTCGTTACCTTGCTGTTTTTATTATTTCAGATTACAAAAACCCATATCTACGATCTATTTTGCACTTGTATCTTCATCTCTTCACCGAACTAGTGCACCTATACAATTTACCATTGTCTTGGGTGTGTTGGGGACACAAGAGACTCTTTGTTATTTGGTTGGAGGGTTGCCTGAGAGAGACCATCTTCATCCTACGCCTCGCACGGATTGATAAACCTTAGGTCATCCACTTGAGGGAAATTTGCTACTGTTCTACAAACCTATGCACTTGCAGGGCCAACAACATCTACAAGAAGAAGGTTGTGTAGTAGACATCACCGACGCCGACGTGCGCCGTACCAGAACCACTCCGACCACGCCGTCCTGCGCCTCACTGCTGCGGCTCCACTGTCGCAACCGTCCACCGCACCAGAGCTGTTCCCGCTACCCCGTCGTTCGCCGCCTCAGATCTGCTTCCCCGCCACCGACAGACGGCCACCGCACCACACTCAACAACTTGGCCATGGGTTCGTCCAAGGCTGCACCGTCCTCCACAACTTCTGGTTTCCGGATTACAACAAGATCGTTGGAAAAACAGAAGGAGGACACAACACTGCCAGCAGAAAGAGGTACTCCTCTTGCCTTATTCGTGCAAATCTTACGTCTCTGCTCACACCGTATTCATCCCACGAAAGAAACTAGTTGAGCGCTTCTTACTGCATCTTCTTCGTGATACTAAATGCAAAAGGTCCTCCCTTTTACTATTTCACCTTTGCTAGAGGTCAGTAGCCCACCTGGATTTCAATTCAGGGTCAGTCGAGCCGCAATTAAAAGAAGCAGCACCCGTTTAAGCGCGCGGAGCACCTAGTTCGCCTATTCCCCGGGGAAGCGGCGCATCGGTGTCTATCATAGGGGTGTGGGGCACAGGAGCTGCTTGC
>NC_041391.1:38003454-38010151 GCF_002162155.2 Triticum dicoccoides | reverse complement strand
CGGGGCTTGAATGGATGGCCGAGGGGGGGGGGGCGGCGGTGCGGTGAGGTCGAGGGGAGGGCGCAGGCAGGGGAGGAATACTGGGCCGGTGGTCGCTGGCGTTTCGAGGAAGATCGTCAACACTGACTGGCTGGAGGTAGATGAAGGCGACCTCCCCGTTCTTTGTACATCGGATGGTGCAGAAAAAATTAACTGACCTATTTGTCAGTCGACTGTTATTTTCATAGAATCCTGTAGTAATTGAGTGTGCCATGCATGTTGTAGAGCTATCATATGTCTCCCGTCATTTATTTCTCATTGACCTGCTACCTGCTACGTTTACACTGTACTAATTGTGCACACACTTCACAAATACTCACACTATTGTTTTTTTATGCATGGGTATTTCAGACTCTGACGCAGTGTTGATGAATGCAGAAAAGAAAAGACAGAAGTCACTCCAGTGTAATTCGAAGATAAGCAGTAAGCGTTTCAATGCTTTAATGGGTGCAGTTTCAGCAGTTGGATAGAGTAAAAGTAGCTCTGCAGTTGATGATCTCAATTGCCACACACAACCATCCCAGGTGCTTGCTTTAACTTCGCGCTGTCAAATGTGGTTGAATGTTGCATATGGTGTCTAGCTTGTATTGCTTCCAATTTGGTTAAATTGCATCTGCTTACTTTACACATTATACCTTTGATAATGACATGCCTTCCTGTTTTTGATACATACTACATATGTCTATTAACCATGTTCGTACATCAAACTAATGCTCTTTTGTATCCCTCATCAATCACATATGATGAGACAGTCACCTGGGTGGGTTACTGTGAGACGCCCTACTCGTTTAAAGAGTGCAGTGTCATCCTCCCCACATGATTCTCAAGAAATAGCAAGGCGAAATGAAGATAGTCAATGTAGCTCTCTAGTTGATCACGTCCATTCCCCCACACCACCATCGCAGGTGCTCTCTCTTACTTGGCAGTGTAATATGTGGTTGCATGTTGCATATGGTGTCTACCTTGTAATGCTTCTAATTAGGGTAAATTGCATCTGCTTAGTTAACACATTATACCTGTGAATATGACATGCCTTCTTGTTTTTGGTACATAATACGTCTTTCTATTAACCATGTTCTTACATCAAACTACTTCTCTTGTGTATCCCTCATCAATGCTCCTAATTTGTTAAATTGCATCTCCTTAGCTTACACATTATACATGTGAATATGACAGACCTTCCTGTTTTTGGTACATACTACATCTGCCTATCACACCATGTTCTTACATCAAACTACTGTTCTTGTGTATCCTGCGTCTATCGCTTATGATGAGACAGTCACGCGCGTGGGTTAATGTGAGACGCAATACTCTTATAAAGAATGCAATTTCATCCTCTCCACATGATTCTCAAGAAACAGCAAGCCTAAATGAAGATATTGAACGTTGCTCTGTACCTGAAGACAACACTTCCCCTACACCACCATCACAGGTGCTTGCTCCAACTTCGCAGTGTGATATGTGGTTGCATGTTGCATACGGTGTCTAGCTTGTAATGCTTCTAATAAGGGTAAATTGCATCTGCTTAGTTCACACACTATACTTGTGAATAAGACATGCCTTCCTATTTTTGGTAGACACTACATCTATGTATTAACCTTGTTCTTACATGAAACTACCTTTCTTCTGTATCCTGCATCAATTATTTACGATGAATCACCTTTATTCATTGCATATTGCATATTATTTCTAGCCTGTTGCCATGTATTGCTTCTAATTTGGTCAAGTACATTTGTTAGGGCACCCTTTTAATTTGGCAGAGTGATATTGGTTTCATCTTTCATATGGTTTCTAGCTTGCATCGATTCTAACAAGTTCAAGCACCTTGTGCTTTGTTTACACTTTATACATCATACATGTCAATATGTCACGCCGTCCTGTTTTTCATACATATTCCATCCTCCTATCATGCGGCTGCCTTACATGAAAGTAGTGTTCGTCAGTATCATGCATCAATAAGTTCTGAAGAGCAAATTTTATTCCTTTTTCTTGTGGATTTGACTTGACAAGGCAAAATCAAGAAAGAGGAAGGAAAAGAGTAAGGAAGGCGATGATGGTGGTCCTCTGCAGCAACGTAAACGGAGCATCTGTACCGATTCTCCTTGTACTGATAGTGCATTACATGGTCCAAGTCTCCGCTCCCCTACTCCACCATCCAAGGTGCTTGCTCTAACTTGGCAGTGTGATATCTGGTTGCATGTTGCATATGGTGTCTAGCTCGTATTGCTCCTAATTAGTGTAAACTGCATCTGCTTAGCTTACACATGATACATGTGAATATGACACGCTTTCCTGTTTTTGGAACATATTATATCTGTCTATCACACCATGTTCTTACATGAAACTACTCTTATTGTATATCCTAGATCAGTCACTTATGATGGGACACCTTTAAGTTGGCAGTGTGATATTGGTTTGCATCTTGAATATGATTTCTAGCATGTATTGCATCTAGTTTGATGAACGCCACCTATGACGAGACAGTTTTAACTTGGCAGAGTGATATTGCTTGCACCTTCCATATGGTGTCTTGCAGTGTTTCTAATTTGTTGAAGTGCCTTCTGCTTAGTTACCACATCATAGGTGTGAATATGTCAAGCCGTCCCTTTTTTTCGTACATATTCCATCCTCGTATCATGACTTTGCCTTTCATCAGAGTAGTGTTCGTCAGTATCGTGCATGAATGAGTTCTGAAGAGCGAATGATATTCCTTTTTCTTGTCGGTATGACCTCACAATGCAAAATCAATAAAGCTGAAGGAAATTGGCAAGGCATTGGATGATGGTGGTCCTTCCGAGCAACTGAAACAGAGGTTCTCTACAGATTCTACTCCTCCATCCGCCCAACAAGATTCGCAAGACAACGCAAGGCTAGACAGTCAACGTAGCTGTGTAGGTGATGAGCACATCTCCCCTACTCCACCATCACAAGTGCCTGCTCTAACTTGTCACTATTATATGTGGTTCCATGTTGCGTATGATGTGTAGCTTGTATTGCTTCTAACTTTGTTGAATTGCATCTGCTTACTTTACACATAATGCCTGTGAATACGACATGTGTTCCTGTTTCTACATCAGACTACTATTCTTGCATATCCCACATCAGTCACTTATGATAAGGCACCTTTAAGTCGCCACTGTGATATTGGTTGTGTCTTGCATATGATTTCTAGCATATACTGCTTCTAATTTGTTGAAACGCCATATAGTTTGAACTTGGCAGAGTGATATTGGTTGCATCTTTCATATGGTGTCTAGCTTGCAGTGATTCTAATTTGTTGAAATGCCTTCCGCTTAGTTACCACATCATAGGTGCACTAGTTCAAAAAAAAAATTGGTACTAATGGCGCACCATGGGCAGGGTGCGCCATTAGTAGTTTCAACACTAATGGCGCATCAGAAGGTGGTGCGCCATTAGAATATACTAATGGCGCACCGCATGTCTGGTGCGCCATTAGTGTCAATTCCATCTATAGCCCTTTTCCTAGTAGTGTCAATAGAAGTGTGATGATCATCATTATTAGAGCATTGCCCAAAAAAAAGGAGAAAGTCCAAAAAAAGGCCAAAAAAAAGAAAAAATAATATATAAAAAGGGCAATGCTACTATCTCTTTTTCCACACTTGTGCTTCAAAGTAGCATCTTGTTCTTCATGTAGTGAGTCTCATATATTGTGCTTCAAAGTAGCACCTTGTTTTTCATGTAGTGAGTCACACAAGTTGTCTTTTTATACTAGTGGAAATTTTTCAATATAGAACTTGGCTTGTATATTCCTACGATGGGCTTCCTCAAATGCCCTAGGTCTTCGTGAGCAAGCAAGTTGGATGCACGCCCACTAGTTTTCTTTTGTTGAGCATTCATAGCTCTAGTGCATCCGTTGCATGGCAATCCCTACTCCTCATGTTGACATCAATTGATGGGCATCTCCATAGCCCATTGATTATCCTCGTCAATGTGAGACTTTCTCCTTTTTTGTCTTCTCCACACAATCCCCATCATCATATTCTATTCCACCCATAGTGCTATATCCATGGCTCACGCTCATGTATTGCGTGAATGTTGAAATAGTTTTAGATTATTTAAGTATGAAACAATTGCTTGGCTTGTCATCAGGGGTATAGAAGTTGGGAACATCTTTGTGTGACGAAAATGAAGCATAGCCTTAATATATGATTTTGTAGGGATGAACTTTCTTTTGCCATGTTATTTTGAGAAGACATGATTGCTTTGATTAGTATGCTTGAAGTATTATTATTTTTGTGTCAATATGTACTTTTGTCTTGAATCTTTCGGGTCTGAATATTCATATCACAATTGAGAAGATTTACATTGAAATTATGCCAAAGTATCACTCTGGATCAAAAATTCTTTTTATCATTTACCTACTCGAGGACGAGCAGGAATTAAGCTTGGGGATGCTTGATACGTCTCCAACGTATCTATAATTTTTGATTGCTCCATGCTACTTTATTTACTGTTTTAGGCATTATTGGGCTTTATTATCCCTTTTATATTATTTTTGTAACTAACCTATTAACTGGAGGCCTAGCCCAGATTTGCTATTTTATGCCTATTTCAGTGTTTCGAGGAAAAGGAATATCAGACGGAGTCAAAACGGAACGAAATCAACTGGAGAAGTTAATTTTGGAAGGAAACCAACCTGATGGGCTTGGAGTGCACGCCAAGGGAGTCCCAGGCTGCCCACGAGGGTGGAGGGTGCCCCCCTGGGCGCCCCCCCACCTCGTGAGCAACCCGGAGGGCCACCGACGTACCCCCTGCACCCATATGTACCTACGTACCATAAAACTTCCAGAACAGAAGATAGATCGGGAGTTCCGCCGCTGCAAGCCTCTGTAGCCACCAAAAACCAATTGGGGCCCTGTTCCGGCACCCTGCCGGAGGGGGATCCCATCACCGGAGGCCATCTTCATCATCCCGGTGCTATCCATGACGAGGAGGGAGTAGTTCACCCTCGGGGCTGAGGGTATGTACCAGTAGCTATGTGTTTGATCTCTCTCTCTCGTGTTCCCCTATGGCACGATCTTGATGTATCCCGAGCTTTGCTATTGTAGTTGGATCTTATGATGTTTCTCCCCCTCTACTCTCTTGTGATGAATTGATTTTCCCCTTTGAAGTTATCTTATCGGATTGAGTCTTTTATGAACACTTGATGTATGTCTTGCGTGGGATAACCGTGGTGACAATGGGTTATTCTATTGATCCACTTGATGTATGTTTTGGTGATCAACTCGCGGGTTTCGTGACACTTGGGAACCTATGCATAGGGGTTGGCACATGTTCTTGACTCTCCGGTAGAAACTTTGGGGCACTCTTTGAAGTACTTTTATGTTGGTTGGATGAATCTGAGATTGTGTGATGCATATCGTATAATCATGCCCACGGATACTTGAGGTGACAATGGAGTATCTAGGTGACATTAGGGTTTTGATTGATTTGTATCTTAAGGTGTTATTCTAGTACGAACTCTTTTATAGATCGATCCGAAAGAATAGCGTTGTGGTGGTTTCGTACCCGACCATAATCTCTATGTTTGTTATCCGCTATTAGTGGCTTTGGAGTGACTCTTTGTTGCATGTTGAGGGCTTGTCATATGTTCTATCTATGTTATTATTGTTGAGAGAACTTGCACTAGTGAACGTATGAACCCTAGGCCTTGTTTCCTATCATTGCAATACCGTTTACGCTCACTTTTACTGCTCGTTACCTTGCTGTTTTTATTATTTCAGATTACAAAAACCCATATCTACGATCTATTTTGCACTTGTATCTTCATCTCTTCACCGAACTAGTGCACCTATACAATTTACCATTGTCTTGGGTGTGTTGGGGACACAAGAGACTCTTTGTTATTTGGTTGGAGGGTTGCCTGAGAGAGACCATCTTCATCCTACGCCTCGCACGGATTGATAAACCTTAGGTCATCCACTTGAGGGAAATTTGCTACTGTTCTACAAACCTATGCACTTGCAGGCCCAACAACATCTACAAGAAGAAGGTTGTGTAGTAGACATCACCGACGCCGATGTGCGCCGTACCAGAACCACTCCAACCACGCCGTCCTGCGCCTCACTGCTGCGGCTCCACTGTCGCAACCGTCCACCGCACCAGAGCTGTTCCCGCTACCCCATCGTTCGCCGCCTCAGATCTGCTTCCCCGCCACCGACATACGGCCACCGCACCACACTCAACAACTTGGCCATGGGTTCGTCCAAGGCTGCACCGTCCTCCACAACTTCTGGTTTCCGGATTACAACAAGATCATTGGAAAAACAGAAGGAGGACACAACACTGCCAGCAGAAAGAGGTACTCCTCTTGCCTTATTCGTGCAAATCTTACGTCTCTGCTCACACCGTATTCATCCCACGAAAGAAACTAGTTGAGCGCTTCTTACTGCATCTTCTTCGTGATACTAAATGCAAAAGGTCCTCCCTTTTACTATTTCACCTTTGCTAGAGGTCAGTAGCCCACCTGGATTTCAATTCAGGGTCAGTCGAACCGCAATTAAAAGAAGCAGCACCCGTTTAAGCGCGCGGAGCACCTAGTTCGCCTATTCCCCGGGGAAGCGGCGCATCGGTGTCTATCATAGGGGTGTGGGGCACAGGAGCTGCTTGCGCCTGATCTGGAGGTTGGCGGGGCTTG
>NC_041391.1:37992599-38003253 GCF_002162155.2 Triticum dicoccoides | reverse complement strand
GTCGAGGGGAGGGCGCAGGCAGGGGAGGAATACTGGGCCGATGGTCGCTGGCGTTTCGAGGAAGATCGTCAACACTGACTGGCTGGAGGTAGATGAAGGCGACCTCCCCGTTCTTCGTAGATCGGATGGTGCAGAAAAAATTAACTGACCTATTTGTCAGTCGACTGTTATTTTCATAGAATCCTGTAGTAATTGAGTGTGCCATGCATGTTGTAGAGCTATCATATGTCTCCCGTCATTTATTTCTCACCGACCTGCTACCTGCTACCTTTACACTGTACTAATTGTGCACACACTTCACCCATACTCACACTATTGTTTTTTTATGCATGGGTATTTCAGACTCTGACGCAGTGTTGATGAATGCAGAAAAGAAAAGACAGAAGTCACTCCAGTGTAATTCGAAGATAAGCAGTAAGCGTTTCAATGCTTTAATGGGTGCAGTTTCAGCAGTTGGATAGAGTAAAAGTAGCTCTGCAGTTGATGATCTCAATTGCCACACACAACCATCCCAGGTGCTTGCTTTAACTTCGCGCTGTCAAATGTGGTTGCATGTTGCATATGGTGTCTAGCCTGTATTGCTTCCAATTTGGTTAAATTGCATCTGCTTACTTTACACATTATACCTTTGATAATGACATGCCTTCCTGTTTTTGATACATACTACATATGTCTATTAACCATGTTCGTACATCAAACTAATGCTCTTTTGTATCCCTCATCAATCACTTATGATGAGACAGTCACCCGGGTGGGTTACTGTGAGACGCCCTACTCGTTAAAAGAGTGCAGTGTCATCCTCCCCACATGATTCTCAAGAAATAGCAAGGCTAAATGAAGATAGTCAACATAGCTCTCTAGTTGATCACGGACATTCCCCCACACCACCATCGCAGGTGCTTTCTCTTACTTGGCAGTGTAATATGTGGTTGCATGTTGCATATGGTGTCTACCTTGTAATGCTTCTAATTAGGGTAAATTGCATCTGCTTAGTTAACACATTATACCTGTGAATATGACATGCCTTCTTGTTTTTGGTACATAATACGTCTTTCTATTAACCATGTTCTTACATCAAACTACTTCTCTTGTGTATCCCTCATCAATGCTCCTAATTTGTTAAATTGCATCTCCTTAGCTTACACATTATACATGTGAATATGACAGACCTTCCTGTTTTTGGTACATACTACATCTGCCTATCACACCATGTTCTTACATCAAACTACTGTTCTTGTGTATCCTGCGTCTATCGCTTATGATGAGACAGTCACGCGCGTGGGTTAATGTGAGACGCAATACTCTTATAAAGAATGCAATTTCATCCTCTCCACATGATTCTCAAGAAACAGCAAGCCTAAATGAAGATATTGAACGTTGCTCTGTACCTGAAGACAACACTTCCCCTACACCACCATCACAGGTGCTTGCTCCAACTTCGCAGTGTGATATGTGGTTGCATGTTGCATACGGTGTCTAGCTTGTAATGCTTCTAATAAGGGTAAATTGCATCTGCTTAGTTCACACACTATACTTGTGAATAAGACATGCCTTCCTATTTTTGGTACACACTACATCTATGTATTAACCTTGTTCTTACATGAAACTACCTTTCTTCTGTATCCTGCATCAATTATTTACGATGAATCACCTTTATTCATTGCATATTGCATATTATTTCTAGCCTGTTGCCATGTATTGCTTCTAATTTGGTCAAGTACATTTGCTAGGGCACCCTTTTAATTTGGCAGAGTGATATTGGTTTCATCTTTCATATGGTTTCTAGCTTGCATCGATTCTAACAAGTTCAAGCACCTTGTGCTTAGTTTACACTTTATACATCATACATGTCAATATGTCACGCCGTCCTGTTTTTCATACATATTCCATCCTCCTATCATGCAGCTGCCTTACATGAAAGTAGTGTTCGTCAGTATCATGCATCAATAAGTTCTGAAGAGGAAATTTTATTCCTTTTTCTTGTGGGTTTGACTTGACAAGGCAAAATCAAGAAAGAGGAAGGAAAAGAGTAAGGAAGGCGATGATGGTGGTCCTCTGCAGCAACGTAAACGGAGCATCTGTACCGATTCTCCTTGTACTGATAGTGCATTACATGGTCCAAGTCTCCGCTCCCCTACTCCACCATCCAAGGTGCTTGCTCTAACTTGGCAGTGTGATATCTGGTTGCATGTTGCATATGGTGTCTAGCTCGTATTGCTCCTAATTAGTGTAAACTGCATCTGCTTAGCTTACACATGATACATGTGAATATGACACGCTTTCTTGTTTTTGGTACATATTATATCTGTCTATCACACCATGTTCTTAAATGAAACTACTCTTATTGTATATCCTACATCAGTCACTTATGATGGGACACCTTTAAGTTGGCAGTGTGATATTGGTTTGCGTCTTGAATATGATTTCTAGCATGTATTGCATCTAGTTTGATGAACGCCACCTATGACGAGATAGTTTTAACTTGGCAGAGTGATATTGCTTGCACCTTCCATATGGTGTCTTGCAGTGTTTCTAATTTGTTGAAGTGCCTTCTGCTTAGTTACCACATCATAGGTGTGAATATGTCAAGCCGTCCCTTTTTTTCGTACATATTCCATCCTCGTATCATGACTTTGCCTTTCATCAGAGTAGTGTTCGTCAGTATCGTGCATGAATGAGTTCTGAAGAGCGAATGATATTCCTTTTTCTTGTCGGTATGACCTCACAATGCAAAATCAATAAAGCTGAAGGAAATTGGCAAGGCATTGGATGATGGTGGTCCTTCCGAGCAACTGAAACAGAGGTTCTCTACAGATTCTACTCCTCCATCCGCCCAACAAGATTCGCAAGACAACGCAAGGCTAGACAGTCAACGTAGCTGTGTAGGTGATGAGCACATCTCCCCTACTCCACCATCACAAGTGCCTGCTCTAACTTGGCACTATTATATGTGGTTCCTTGTTGCGTATGATGTGTAGCTTGTATTGCTTCTAACTTTGTTGAATTGCATCTGCTTACTTTACACATAATGCCTGTGAATACGACATGTGTTCCCGTTTCTACATCAGACTACTATTCTTGCATATCCCACATCAGTCACTTATGATAAGGCACCTTTAAGTCGCCACTGTGATATTGGTTGTGTCTTGCATATGATTTCTAGCATATACTGCTTCTAATTTGTTGAAACGCCATATAGTTTGAACTTGGCAGAGTGATATTGGTTGCATCTTTCATATGGTGTCTAGCTTGCAGTGCTTCTAATTTGTTGAAATGCCTTCCGCTTAGTTACCACATCATAGGTGTGAATATGTCACACCATCCTGTTTTTCATACATATTCCATCCTCACATCATGTGTTTCCCTTTCATCCGAGTAGTGTTCGCTAGTATCATGCATGAATGAGTTCTGAAGAGCGAATTTTATTCCTTTTTCTTATCGGTTTGACTTCACAATGCAAAATCATTATAGCTGAAGGTAATTAGTCCGGCAGTGGACGGTGGTGGTCCTTTGGAGCAACTCAAACAGGGGGTCTCTACAGATTCTACTCCGCCATCCTCCCAACAAGATTCGCAAGACAACACAAGGCTGGACAGTCAATGTAGCTGTGTAGATGATGCGCACATCTCCCCTACTCCACCATCACAGGTGCTTGCTCTAACTTGACACTATTATATGTGGTTGCATGTTGCGTATGATGTCTAGCTTGTATTGCTTCTAACTTGAATTGCATCTGCTTACTTTACACATAATGCCTGTGAATATGACACGTGTTCCTGTTTCTAGAACATACGTGTACACGATGAGCACATCTCCCCTACTCCACCATCACAGGTCCTTGCTCTTACTTGGAACTGTTATACGTGGTTGCGTTTTCCGTATGATGTCTAGTTTGTATTGCTTCTGATAATGCTGAATTGCATCTGCGTAGCTTACAGCTTATACCTGCAACGATCACTTACCTATAAGACACATTTAACTTGGGACTGTAATGTAGGTTGCATCTTGCATTGTCTTCTAGCATGTAGTGCTTCTAATTTCTTGAAATGGCACTTACGACTAGACACTTTTTACCTGATAGAGTGATATTGGTTGCATGTTCATATGGTGCCTAGCTTTCATTTATTCTAATTTTGTTGAAATGCCTTTCGCTTACTGTTTTTTCATACATATTCCATCCTCCTATCGAAAGGGTTTAGGCTTAGTAGGACTGGAACCGAGTACATGATGTGCGGTTTCAGTACTACTAGGTGTGAGGAGGAGCAGGTTAGCCTTGATGGTCAGGTGGTACCTCAGAAGGACACCTTTCGGTATTTGGGGTCAATGCTGCAGGAGGATGGGGGTATTGATGAAGATGTGAACCATCGGATCAAAGCCGGATGGATGAAGTGGCGCCAAGCTTCTGGCATTCTCTGTGACAAGAGAGTGCCACAAAAGCTAAAAGGCAAGTTCTACAGGACGGCGGTTCAACCCGCAATGTTGTATGGCGCTGAGTGTTGGCCGACTAACAGGCGACATGTTCAATAGTTAGGTGTGGCGGAGATGCGTATGTTGAGATGGATGTGTGGCTACACGAGGAAGGTTCGAGTCCAGAATGATGATATACGAGATAGAGTTGGGGTAGCACCAATTGAAGAGAAGCTTGTCCAACACGTCTGAGATGGTTTGGGCATATCCAGCGCAGGCCTCCAGAAGCTCCAGTGCATAGCGGATGGCTAAAGCATGCGGAGAATGTCAAGAGAGGGCGGGGTAGACCGAATTTGACATGGGAGGAGTCCGTTAAGAGAGACCTGAAGGATTGGGGTATCACCGAAGAGCTAGCTATGGACAGGGGTGCATGGAAGCTTGCTATCCATGTGCTAGAGCCATGAGTTGGTTGCGAGATCTTATGGGTTTCACCTCTAGCCTACCCCAACTTGCTTGGGACTAAAGGATTTGTTTTTGTCGTTGTATTACATCCTCCTATCGTACGTATGAATATGAAACACTGTCTTTTTTGTATATATTCCATCCTCCTGCGCTTGCCTTACATCAAAGTAGTGTTTGTCTGTATCATGCATCAACCAGTTATGTAGAGCTAATTTTATTCATCTTCTTGTGGTTTTGACTTCATAAGGCAATATCAAAAAATAGGAAGGAAAAGAGTAAGTTAGGGGATGTTGGTGGTACTCCGCACCGACGCAAACAGAGACTCTCTAGATTTGCCACTGCTACTGCTAATGAAGTTGAAGTCCCAAGTCTACATGATGAGTTCATCTCCCGCACTCCACCATCGCAGGTGCTTGCTCTAAGTTGACAGTGTGATAATTGGTTTCATGTTTCATATGACATGGCTTTCTGTGTCTAGAATACACTGCATCTATCTATCATACCATGTTCTTACATCAAAGTACTGCTGTTGTGTATCCCGCATCAGTAACTCATCATGGGACGCTTTTAACATGGCAGTTTGATAGTGGTTGCATCTTGCATTGATTTCTATGTTGTACTGCTTCTAATTTTTCGAATTGCCACTTATGACAAGACACTTTTAACTTGGCAGAGTAATATTGGTTGCATCTTTCATATGGTGTCTAGCTTGCACTACTTCTATTTTCTTGAAAATCCTTCTGCTTAGTTTGCACATCGTAGTAGTGAATATGTCATGCCGTCCTATTTTTCTTACATATTCCATCCTCATACGATTGTCTTACATCAAAGTATTGCTTGTCTGTATCATGCATCAATGAGTTCGGAACAGTGATTTTATTCTTTTGTGTTGTGGGTACAGCTTGACATGGCAAAGTCAAAAAAGAGCAAGGAAAATAATATAGTAGGGAGTGCCGTTACTCGTCGGGTGAAACGGGAAAGGCTCTGCCGTCGAGATTCTGCTGGTACTTATAGTGCAGTAGAAGGTCCAAGTCCACCGGCTAAATCTACAAACACAGTATCACCTGCTCCACCAGCTGCAGCATCCGCTTCAACTGTACCAGCATCTCAACCAGTTACTCGTTTGTTTGCTCCGGAACTGGCCAGTTCCCAAGTTTCCTTCACACCTAACACTACTTCCAAAGCACTGTTGACACAACAGGACTTGGCAAGATCAGATGAACCTCATGAGCATCAACACCAAGACGGTACCTGACCGAGTCAAGTTGCAGTTGCATGCTCCTTTATATGTACTCTCACAGTTTGATGTACACTAACACTTTCCATATTCATTATTGAACTAGCACCACGACGCAAGCGGAAACAGACATCAGGGATAATGCTTGACATATTAACAAAATCTAAAGGAGGAAGAATGGAGATCCATTTTGAGGTAGGTTTAAAAAGGCCATGTGATGCTACAGAGTCAGCCAAGTTAGTATCAGAGGCAGCCGTTGCCGTTAGGTGTCATGCGCGTATCCTCCCAACGTGGATCTAGTACAAGAATGAGAAAGACAATACCCAGTTTAACACCTTCCTTGACCATTTATCTGTAAGAAATGTTATTCATCGCAATTAGTAATATTGTCTTGCTCTGTCCCATACTTTCTAGCTTCCTCCTAATAAGACTCACATTCTTTTTTCAACAGATGAGGTTCAAGTTGGATCCGAAAGATGATGCAACTAAACAAGCATGCACTCATGTTTTTCAGTCTGCTCTGCGATAGTATCGGTACCACCTTAGAAAATCTCACTTTGAAGGCAAGGCTAACAATGAAATCGCCCAAACATCTCCAGTGGAATATATTACAGATGAAGACTGGACAGCCCTCGTTAAACACTCGTCTGATCCAAAGTATCAGGTAGGCTATATGTATTTGATCAGACCACATATTGAACCTGTATTTATGTATGTGCCTTACAAGTGTATCTTCTTCTAGGATAATTGTTTGAAGAACAAAACCAACCGTTCTAAAGTGAAATTTTAACAGACAACAGGATCTCGTAGCTATATTGCACACTGCGAGGCTCTTGTAAATAGCTGTTACTTCCTTCTTTTTTTTGTGCCATATTATCGTATCTATGTTGACTTGTTCCAAATACAGCGAAAAGCCCGTGCGGACCAAAAAGAACCTGAACCGAATGCAGTGCAAATCTTCAAGGATTGTCACACTAGGAAGATGAAGGGCATGAGCACACCAGTTCAAGCCGCTGTTGTAAGTCCTTACTCCTCCTGCCTTGAATTGATTGGTAATGTGATGTGTTCATTTAACTACCTGGTTTGCAGCCAATGTCAGTTAATCTGTTCACTTTTATACACAGTTGTCTTAACGTATCATTTCACCTTACATGGTTTAAAAGAGATGAAGTATATTCTTTTGGTCTTGATCTGTAATCTAGTTGTTATGTTCACGTGCGCACACAATGATAAAATAGCATGTTTGTTTTATATCTGTTTGCCCATGATATGAATGATGTCATACTATGTTCATCGTACTTTAAACCATGTCTCTTTATCCTTAGATGTCAACGAATGTGAGGAAATAGACAATACAGTAGGCATGCTACATGGACATATTGTCAGGACCCCGACTCGATGTCACATCGATCTAGCCGGTAACACCTCATATCACTTTGCGGCCTCACGCACGGTATCCCCACGGGTGTCGCCTTACCTTTGCCCGGGACCGTTTGCGCCTTTTGGCTCACGTATATGATAGTGTCGCTAGCATCCATATGATAAGGAGCCCGGGCTGACATGACTAGTCGTAAACCCAAAGTGGCACAGACTTACAGGGACAGGCATCCATGACCCAGCTTCGAACGTGTCGGTCATCAGCAAGTGGGTCCGGGCTGTAGCACTGGGCTAGCAGGACTCCGGTAAATCGGGCTGTAGCGGGCTAACAGGACTCCGGTACTCAATGCGTGACATTTCCCCGAAGGGACAGACACAGGAACGAAGAAGGACACATGCCGGCCAGCCTAAGTGTTCCAGAGCAGTAGCAAGCTACCATGGCTCAGCGGTAACACTAGGAGACATTTCCCGGTAAGAGAGGCTACTAAAGATAAACAACTAGATAGTCAGATCCCACACATACCAAGTATTTCAATAACATCCACACAATATGCTCGATATGTGCAATACAACATGGTATCACAAAATGACTCTACGACTCAAGTAGTTTATTCATTAGGCTCCGAGGAGCGAGATATTACAAACAGGGGTCTCATGATTCAACAATCAGAGCATACAAATCAAAGCACAAGCGGAAGCTATCATGTCTGAGTACAGACATCTATAAATGAAAAAGGCTGAGAAGCCTGACTATCTACCAGATCCTGCCGAGGGCACAAGATCGTAGCTGAGGTAACAAGCTAAACGTCGAAGTCCAAGCGGAACTAATAGTGAGACCGAAGTCTCTCTGCAAAAACATAAAATAGGCAAACGTGAGTACAAATGTACCCAGCAAGACTTACATCAGAACTAACTACATATGCATCATTATCAACAAAGGGGTGGTGGGGTTTAACTGCAGCAAGCCAGCTTTGACTCGGTGCCTATCCTAAACTACGACTGCAAGCGACTCTTTTGAGGTGGCGCACACGAGTCCACATATTCACCATATCAATACACCACTATGGATCCGCTCCCGTCTCCCTACGAGAACGCCATCCATAGCACTCACGCTTATCTTGCGTATTTTAGAGTATCGACTTTCACTTGTCTATGAACTGATATAAGCAACCCAGAAGTCCTTTTCCGCGGACACGGCTATTCGAATAGATCATATTAACCCTGCAGGGGTGTACTTCTTCACACACGCTCTCACCACTTACCGCCGTTTACACGACATGTACTCGGCAACCTTCAAGCGGAAGCCCAACGTGGGTGTCAGCCACGGCCTGCCTAAACATTCAAGTCTCTAGTCCAGGTTTATCGCCTATTCGGGTTCCATCCATGAGGAGATCCGGCCGGAGTTTCGCTCATAGCCCCAAACGATGTGTACAGGGTTCCGTGACACCAAACGGGCGCCCGGTTTACCCGGCCACGTGCCTACCGCATCACAGCCCACCCCTACGGTCAGCGCTGGACACGGCCTCCAGCATACTACAAACACCAGAAACTACTTGCAACTCCTGGACAGAGGACAAGGGTGATCAAGAAGCCGAGAGGGTCCATTGGTTTCGGGCCCAATGCGTGGTAGTAGCTGAATCATGGATCACAAACACAGAACTCAGTTCCTGAGGACGGCTGCAATGAGACAACCCACCATGTACTCCTACATGGCCTCTCACCGCTACCTTTACCAAATCGTGTTCACACACTTAGCTCACACACAGTAGGACATGTTCACACACCTCTGATTCATCCCCGATGAATCAGACCTGACTCAACTCTAAGCAGTAGCAGGCATGACAACAAGCATGAGTGAGTAGGCACAACAGGGCTCAAACAACTCCTACTCATGCTAGTGGGTTTCATCTAATTACTGTGGAATGACAGGTCATGCAAAGGATAAAGGGGTTCAGCTACCGCAGCAGGTAACAGATGAATCGTTGTTGTCCTAATGCAGTAAAAGAGAGCAGGAGCGAGAGAGTGGGATTTTATCAGAATGAACAAGGGGGTTTTGCTTGCCTGGCACTTCTGAAGATAACATTGAGTCTTCATCAGTGTCAACGATCACATCATCGGTATCACGTCTATCGAGAGGGGACAATTACCGGCAACATAGAAGGGAACACAATCAATGCAATGCACAATATGATGCATGATCATGACATGGCAAAATGAATGTGTTTTGAGCTAATGCAACTAGCAACAGATTAAATCAAGTTGGTTTGAATACAAGATTCAAATTTAAACTCCATATGTGATTATTTAAATGCCATTCACTTCATTTGCCCTAAACAGTAGTGATAAGTTGTTCTAACATGCTTGAAAATGGTACAGATGGATTCCTTGAATTTTTCTGATAATTTTTCATATATAATTTATTTAATTTGGAGTTACGGTTAATTTTCTATGATTTATAGAAGTTTTAGGCATTTTTTGAAATTAATAAATCATTTAAGAATTATTTAAATTCCAGAAAGGAATTATTGCGTCATCATGACCTCATAGTGACGTCAGCAGGTCAACGGGCGGTCCAGGTCAAACCTGACGTGTGGGGTCCACACGTCAGTGACACGGGTTACACAGGGGGGTTTAGTTTAGCTTAATTAAAGATTAGGGCACTAGGGCCCACATGTCAGTGTCAGCAGGGGGTAATTAAGTTAAAATAAACTAAACTAGTTATCAGGGGGGGCTGGCCCCACCTGTCATCGACCCAGGGGGGGTTCCGCCGTGGTCAAATGGGTCAACCCACCGGCGGCTTGACGCCGGCGAGGCCAGCCGCGGTGGCGAGCCTCGGGTTTTGCCCACAGGGCTCGGTTTGGCGTGCAGAGCACAGCTTCGGGATGCGGACGCTCGTCCGCATCCAACTGTGGTGGTGGCGCGGCCGGGGAGTGGCCGGAGTGGTGCCGGCGACGAGCTCGGCGGCGGCCGAAGCTCGGGTGCAAGTGGGGATGGGGCTGCGGTGCGCAAACGAGCGCGGCGAGGTGCCACGGAGGCTCTACGCGATGCGGGGAGCGCGTTGGGCGCATGCCCGGGACCAAATGGTCACCGGAGCTACGCCGACGTTGAGCTCAGGCGGCGGCGCGTTTCGGCCATAAAGGGGGCGACGGCTACGGCGATCAAATGAAGCGG
>NC_041391.1:37921228-37991926 GCF_002162155.2 Triticum dicoccoides | reverse complement strand
CGCAACGGCAAGGCGGGGCAGTGGCTGTGGCCATGGCACGGCGACGATGACGGCGAGCTCCGCTCGGTGGTGTGCGCGAGAGGGAAGCAGAGGAAGGAATGGGGTCCAGGGGGAGAGAGGAGAGGTGCAGGGGGCGAGGGGGAGAGCGAGAGGGGTTCCAGGGGTGTCGTGGCGTCTCCAGGCGCATCGAGGAGGGAGGCAACCAGGCAGGAGGTGGCCAAGCGCGACGGCGGTGCTCGCCACCGGGCTGCTTCGTGCGCTGGCACGGGAAGAAGACAGGAGAAGGGGGGGCCAGGTGGGCTGGGCCGCGCAGGTGGGCTGCACAGTGTTGGGCTGTGGGTGGCTGCCAGGTAAGCTGAGGTAAGTGGCCCAGGTAGGTTTCCTGCTCTGTTTTATTTTTTTCTTCTGTTTTGTTTTATTTAATTTAATTTATTTTGCCACTGTTTTGAATTTAAAATAATTCAAACAATGCCAAAAACTCCTCTGAATATTTTATATTGCTAGATGGACTTTTCCAGAAGCTTATAAAATATTTCAGGGGGTATTTGAAATTATATTCTAATTATATGAATATAATTCAAATTCAAATAGCTAATGAATTAAATCCAAAGTCCCAAAAATAATTCCTTAAAAATGTTCAATATTTTGGTTGGGACCAGAACCCTTGCCAAAAATTATCAAACATTTAAAAGGGGCATTTTTGGAGCAATGAATGAGATTTCTAGGGTTTTTGCCCTTCTTTTATTTAAATTTTTGAGGCTTCCAAAATTCCCTCAGTTCAAATTTTCAGAATTTAAACATGATGCACACATGAGCTAGCCTAGAGCACTACCAGCAGCTAGGGATGTGACAACTCACCCCCACTAAACAAGAATCTCGTCTCGAGATTCAAGCGTAGGGTAAGATAAAGGGGAAACACAAACTAGTATAATCTTCACGATCCAGGTTGCACTTCATAGGAACGTTGTTTCGATCACCATCTTTGTCTCGACGTCTTGTTCTGAGAACGCCAGTTATTATGACAATGAGAGGAGAAGGAGACTCTAGAAGAATCGATCTTCTCGAAGGTCGAACAACTCAGGATTAACTCACGGAATGGGACATAGCAACATCTCTCGAGCTGAGAGACGAAGCACACCTCTAGAGGAATGGAGTGGAACAGATGACGAAGGATCACTAGGCAGACAACGATTCCACACCTAGGAAGGTGGTAAACGATTGTCAACGTAGCGAGGAGTTGAGTTGCCATGATACCACGACGAAACATCCTGGAGAAGGGTGATTCGTAGATTATTATCTTAAGTGGCAAAAAGAATTACCTTTGATATAGAGATCATTGAGACTCTCTATATCAGCCGAAGGCAAAA
Organism: Triticum dicoccoides; assembly: GCF_002162155.2. Taxonomy (NCBI): domain Eukaryota; kingdom Viridiplantae; phylum Streptophyta; class Magnoliopsida; order Poales; family Poaceae; genus Triticum; species Triticum dicoccoides. The sequence goes on along the minus strand of NC_041391.1, from coordinate 37,990,559 downwards.
CACAGCAATCGATTGGCAGGGGTCGGTAGAATGGCATACTCGGACTTGGATGATGTGGAATACCTTGTTGAAGACAACGTAATGGATGAATTTGCTTATCGCCGGAAATGGAAGAGACCCATGGTAGAATGACACATTGGCGGTGCAAGCTAGGAACAAAATGCAAATGCTGGGAATGATTCTGGTAACTGGGGAAGAACCCAACAATAGAGAGTGAATTCACTGTTTGAATAGGTCATAGCATTGCCGAGGAAACTGAGAGCAAACCCAGTTAGTGCCGATGATAACACGTAGCGCTTGTGCGTGCTCTCAAGAACTTGAGCATTTCCATATTCATCAGGGTTTTACCAATATCCGTGTCAAGGATCCTGGCAACACAACTTGCTACCACGATGAATGATGATGGATGATGCAGATGCAAAGGAAGATAACACTTCTCAGATTTCATCTTAGCGAGGCCAAGGAAATAAAATCTGGATGATCGACCGAGAGACATTTAGCACTCCGCTTCTAATGTTCTCCTTGATGTGCTAGTGTAACCCATTCATAGATATGGTTTGATATCTAGAACATCAAGTAAAAGGTCGGACTTCGGGAATACAAAAATCCATAGGGGCAACTAGGGAGTAAACCCTACGAAATCCCTATGGGGAGGTGGCCAACTTCATCAATCAAGATATTATAATAACAGGTTTTCCGGCTGGGTGTGTTGGCCACGACATCCACTTTACCGGTTATCGCGCGACCAATATTATAATTCTTGGGAAATATTCCAACCATCATATCTGCCTGAGATTCAGATCTGGTTGGTGTCAGGATATTCCAGACTCATCGAGTCTAGGAAGAAAAACGGAGGTTTGCAACACAATTCGACGAGATGACATTGCGAGATTCTCGGGGAGCGAACTACGATAGCAAGCTCCAAAACATGAGCTGGTTCTGCTACAAACATGTTAACACGCTGTCCTAGACAAACATTATCACATGGTAGTCTTACAATAAAACACTACCGAGTTCAGGTGGGGAATCATAATCGAGGATATTGAAGTCTTGTGCATGACCTAGGATTAGCACATCAACTCCTTTTCCGTGAACAAATCAATCAGTGGCTTGGTGTGCTAGGATATACATATGGAATGGAGGTTGCAAGTCTCCGAACCACAGAATACTTCGCACGTATGCATGACTGATTTGGGATGATTCCAAAGGAAACAACATTGACTTTCTCGAATCCACGGCGGCAACTTGCATCAAATGCACATGAACTGGAGGAAGTCACTTCTTACATCCGAACATATGCTTCATGAACTAGCATGAGGAAATGCTTTCAAAAGTTTCCAACACTGGCTTAATGTTCAACAAATCATGGAGGGGATAAGGATGTTGTCAATGGGCTCAACAACAATTCATCCGGGTTTCCTTTTAAAAGGAATTCCATAGTTAAATGAACACAGTGATAGCATTGGTCAGACCAAAGATGTAATGGTGTATGCTCGAGGGATCAACCACGAGTAGGACAACATTACGAGCATCGTTGGTACTGATTTGATTTGACGATAGCCCACATTCAAATCAAGGAATTGATAAGACAATAGGTCCAGCAACTGATCACAGGGACCAATCGATGAAGATATCATCTTCTTTCAACACACACTACACAAGAATATCCCTTTGGAACGAACTAAGCCAGGCAAGATTTTATCTTCCAACTCTCCAAGTTGTTGTCTAGCTTAACCAACTAGCTCAGGGATATCTAACACCGATTCTTGGAGAGAAGGTGGTTCACAAGAAACCAACTTGATCACGAGCTCAACATAACAATCAGGTGACAACCTGGTAATACTTCCGAGAAGATATACGGAAAATCACGAACCATCGATATGTCTCTAAGCTCGAGAACAATCTTGCTTTTCAGGGCAAGATGATATGATCAAAAAGAAAAAAAATGAGGGATTGACACAATCCTAGCTCATTGATCGAAGAGTGCACCGGAAATAAGGACTAGGTAGCACGATCAGTCTTAGAATGATAATTCAATAACCAGCATGCTAAGAATGAGAATATTGTCCATTAACTACCAAGCAACGGAGCTGCTAGGAGTATTGATTTCGCACATCACGGTACACTTGTCGGCATTCCGGTTACAATAACACAGGAACCGAGGAATGAACAATGATGGCAAAAGTATCACTGTACCAAGAGTTCATAGGATGGTGTGCAATTCCTATAACAATCCCGATATAAAAGATGGTAATACTCCAAGGTAGAACAGAGCAGAAGCTGGATTGGCATTTTGATCTGCGGGGTACAATTGTTTTGACCCAATCCTAGATATGGAAGAGGTACTGGAGTTTGTTTCTCCTAGTCATCCCGCGATAGAATGGCTTGACGGACCACAAGAGTAATAGGCATCGATAAACGAACGCATGCATACTCTTGACTATCAATTGATAGACGAAGGTCAGAATGCAACTAAAGAGAACAACTCAAAGGAACATATAATTTTCTGAGTTGTGGATGCATAGATTAGTATGTCGAACCAAGTTCAACATATTTCTTCCGGATAACCCATGCAGAAAGGTAGAACTGGCAGAGTCACGATTTATGAATGGAGAACTCCTCAAGGATAATCCTGTTGTGATATTTCAGTTCAACGAGGAACTTCTGCCATAAGTAGTTCATGGTATTTGGAAGAAGAAGATACCACGGACTTCAAGGACTATCGCAAAGGTTACTAATATCCTGAAGGCACTAGCAATTACTATCAACATGAAGTAGGTAGAGTGAATCTCGGGCTCAAGAACCCAGAAACAGAATACCTAGTACTAAGTAGCATCACGGGATGCTGTCGAGAATGATGGCCAGAATCATCACACTGGGAACACAAATCATGGCTAAACTACTAGATGATCCCCTGAGACACCTAGGGTCATAATAGTAACTCCAACATAATGTCAAGGCAATAGAATACCTCAACTCAACAATTAGTGTGATTGAGCTGGCATAAAGGAACATCGAAATCAGAGGGAAAGGATTTTGCAAATGCATCAGACTATTTAGAAACCTGGAATGACTCGGACAGCATAACGGCTGTAAATGCTCAGAAAAGATTTGAGACATTCACAAAAATGGTGGCATAACCACTCAGAAGCACAATATCAAGGTTTCGAGATCAACAATTAACATACGGAAGTAGTAGGAACTGAACTGAGACTTAAATCCAACAATCTTATAAGTCTACTGATTAGTAACACGTGATCCTAATAGAAAGAAGAGATAGCCTAGTTCTTAATCCCCGTAGAAGAGAAGATGATGACTCAGATCAGAAGGCCATGAGGTATAAGGAGTAAAAAGAGCCTTACGTTCCATCCCACAATCAATTCCCTTATATAACTAAAGAATTTCTAGACTCAACTTCGGCCAGTTTGGCTTGGTAATCCTACAGGCAGTCAAGCTCTGATACCAACGCTGTCAGGACCCCGACTCGATGTCACATCGATCTAGCCGGTAACACCTCATATCACTTTGCGGCCTCACGCACGGTATCCCCACGGGTGTCGCCTTACCTTTGCCCGGGACCGTTTGCGCCTTTTGGCTCACGTATATGATAGTGTCGCTAGCATCCATATGATAAGGAGCCCAGGCTGACATGACTAGTCGTAAACCCAAAGTGGCACAGACTTACAGGGACAGGCATCCATGACCCAGCTTCGAACGTGTCGGTCATCAGCAAGTGGGTCCGGGCTGTAGCACTGGGCTAGCAGGACTCCGGTAAACCGGGCTGTAGCGGGCTAACAGGACTCCGGTACTCAATGCGTGACATTTCCCCGAAGGGACAGACACAGGAACGAAGAAGGACACATGCCGGCCAGCCTAAGTGTTCCAGAGCAGTAGCAAGCTACCATGGCTCAGCGGTAACACTAGGAGACATTTCCCGGTAAGAGAGGCTACTAAAGATAAACAACTAGATAGTCAGATCCCACACATACCAAGTATTTCAATAACATACACACAATATGCTCGATATGTGCAATACAACATGGTATCACAAAATGACTCTACGACTCAAGTAGTTTATTCATTAGGCTCCGAGGAGCGAGATATTACAAACAGGGGTCTCATGATTCAACAATCAGAGCATACAAATCAAAGCACAAGCGGAAGCTATCATGTCTGAGTACAGACATCTATAAATGAAAAAGGCTGAGAAGCCTGACTATCTACCAGATCCTGCCGAGGGCACAAGATCGTAGCTAAGGTAACAAGCTAAACGTCGAAGTCCAAGCGGAACTAATAGTGAGACCGAAGTCTCTCTGCAAAAACATAAAATAGGCAAACGTGAGTACAAATGTACCCAGCAAGACTTACATCAGAACTAACTACATATGCATCATTATCAACAAAGGGGTGGTGGGGTTTAACTGCAGCAAGCCAGCTTTGACTCGGTGCCTATCCTAAACTACGACTGCAAGCGACTCTTTTGAGGTGGCGCACACGAGTCCACATATTCACCATATCAATACACCACCATGGATCCGCTCCCGTCTCCCTACGAGAACGCCATCCATAGCACTCACGCTTATCTTGCGTATTTTAGAGTATCCACTTTCACTTGTCTATGAACTGATATAAGCAACCCAGAAGTCCTTTTCCGTGGACACGGCTATTCGAATAGATCATATTAACCCTGCAGGGGTGTACTTCTTCACACACGCTCTCACCACTTACCGCCGTTTACACGACATGTACTCGGCAACCTTCAAGCGGAAGCCCAACGTGGGTGTCAGCCACGGCCTGCCTAAACATTCAAGTCTCTAGTCCAGGTTTATCGCCTATTCGGGTTCCATCCATGAGGAGATCCGGCCAGAGTTTCGCTCACAGCCCCAAACGATGTGTACAGGGTTCCGTGACACCAAACGGGCGCCCGGTTTACCCGGCCACGTGCCTACCGCATCACAGCCCACCCCTACGGTCAGCGCTGCGCACGGCCTCCAGCATGTACTCCTACATGGCCTCTCACCGCTACCTTTACCAAATCGTGTTCACACACTTAGCTCACACACAGTAGGACATGTTCACACACCTCTGATTCATCCCCGATGAATCAGACCTGACTCAACTCTAAGCAGTAGCAGGCATGACAACAAGCATGAGTGAGTAGGCACAACAGGGCTCAAACAACTCCTACTCATGCTAGTGGGTTTCATCTAATTACTGTGGAATGACAGGTCATGCAAAGGATAAAGGTGTTCAGCTACCGCAGCAGGTAACAGATGAATCGTTGTTGTCCTAATGCAGTAAAAGAGAGCAGGAGCGAGAGAGTGGGATTTTATTGGAATGAACAAGGGGGTTTTGCTTGCCTGGCACTTCTGAAGATAACATTGAGTCTTCATCAGTGTCAACGATCACATCATCGGTATCACGTCTATCGAGAGGGGACAATTACCGGCAACATAGAAGGGAACACAATCAATGCAATGCACAATATGATGCATGATCATGACATGGCAAAATGAATGTGTTTTGAGCTAATGCAACTAGCAACAGATTAAATGAAGTTGGTTTGAATACAAGATTCAAATTTAAACTCCATATGTGATTATTTAAATGCCATTCACTTCATTTGCCCTAAACAGTAGTGATAAGTTGTTCTAACATGCATGAAAATGGTACAGATGGATTCCTTGAATTTTTCTGATAATTTTTCATATATAATTTATTTAATTTGGAGTTACGGTTAATTTTCTATGATTTATAGAAGTTTTAGGCATTTTCTGAAATTAATAAATCATTTAAGAATTATTTAAATTCCAGAAAGGAATTATTGCGTCATCATGACCTCATAGTGACGTCAGCAGGTCAACGGGCGGTCCAGGTCAAACCTGACGTGTGGGGTCCACACGTCAGTGACACGGGTTACACAGGGGGGTTTAGTTTAGCTTAATTAAAGATTAGGGCACTAGGGCCCACATGTCAGTGTCAGCAGGGGGTAATTAAGTTAAAATAAACTAAACTAGTTATCAGGGGGGGGGCTGGCCCCACCTGTCATCGACCCAGGGGGGGTTCCGCCGTGGTCAAATGGGTCAACCCACCGGCGGCTTGACGCCGGCGAGGCCAGCCGCGGTGGCGAGCCTCGGGTTTTGCCCACAGGGCTCGGTTTGGCGTGCAGAGCACAGCTTCTGGATGCGGACGCTCATCCGCATCCAACTGTGGTGGTGGCGCGGCCGGGGAGTGGCCGGAGTGGTGCCGGCGACGAGCTCGGCGGCGGCCGAAGCTCGGGTGCAAGTGGGGATGGGGCTGCGGTGCGCAAACGAGCGCGGCGAGGTGCCACGGAGGCTCTACGCGATGCGGGGAGCGCGTTGGGCGCATGCCCGGGACCAAATGGTCACCGGAGCTACGCCGACGTTGAGCTCAGGCGGCGGCGCGTTTCGGCCATAAAGGGGGCGACGGCTACGGCGATCAAATGAAGCGGGGAAGAGGGGGAAAGGGTGGAGGAGCTCACAGCGATCACGAAGAGGGGCTCGGCTTGCTCGGGAACGGCCGGAGTTCCACGAATTTGGGCGCCGGCGACCCCCGGTGGCCGAGGAGGGGAACGGCGAGGCTAGAGGCATCCAGGGGCTCTTCTGGTCGCGTGCGACGACGAGGAGGACGAGGGAGGACTGGCGGAGCTCGGGAGCGCAACGGCAAGGCGGGGCAGTGGCTGTGGCCATGGCACGACGACGATGACGGCGAGCTCCGCTCGGTGGTGTGCGCGAGAGGGAAGCAGAGGAAGGAATGGGGTCCAGGGGGAGAGAGGAGAGGTGCAGGGGGCGAGGGGGAGAGCGAGAGGGGTTCCAGGGGTGTCGTGGCGTCTCCAGGCGCATCGAGGAGGGAGGCAACCAGGCAGGAGGTGGCCAAGCGCGACGGCGGTGCTCGCCACCGAGCTGCTTCGTGCGCTGGCACGGGAAGAAGACAGGAGAAGGGGGGGCCAGGTGGGCTGGGCCGCGCAGGTGGCCTGCATAGTGTTGGGCTGTGGGTGGCTGCCAGGTAAGCTGAGGTAAGTGGCCCAGGTAGGTTTCCTGCTCTGTTTTATTTTTTTCTTCTGTTTAGTTTTATTTAATTTAATTTATTTTGCCACTGTTTTGAATTTAAAATAATTCAAACAATGCCAAAAACTCCTTTGAATATTTTATATTGCTAGATGGACTTTTCCAGAAGCTTATAAAATATTTCAGGGGGTATTTGAAATTATATTCTAATTATATGAATATAATTCAAATTCAAATAGCTAATGAATTAAATCCAAAGTCCCAAAAATAATTCCTTAAAAATGTTCAATATTTTGGTTGGGACCAGAACCCTTGCCAAAAATTATCAAACATTTAAAAGGGGCATTTTTGGAGCAATGAATGAGATTTCTAGGGTTTTTGCCCTTCTTTTATTTAAATTTTTGAGGCTTCCAAAATTCCCTCAGTTCAAATTTTCAGAATTTAAACATGATGCACACATGAGCTAGCCTAGAGCACTACCAGCAGCTAGGGATGTGACACATATGTTCCGAAAGTGATTTTATTATGTTGTTGGCACTACAATACATGCTAATGTATTACAGTAGTTCACCAAAATAAGTTATGTATAAACGTTTAACCTACTTTGTTTGTTTTTATCTCATTAGTAACTCACCAGTACACTAATCTACAAGTTCAAACTTTCAGGAAGCTATGGAACAAATGATTGAACAACCACAACCACCTAAAGGTGACGAGGCTACTACAAGCACAATGTCACCTCTTGCTGCAGTGCGTCAGTATCTCTCCACTAACAGTGCAAAAAGCACCTTCCTGTGTAATTCTGGGTTGGTTGTCAAGGTAACCTCGTCCAAATCACCTACTGAACAAAATCTTCCTGCTAGACAGAGTGATATATCTGTGCTCCAGACACAAGTCCAATCCCTAATGGACGTTGTTTCGGAAACAAGAATAGTGGTTGAGAAATGCTGTCAAGATATGAATGGTTTTGAAACCAGACTATCAGACATTCGCTTCGTTGTTGAAGAGCAATGGCGGAAAAAAGGTGGCGATCATGCTGCTCCATCAGATTTTACAGCCTGAAACATTAGCACTCAGGTCAAATGATCTGTGCTTCTATACATCTGATGGTGCTTTTATCTACAAGGACTGTAAACTTTATGCCAACAGGCCTTTTGTTGTATGATTGGAATTTATTTTGTTCGGATACAACATTTATGATGCTGCCACAGGCTGCAGTAATTATGACGCTATTTTTGTGTAGTGTAGGTTTATCTTAGTAATGATTCGGACGAAAGCTTAGTAGGAGCCCAACATGCCACCATTAGTCGGGCCCATTCCAATTGGGCTAAAAACGATTACGGGCCGAAATTGGCTTGTAGCCCACGAAAAATATCTGGGCTTAAATTAGCATTAGCTTTCAAATTTTTCTGGTAGGCCTGTGCCCATAGTGGGCCTTTAACATGCCTAAACATAATTTGGGCCCTCAGTAAAAGTAGGCCGTTTACAGGTGTAAATATGTCGAGCGCATAAAAAACATGGGCCTTTAATAGACCGAAAGTGAGATTGGGCCCTGATTGTGCCAAATAACCCACTGGACTTAGCAGGCCGAAGCAGGCCGAATTGGTGGCCCATTTACGATGCGGATATTTGACAGGCCGAAATTCGGACGGGCCGTAAATGCGCCGACCTAATACACGGGCCTTTAACAGGCTGGAACTTCGGTCGGGCTAGATTATCGTCATTTTTATATGGGCCGTTAATGGGCCCGATATGACGTTGGGCCACATATGGCCCATGGTTTACGTACGGCGTTAACAGGCCGAAAATGACAACAGGCCGAAAGTGGGCCAAATCTATAGTGGGCCTCTAACAGGCCGAATGACAGACATGGCCGAATATGACCCACATCCTTCATGGTCGTTTATGGGCCAAAAGTTTTGATGGCCTGTAAATGGGCCCAAATGAATCCGGACCTTTAACAAGCGGAAATACACCGGTTCATAATTCGGCCCAATTACTTAGCGGACTTTTAACGGGCCAGATGTGACCATGGGCCGCATTGATGACAAGTTTAGACCAGGCCGTTGACGGGCCGATTTGGCAGAGAATGTTGGGCCTTTAGCTGGGTCGTCCCATTATGGTCTACAGAATCTTGTGGGCCTTTAGCTGGGCCAGCCCATTGTGGTCCGCAACATCTTGTGGGCCTTTAGCTGGGCCGGCCCATTATGGTCCGCTAAATTTTGTTGGCCTTTAGCTGGGCCGGCCCATTATGGTTCGCTAAATCTTATGGGCCTTCAGTAGGGCCGACCCATTTAAACTTTGTGGGCCAATTTTGGGCCGGTCCACGTGTCAACATATCATAGGCCCATCTCGACCGTTGGATGAGTGACACCTGTGCCAATGCGGAGCTGACACGTGGATCCGTCAGCCAATGAGAATTTTACACGTGGAAAATCGGCATTGGTCGTGGCTGTTAACGGGTTATCGGATCCAAAATCCGACCCGATAGCTTAATGGTGTTCCGTTACGATGGATGCCACGTGTCGGTCACCCTTGACGAAAGCACTTCTGTGACGCGCGATTTATCGTCATGGAAGTGGATACTTCCGTGATGATAATTTTGGTAATGTCATGGAACACTTCTACGATAGCACAGGTATGCCTATCTTGATTCTGTCATAAATTTGTCATGGATGTACATGCATGACAAAAAACGCGACCTACTGTGACAAACACGTATCATCACGGAAGTGTATTTTTTTGTAGTGGGTGAAGAAACAGGCTATTATGATGGCTCCTTTGACCCAATGCCAGTGCAAGAAGGAGACCATGAGGACGGCTCCGGTGACCCAATGACGGTGCAAGAAGGAGACCGTGATGACGGCTCCGGTGACTGAACCGAGTCTGGCAAGGTATATATATTAGTTAAGCCTGTGCTGACTAGCTAATTGATGCATTCATTGTTTTGATATATGTACACATATTAATTAACTCTCGTCTTTCTTCTTTTTTCTAGCCCTCCGGATCGAGCACAACTTCGGTAAGGAGACGAGGCCCAAAGAAAAAGTTGAGCTCGGATGAAAGGTTTGAGATCACAGCAATCATGCGTGACGGCGAACCGATTGAATCCATCCGGACAAAGAACGCATTTGCTGCTCAGTGCGGGGTTCTTGTTAGGGACAAGATCCCGATCGGCATCCACCACTGGTATAAGCCTAGGGAGGAAGACCCTGAGGTGTCTTATGTCAATGATATGCAGAAAGATGATCTTTGGACTGAGCTGAAGGCAAATTTCACCCTACCGCCAGAGGAGGATCCGGACAAGCCAGTTAAAGAGCAATTAATCAAGTCTTGTGCTCTTAAGAAGATGGCAGGCCTATTCAGGAGGTGGAGGAAAGAGCTGAACAAGTTTGTCGACAAAGAAGAGACACTAGAATTCATCGGCAAATATGAGAAGATCAGAGATCACTGGCCCGCATTCGTGGCCCACAAGACATCGGAAAAGAGTAAGAAGATGTCAGCGACAAACAAGCAAAATGCTGGGAAGAAGTTTCACCATCGCACGGGGTCAGGTGGCTACCTCAAAGCCCGGCCTAAGTGGTCCAAGGCTGAGAATGATCTGCTTGATAAAGGGATCGAACCAGAGACAATGAACTGGCCAGACAGTTGCCAGACTTGGTTCTCCGGGGCTGGCAGAACCTTGGAACCTGTATCAGGGAAGTGCCGTTGGACGGACGAGCAACTGAAAATACCAGTCAACAGGCTTCGGCACTATATCGATGCAGCGCAGCAAGGGACGTTCGTTCCAGACAGGGAGAAGGATGAGCTCACAATGGCCCTCGGGAATCCTGAGCACCCTGGACGGACACGAGGCATGCCAGACTCCATTCCGTGGAAGGTTGGTTTTCCGGACGCAGGTGGTTAGAAAACCCAGGAGAGGAGGAAGAAACAAGAGCAGAGCCAACTACAGGCGCTGCACGAAAGGGTACAAGGGCTAGAGGAACGAGAAGCAGATTGCAACAAACGACCTGCCGAAGCCTACCCCGAAGCTACCCTGCCATATCAGCGGAGAAGCAGCGTGGCTTCCACCGAGCTGCTTCAGCCGGAGCATGTCTTGATGGCTCCTACTAGCTACCCCATGGATTTTACTATGGAGTCTCAAAATTGCCACCTTATGACGCAATGGCACAACTTAAAAGTCAAGGCGGATGTCGGCCAAGTTCGACCTTATGAACCCAGGGCAACTTTTCACTGTCGTCCGATTCCAGAAGGATATGCTAGGGTGACGGTGGACGAAATAACGGATGGATTTGAGGACCTCTAGCTTGACCACACTACCGGTGAAGGGGAGACTTGGCTGGGTTCTACTCTGAAGACTTCATGCCTATGGCGGAAGGAGTTCATCAAGCTTCCGAACTGGATGCCTCCTCCTCCTCCTCCGGCGAGTCAGGGCACTCCGCCTCCTCCTCCGGCGAGTGACGATCAGGGCACTCGGCCTCCTTCTCCGGCGCGTGGCGGTACTCCGCCTGTGCCGGCGCGCCCGAGCAGCTAGCAGCCTCCTCCTTCTCCGCCTCGCCAGCAAGGGCGGAAGAGGCCCGCCGCCGCCCCGGCTGCTCTGGCGCGTCGTAGTCCTTCTCCTCCGCCTCATAAGCAAGCACGAAAGAAGACAGACGCCGCAGCCGCTCCGTCTGCTCTGGCGTCTAGTAGTACAGCCAGCAGAGGCGGGAGGAAATACGGATACAGTCCTTCTCTCAAGCCTCTAGAGAAGTTACCGTACAAGAGGACCAAGGAGGAAAACGTGAAGATCTTGCAGACCAAAGTGGAGGACTTCTTTAAAGGGTTGAAAGCAAAGAGACATCCACCTCCGGAGGAGAAGGTAGATCCGGTGAAAGCAAAGCGCACTATCGATGCCCTGAGGAAACAACCAAAGTCTCCGCCGAGAACCAACTATGAGCGCATTACTGAACAGACATATCTCGAAGCGGAGCGGTCGGGAAGTACTGTCAGTGATCAAAGGTTAAAAGAACGAGCAGCTGCAAAAAAAATTGCCCAGCTCAGCGAACAAGCAAATCAATCGTTCCCCCCGCTCAATGTGTCTAGTGGCGACATCGTCGCTAATACTCCGGTGACGGTGCCCGGTTATGGCAATCTTGCAGATTACCTGCCTGACGATGTAAATTTTGATTTCATGGAGGTGGACGAACACAGATACGAGTACGGGAAGCCTCTCGTCAAAGATGAAAAATCTCTAACAACGATGATGCGAAGATTCCATAATTGGTACATGAAAACCTGCAGAGAGTCTGGGCGGACGAATACTTTGTTTCTGAGAATTAAACAGGAGCACGACCTCGTTGGAACTGATCTGTTGCCTGTTCCATTTGAGCAGTTCTTCGCGTTCTTCAATCAAAATGCCCTCGATAAATTAACGGTCTTTTGCTACTGTCTGTAAGTACTATTTGTGTCATTAAGTCTCTATATATAGCTCAGCTCTTTCATTGCATGTATTTATAATTAATTATCCTCACTATATTATGCAGATTGAAGATCGTCGAGTGCAGAAAACAAGAAATTTATGATATTGGGTTCATTAACACAAATATCGTAGATGAAATTCAGGTTAAAAAGCACGTCGAAGAGGCCGAGGCCAACTTGCTACAATCGTTGATCAAAAATCAAAACAAAGATTTAATACTCTTTCCTACAACTTTGAGTGAGTGTTACTGTGTGTGCATATTCAGTTTCCCTTATTACTCGAGCGAGGTTATAGTAATGTAATTGATGAGTTATGCATGCGTGCGCAGCTTCCACTATGTTCTTCTGGAGATTAAGCTTGAGCGGGGACTAGTAACCGTCTTAGACTCGAGACGAAAACATCCCGAAAACTATGCGGACATGACTGAAATGCTCAACAAGTAAGTTCAATCGATCATTATCACACCATATCGGCAACTTTTTGTTCATTTCTTGATATCTCAAGTAATAATAATTATTTTCTTTGTCTTGCAGGGTTTGGAAATAGTTCACCGTAGAAGCTCCGGGACTGCCAAAGGAGCTGCGATATACATACCCAAAAGTAAGTACTACTGGCTAGCTAGTTGCGCGCATCTCCCATTGATTCTATAGCTATACTTTATAAATGCCATTTATAATGCTTCATTATCAGTTTGATTGACCTCTATTTCTCGTAAAGTGCTTGTTGCAGGAACAAGGGAATAATTACTATGGATACTTCGTGTGCGAGTTCATCTACAACGCGACTTTGAAAAATAAGCGGGGCTACTCTAAAAGACAATATGAAGTGCGTAAGCAATAATGTTCACAATTTCATTTTGTTACACCATCATTTCTGTTGAGTTTCATTGATATATATGGATTAATTAACCCCCTTCTTCAAATTAGACGTGGCAGATGCGGAATGAACTCCTAGAACAAGATCGTATGAAAGCAATTCAAGAGGAATTGGCAGGATTCTTTCTTGACCACGTCATCAATAAAGCCGGAGAATACCATGTGGAAGTTGATTTCAATTGCTAGGGGATTGTAAGAGATCTTACATATTGTATATGTATGTAGCCAGTAGCGTCGGATAGATAATACGAAAACTTGTTGTTCGACCAATCTCTCGGAGAAGGAGAGGTCGATCGATCACTTCTCTCGGTATGCATGACGAACTTCTGTACTTAATGGTTCCCTTCATTTTCTTACTAGCTAGCGTGTCGAGGGCCTCTCTATGTATAGTACGTAGCGTCGACCAAGCACGGACATAAGAGAGGACACTTCTCTCTATTAATTAGCTAGCTAACACAATATATGAAACACCTAAATTAACCCCCAAATCCCCCAACCCCCCTGAGGGAGTCCTGGATTAGGGGGTGTCCGGAGAGCCGGACTACCATCATCGGCCGAACTATCATCGGCCGGACTATCATCATCGACCGGACTCCAAGACTATGAAGATACAAGATTGAAGACTTCGTCCCGTGTCCGGATGGGACTTTCCTTGGCGTGGAAGGCAAGCTTGGCGATACGGATATGTAGATCTCCTACCATTGTAACCGACTCTATGTAACCCTAGCCCTCTCCGGTGTCTATATAAACCGGATGGCTCTAGTCCGTAGGACAACCAACATCAACCCTTACAATCATACCATAGGCTAGCTTCTAGGGTTTAGCCTCCTTGATCTCGTGGTAGATCCACTCTTGTAAACATCCACAATATCAATATCAATCAAGCAGGACGTAGGGTTTTACCTCCATCAAGAGGGCCCGACCCTGGGTAAAACATTGTTTCCCTTGTCTCCTGTTACCATCCGCCTAGACGCACAGTTCGGGACCCCCTACCCGAGATCCGCCGGTTTTGACACCGACATTGGTGCTTTCATTGAGAGTTGCTCTGTGTCGTCACCGATAGGCTTGATGGCCTCTTCAATCGACAACGACGCAGTCCTGGGTGAGAATTTTCTCCCCGGACAGATCTTCGTATTCGGCGGCTTCGCACTGCGGGCCGACTCACTTGGCCATCTGGAGCAGATCGAAAGCTACGCCCCTGGCCGTCAGGTCAGGTTTGGAAGCCTAAACTTCACGGCCGATATCCGCGGGGACTTGATCTTCGATGGATCAGAGCCACAGCCGAGCGTGCCGCGCTGTCACGATCGGCACGACCTAACTCTGCCGCCGGACACCACCTTGGAGGCCGCACACGAATCCACTCCGACCCATAGTCCGGAGCCGATCGCACAGATCGAGGACGGAGGGCTGGACACCGCCTTGGGAGCTGCAACTTCTACGGCGATGGAGCCGAACACTGACCTTGTCCCGCATAAAGCTCATGACTCCGAGGTGTCGGACTCCCCGCCGGACTCCGAACCTCCTGCTCCCCTGCCAGTCGAATCCGACTGGGCGCCAATCATGGAATTCACCGCTGCGGACATCTTTCAGCACTCACCCTTCAGCGACATCTTAGATTCGCTGAAGCATCTCTCGCTATCCGGAGAGCCCTGGACGGACTACGGCCAGGATGGTTGGGACGCGGACGACGAAGAAATTCAGAGTCCACCCACCACCCACTTCGTAGCCACTGTCGACGATCTAACCGACGTGCTAGACTACGACTCCGAAGACATCGACGGTATGGACGACGATGCCGGAGACGATCAAGAACCAACGCCTACAAGGCACTGGAAGGCCACCTCGTCACATGACATATATATGGTGGACACCCCAAAAGGAAGCGATAACGAGGAACAACGGGACACGGCAGAGGATAATCCCGCTGACAAACAACCAAAACAGCGACGTAGACGCCGCCCTAAGTCCCGCCTCGATCAAAGCAGCATTCCTAACGACCCAGCAATAGAGCAGGGCAATCCAGTGGACGACGAACATGCAACCAAGCAACCGTCCGAACAGGACGAACCGGATAATCAACCCCTTCCCGGAGCAATCAACAGTGCGGACACACCACCGGAGCATAAGAATCTTCACAAAAGACTTGTCGCCACTGCAAGAAGTTTGAAGAAGGAAAAACGGAAGCTCAAAACAGCGGAAGACATACTCAGAATGAAGTGGAGCAAGGTACTCAAGACCGCAGACAAGTATGGCAATGGCCATCAAACAAAGAGCTACCCAAAGCGCAAGCTGCTGCCAGAATTTGATGAGGATGCCATAGAGCCCTCACAACCAAAAAATAAAGAGGCCGCCTGGCCGGATAGACGACCAGATGACAGGCCGAAAGCGACAAGCGGTGCCGCACACAAGCCGACTTATGATCCTGGGAAGATAGACGGCCCAACTAGGTCCATCTATGGGCCAAAAAAGAGGGCCCCAGGAAGTAACACAACACGACAAGTGTTCGAAGACAGCGGCACACCCAAATACAGGGGCGCCGCACACCCACTATGTTTCACCGATAAGGTGCTGGATCATGAATTTCCAGCAGGGTTCAAACCTATAAACATAGAGGCATACGACGGAACAACAGACCCCGGAGTCTGGATAGCAACATACACATGGCTAGAGGAGATGATCTCCACACCATAAAACATCTACCCCTCAAGCTCAAAGGGCCAGCTCGGCATTGGCTCAAAAGCCTCCCAGAAAATACTGTTGGAAGTTGGGAAGAGCTTGAAGATGCGTTTAGAGCAATTTTTCAAGGGACTTATGTCCGCCTTCTGGATGCAGACGATCTAAGTCATATAACTCAACAACCCGGAGAGTCAGCGCGCAAATTCTGGAACAGGTTCCTTATCAAAAAGAACCAAATAGTCGACTGTCCGGACGCGGAAGCCTTAGCAGCTTTCAAATACAATGTCCGAGACGAATGGCTTGCCAGACACCTCGGCCAAGAGAAGCCGAGAACAATGGCCGCACTAACAAGCCTCATGATGCGCTTTTGCGCAGAGGAAGACAGCTGGCTAGCAAGATGCAGCACCAGCGACCCGAGTACATCCGAGATCAGAGACGGAAACGGAAAATCACGGCGCAAGAAAGATCAGCGCCGGAATAAAGGAAAAAGCCCAAAGAGCACGGCGGTCAACGCCGGATTCAAAAGCTCGCGGCCAAACAATAAAACACTGCCTCTTAAGGACAACAGTGATGAGCTATCCAACTTAAACAAAATTTTGGATCGGATATGTCAAATCCACAGTACCTCCGGAAGGCCTGCAAACCATACCAACCGAAATTGTTGGGTTTTTAAACAGTCCGGCAGACTCAACGCCGAACACAAGGGGCTCGATGCGCCAAGCGAGGACGATGACGAGCCCCACCAGCAGAGCACCGGAAGTCAGAAGACTTTCCCACAAGAAGTCAAAACAGTAAACTCACTTCATGTGATAGTACGGAAAACCAAAACGGCACTCGCTAAGACAAGTGTCGCATGGTCCACCCCAGCGGAACATCGAGATTGGATGTCAAAACCAATCACTTTCGACCATCTGGATTATTCCAGAAGTATCCGGAACGCAGGATGGACTGCTCTGATATTGGATCCCATAATAGACGGACTGCAATTTACGCAAGTTCTGATGGACGCCGGCAGTGACTTAAACCTGCTATATCCGGACACAATCCGCAAGTTGGGGATAGACCCTACTACAATTAGACATAGCCGCACTTCCTTCAAAGGAGTGGCGCCAGGCCCTTACGCCAGGTGCACAGGTTCATTATTACTAGAAGTTGTGTTCGGGTCACCTGACAACTTCCGATGAGAAAAGCTAACCTTTCATGTCGCCCCATTCAAAAGTAGCTATCAAGCACTACTGGGACGTGAAGCTTTCGTCCGCTTTAACGCAATACCACACTATGCGTCTCTTACGCTTAAAATGCTCGGTCCACGCGGCATCATTTCATTAAAAGGTCGTCCAAGACCCCGGACACGGCTGGACGGGTCCGGAATAAATAAGCTAGGGGCTACCTAGCCGCACACCCCTTCACAAGGGTTTGTGTATATAAGCTATAATGAGCTATCACAGGCTCAGCTTTCTAAAGTTATATTTCAATTTTTTATGTACTTTTTTGCACGATTTCTTTTCAAACTAAGTTCCTCTCTTTTTACAGATGAACAACGTGCACACCCGTCCAGGATACGGCACGACGGAGACACAGGCGCAGACGTGCAGTAGGGACCCGTTTCAAGGATTCTTTTCAGACTAAGACCCTACGTAAACCTTTCTTACTGTCTCTTGTTGCTATAATCCCCTGGTTTCTCATTATAACCAGAGTGGAGGTTGGCGTTTTGGCATCGGCCGCGGCAGAGGAACTTGCCCGTACCTGGACACAAGGGGCTTAGGGCATTGTTCTGCCCGTCATTATAAAGACCGAACACCTTCGGGAGTGTTCGGCGTCTCGAGTTAGGCCTTATATGCATCAGCTCCGAATCATGTCTTTGGTCAAATGTTGGGCTTGCCCGGCTCCTGTGTTTTGCTGCCTTACGTTCTGTATCATCGGCTAACACGGCACCAGGCGAACTACTGCGATTGTGCCCCAGTTCGGCTGGGCGAGCACCTCAGTAGAGAAAGCCGAAAACTGACTGTCATGATACAGCGAGAGACTGGTCAACCACTCGATCGACCAAGGGAATGTTTAGAATTCCTCCACTTTGACGAAGGGACGTTTCCCGGTCAGGCACATACGCGCCCCAAATTCAGAGAGCGCGGTGCCCCCAGGGGCTATGTTGTAGCCCCACCCTCGAACTCCCATGGCTAAGTGAAAGTGATAAAGCATTATAGTCCGGTTGCCTCGTTTGCTACGCTACCACCTCCTTTACAGGACCGAGACGTCGGATTAAGTGTGAAAACGTGCTATTTTTGCGAACACCCCCGCACCTTGTGCGTGGGAGCTGAAGCCAACGACTGCCATCTTTCAGGTTATACACACGTATACATGAACGGCCACATAGGAGATATTTTATTAGTTGAACGCACAAGTATAAAAGGCGCCTACATCATAAATATTGTTTTACAACATAAAAACTTTCATTTGAACGTAACATTTTTTGAGCACTGCGACTCTATTACACGAGCACCACGCAGCACTTCGCCAAAATAGTGCTCGGCTGGTAACCGGCTATTGTCCGAACCCGGGGTCGCAACAGGGGTGGCATCCATCTCTGTCCAATGTGTCTTCACACGGGCGAGTGCCATCCGCGCACCCTCTATGCAGGCCGACCGCTTCATCGCCTTGATATGCGGCACCGCCCCAAGAAATTGCTGCAATAAGCCAAAGTAACTCTTCGGCTTGGGCCTATCCGGCCAGACATGGGTCACGATATCCGTCATGGCAAGCTCGGACAACCTATTTAGCTCAGCCCACTCGGCCAAATGGTCGGTCAGCGGAAGTGAACGCTCCGGACTATGGAATTGAGACCAAAACAGCTCTTCCGTCTTGTGATCCTTCTGGCTTCGAAAATGCACAACGGCAACCGCCGCACTCGCTGCTAAGTCCATATAAGGGTCCTCTGGACCCCACAGTTGGCCCAGCTGAGCATACTTTGGATCCGTAAACCTTCGGCGCAGCAGAAAAGGCTTGCCAGCTACAATGTCTTCGGCCTGGCGCAGCTCTTCCTTTATAGCCCGCATTGCAGAGCGGGCATCCTTGGCTTCGGCGGTGGCCTTCCCCAGGTCTTCTTGCCCCACTAGGCGCTCCTTCCCAAGAGCCTCATTGCGGTCGGTAGCATCTTTTAACTTCACGGCCATTTCGGCCATCTCTTCCCTGCTTCGGCAGTGTGCGGCCCTTTTGGCCGCTAACTCCTCGGCCGCCCTCGAGGCACCGCATTACTCCTTCTGGCTTGCTCCTTGGCTTGAGCAAGTTCGACCCGAAGGCTCTCCACAGCAGCGGCACTATCTGCACTTCACACACATGTTGTAAGGAGCTGGCTTCGGCTCCCTTACCAAGTGACCGCACAGAAACACTTACCTTGCGACTCATCAAGTCGCCTGATGACCAGCGTGATGTCCGCATCCGCAACATCGAGTTGCCGCTTTAGTTCAGCGACTCCATCAGTCCGACTGGCCCCCGGACGACCCGCCACCTGCATAGGCACAGCGGAAATTTAAACCTGCAATTTTGATCCTCGGCACGCTGTCGATTTCGACAACCTACCGAGTCTCAGGGGCTACTACCTATACAGGGTGCATTCTATATGCAAAACTGTTAAAAGGTGTGTCATTTTTACGTACCTCAAACCCCGCCAGGAAAATCCTGACGGCATTATGCAACCCGCCATCGGCGGATGAAATCCTTTCAATCACCACACTCATCAATGCGTGGTGATCTTCTGAGATAGACGCCTTCTCAAGCAGATCCTTCAACCGTACACCAGTTGGCGCCGAACTATCCGGCTTCGCCAAACGCGGGGGCTCCCTCCTTGACGACACTTCAGGCTCGTCCGCCCTATCCGACGGCGCCCCGGTCGGAGGCGTCTCGCTCTCCATCATCTCCGGACGAAGGTCCCCCGAAGACGAGCTAATTTGCGAAGGACGGAGATCCGAACTACAAGGTAAAAACTTTAGTTATCCTCAGAAGCACAAAAAGGGATGTCCCTTATTACAAAACTCCTTTCTTTCTACTTACGGCTCGTTGGAGGGCTGATTCTTTAAGGGAGTCTGTGCGGCCGGGGCCTCCCCGGACGCAGGACCCTCTGGCGAAGATTTCTTCCCTCGTTTAGGGGCTTTGGCCCCCGGGTCCTCGGAGGCAGTCCTCTTCTCCCCTTGGAGGGAGGGATTCTCGATCCCCCCTCTTTCAAGAGCCTCCTTAGGCGAGGCAGTAGCTTTTCTATTTTCCCCTTCGCCTTCCTCTGGAGGCGCAACCTCCAGCATCCGGACCAGCACGGAATCCGGCGCGGTCTCGAGGAGGGGGGTCGGACACCATATCAATTTTGCTTCCGCTATCCACTCCTGTTTAGAAGGAAATGGGTTATAAGGCGAATCATCGAAAGGCAAACAAACGGTATGTCCAGACTTGGAACTACTTAGTTGAGTATCCGGGCGATTGCAGCATAGGCCAGCATCCTCGGTTAATTCCGGACGCGCCACTTGAGGTCCGAAGAATAATTTGTACATCTCCACGGGTGTCTTGCCCATGAAGTGTTGGAGAATTCGTGGTCCCTCCGGGTTAAATTCCCATAGTCGGATAGGACGGCGTTTGCAGGGCAAGTGACGCCTGATCAGCATAACCTGCATCACCACGACCAGATCGATCTCCCTCGCCTGGAGATCTCGAATCCGGCCATGCAGTAGGGGCACGTCCTTTGACGGCCCCCAGTTGAGCCCTTGGTTGACCCACGATATCAACCGTCGTGGAGGTCCCGGGCGGAATAAGGGCGGCGGCTTTTGTTTGCGGCCCCTCGGAACGGTAATATAGAACCACTCTTGCTGCCACAAGCCGAGCTCCTCTTGGTAGGAGCCCGCAGGCCACGGGGCATCGGCCCTCCTACTGACGGCCGCCCCGCTGCACTCCGCTTGACGCCCCCCGATCATCTTCGGCACTACACTGAAGGTCTTCAGCCACAGGCCGAAGTGAGGGGTGACGCGGAGGAAGGCTTCGCAGACGACAATAAATGCGGATATGTGGAGGATGGACTCCGGAGCCAAATCGTGGAATTCCAACCCATAGTAAAACATGAGCCCTCTCACAAAAGGATCCATCGGGAAGCCTAAACCCCGACGGAGGTGGGATACAAAAACAACATACTTGCCGGGATCGGGGGTGGGGATGGCCTGCCCTTCGGCAAGCAACCTGTGTGAAATCTCGTAAGTCAGGTACTTGGCCTCCCGCAGCTTTACCACGTCCTCCTCCGTGACGGAGGAGGGCATCCACCGGCCCTGGAGGTCGGAACTGGACATCGTTGAAGGTCCGAAGTGCTCGAATCTGGGGCTCTAGGTGATGGAACTTGGAGCAGGAAGAGGATTCGATGAAGGATTGAAGAAAAGAAACGAGCCTTGGTCCCGTTATAAAGAGGGAGAATACCAAGAGCCGTCTCCGTGACCGTTCGAGACTCGCCTTCGTTAGAGGGGGCGTCGCGACGGGCGCGGTTGGGTTACCCACGTTCGTATTGATGAGAATCCCGGATTAAGGGGGGAAATGATCTCTACTTCGACAAGACGTGCCAAGGAAACCGCTTCGCTAAATGCGCTGAGGTGGTAAAGTAAAAAACAATTCAAGTAATGGCTTGGTAGTGGTGTGACGTCATGCCGCAAAAACATAAGCAGATTGAACTTGTGTATATATTATTCTCTCTACGGTGGAATGTGGAATTTATTTTGCAGAGCCGGACACTATCCTGGTGTTCACAATCTTCTACGAATTATTCGGAGGAGGAACCCGCCTTGCAATGCCGAACAATATGCGCGCCGGACTCATCGTCATTGAAGCCTGGTTCAGGGGCTACTGAGGGATTCCTGGATTAGGGGGTGTCCGGAGAGCCGGACTACCATCATCAGCCGAACTATCATCGGCCGGACTATCATCATCGACCAGACTCCAAGACTATGAAGATACAAGATTGAAGACTTCATCCCGTGTCCGGATGGGACTTCCCTTGGCGTGGAAAGCAAGCTTTGCGATATGGATATGTAGATCTCCTACCATTGTAACCGACTCTATGTAACCCTAGCCCTCTCCGGTGTCTATATACACCGGATGGCTCTAGTCCGTAGGACAACCAACATCAACCCTTACAATCATACATAGGCTAGCTTCTAGGGTTTAGCCTCCTTGATCGCGTGGTAGATCCACTCTTGTAAACATCGACAATATCAATATCAGTCAAGCAGGACATAGGGTTTTACCTCCATCAAGAGGGCCCAAACCTGGGTAAAACATCGTGTCCCTTGTCTCCTGTTACCATCCGCCTAGACACACAGTTCGGGACCCCCTACCCGAGATCCACCGGTTTTGACACCGACACCCCCCCTTAAAAAAACAAAAACCCCAGCCATTGAAATGCTTTCGCGTGGATGCCTTTTGGTCCCGGTTGGTGCCACCAACCGGGAAAAAGGCCCTCCTGCCTGGGCTCGGCGCACCGGCCATGTGGAGGCCCATCTGTCCCGGTTCGTGTTAGAACCGGGACTAAAGGTCTAGGGCATTAGTAACGACCCTTTAGTCCCGGTTCAAGAACCAGGACAAAAGGCCCTCACCAACCGGTACTAATAGGGGTTTTTCTACTAGTGGGTTATCTGGTTTGGGGATTGTCTCTTCCTTTTGCTCCTGTAGATCCCTGCTAGCATTGAAGACCAAGACTACAATGGCATTGAGACAGCACCCATCATTCTTTGCCATCAGCATGGTGTGGCGGCTGAAAGGCGTGTAGCATTCGAAGCATTTAACACGGGCAGGAGGTTCTTAGTTTGTCCTAAGAATGTAAGATTCTATACAAATCTCTGTGTTAATTGTATTGTTTAATCGAGCCATGTGCATAGAATTGTCTAGTGCATAGAACTCATGTTCTTTAATCTAGCCATGTGCTGATGCACATTGTTTAATGAGTACTCTTGTTTAATTGGGTAGATGTGATGGTCATTTAGTACTACTGATGCTAATCATTGGATTAGAAAATGTGTTGATGCTTTCCATGTATATTTAATTTGGCCAGTAATTTTATAATTGGTCAACAGCTTAGTTTGCAGTGCAGATGATCACTGTTTAGTTCACAAGAGTACTCAATTTGCCAATTACTTGATTGCATAATGTCTGAGAGATTCAATGTCAGATGCTCAAAATTCAGTGAGTGTTTAGTGTCAGAGGTTCATTCTTTAAAGTTGTTGCTCAAAGATGCTTAAAGTTGATGCTTAAAGTTCATTACATAATTCAGTGGCAGATGCTTAAAGTTGATTTGATTTGTATTTCATTGTTTAAAGTTATATGCTCAAAGTTCAGTTATTATTTAAAGCCAGTTGCTCAAGGTTTATTGCTTAAATAATTTGCCTAGGAGATTGATTTTGCACATGCTATGTTTGTTTATATTGCAGGAAGATGACAACGGTGGTATTGTTCTCTCAGTTGATCCAGAGTGGCCTCCTACATTGCAGAATTCCTTGTTGAAGCTATGGGAAATGTATCATAACAGCAAGAGTGATAGGAGGAAGGATAGCCTGGAGAGTTCACTCACTATTCACCATTTGACAGAAGAAAATAATAATCTAGAGGCCAACTATGACAAATTGGTTGAAGATGTGCACCAACTGTTCAATGCTTAAGAGGATAGGATGGTAGATTTCAGCTATTTGCAGGCTAAGATGTAGAGTGTACAGGTTTATGAGACAGTTGTATCTGACATGAAGACAGAGTTGGGGAAGAAAGATGCAGAGATCTTTGAGCTGCAGGAGAAGTATAAAGTACTGATGAACTTCACAAAATCTCAAGGCACTGCCATCCAAAACCTGAAGTTCAATCATCTAAAAGAGAAGGAAGTGCTTAGTACATCCACCAGGAACCTACAATTCTAGGTTGATGAACTCAAATAATCTGAGGAAAAGCTCACCCAGGAGAACACCCAGCTGCTCCTTCACATGGGTGATCTCAATAAGGGGCATGACATGCTCACCGCAAGGAGGGATCAGCTAAAGATTTAGATTGTTGAACTATTGAAGTCAGAGGAGAAGAACAAGAAGAAATTGAAGGGGATCCTGGACATCTTGTCAGAATGAAGATGTAGATGAAGAGGAAGAGCAAGAGCAAGATCCAGATCAACATGAAGAAGAATAATGCTTGCTTTGCTGACCTTTTGTGAAGTATGGTGTTGTTGTGAACTAAGTTATGTACTATGGATGTGTAGTTGTGAGCTAAGTTGGAACTATGTTGTTGCTTTAAGTTGTGACCTACGTTGAACTCTAGTATTTTGTGTAAGAATCTATTAATTATGTTGCATCAAGCTATCCTTTATGATTTGAGTTGCTTGTCATAGTTGGTTCCCCTAAACCATAGTGGTTAGTCATTTAGGGTCCGTCGACGTCCAGAACCCCTAAACCATAGTGGTTAGTCATTTAGGCTCCGTCGATGTCGAGAACCCCCTAAGCCATAGTGGTTAGTCATTTAGGCTCCGTCAACGTCGAGAACCCCTAAACCATAGTGGTTACTCATTTAGGCTCCATTGACGTCGAGAACCCTCTAAGTGACTGTGGTTAGTCATTTAGGGTCCGTCGATGTCGAGAACCCCTAAACCATAGTGTTTAGTCAATTAGGGTCCGTCGACGTCGAGAACCCCAAAACCATAGTGGTTACTCATTTAGGCTTCATCGACGTCGAGAACCCCTAAACCATAGTGGTTAGTCATTTAGGCTCCGTCGACGTCGAGAACCCCCTAAGCCATAGTGGTTAGTCATTTAGGCTCCATCGACATCAAGAAACCCTAAACCAACACCAATTAGTTGTATCCTCCTGACCAACAATGGCCAATGCAATTGGAAATTTTTTGTTATTGCCATCTTTGCCAGTGGCAACAAGGATCTGTGCACCTGTTGTCAGCTTAATAAAGCATCCATCAACACATGTTTTGCAAAAATAAAGAACCAATTAAGTCAGTACATAGCTAATAAACTAAAGCAAAGGTGTAATCATGTACATAGCAATGAAACTAAAACAAAGGTGTAATCATGTACATAGCAATGAAACTAAAGCAAAAATGTTATAGTAAATAAAGCGAAGAAACAACTAACTAACCAATGAAAGGTCTGCATCCATTGAGAAAACCCTCCCTTGCTCCATTTAAGCAGAAAAACATTGCACGAAACCTTGGCCCTGGATGTGGCATTTTTTTGTTGCTTTAGGAACTAGAGTTGTAACTACAACCCTACTTCCAGTGTTTGTCTACATGATGGTTGTTGCATAGTCCCTTAGCCTAGGATACTGCTTCTTGTGCTCTCCTAAGATAGCTTCCACAGCAAGGTTTTTGGCCCTATAGGCCATGTGCTTAGGAACCTCAACACCATATTTCTCATTACAGGCATCAATCAGAGTTTGTATGCTACTGGTTGGATCAGAACTGAACAATGGCTCATATGTCTTTGCAAGCCACTTTGCACTAACCCTTGATAACTATCTAGTGGTAGGGAAAGTGTGCTCTAGGTTCATTTTTTATAGCAAAGGTCTTTTCACCTTTGATCACAGCAGCAATAATGTAGAACTGACAGTGCTCAGTTTTGCAGGATGCAATGATCCTTTGGTTAGAGTTTCTATGATATCCGAAATCTCTTGACTGTGAAATGTGCAAGCTCAACAGAGGATCTCTGAATTGTTGATTTGTGAAGCACATGTACTTACATAATTGCTGGTATGGGTGCTCCATTTTCTCATTGAACCATATCCTAGGTTTTCTTTTCTGTGCCCTACTCTTCTTGCTTTTTTACAACAAATTGCAGTTGCTCATGCCCATCATTTTCACTATCCTGCAGCCATCCAGTTTCTTCTTCATCTGATGATGGAGTGGAATCTGGCTTCACCTCCTTTACAACACTAGGATGTGTTCTAGCGGTGGGGCACCTCCTAATTTTTAGCTTTTGCCTCTTCTTTGGAGGTTCTACCTGAGATGATACACAACTGGTGGTGCATAAATAATGGTTTGCAGTTCAGCATTTCTTTGACATGCAGCACTATCAGTGGTTGTTGCTCAAACTAACAGAATCAGAACTAAAGTATGCTCATGCTGCTTCTTAACTTGCTGAATTTATTGTTTGTGTCAATCAAGTCTAGGTCATGCTCTCTCTGCTCTCCTATGCATGTGTTATCCATTTGATACAATTCATCAAAGAATGTAAATCCTTGTGTATGCAATAGTGCATACAGATTCAGAAAAGTGACATCAGAACTGCATATCTTCCTATCCAAATTATGTAAGGCATCAAAGTGAATCCTAACATCCCATATAGCATCATCCACACTACAAGTGGCAGCAAATTTGGACATTTTCAGTAACACTAACCCTAGCACCCAAATTGGAAAAAAACAGAGGAGAGGAAGGAGAACTTACAACACTCCACCACATCCATGGGTCCAGTGATGGCTCGTGAAATGGTTGGCGACCCAGATCTCTGCCATCCGCAGGCGCTGTCCATGGTCAGTGGGGCCTCCTCCATTTCTTACTCACCGCTCGAGTAGTATGACGAACTGTCGCTGTTGCCCTCGGCTAATCCTGGGTGTGCATCCGCCCCAAGGCTAGGAAGATCTCCGTCCCCGCCCACACCGCCACCACTGCTCGAGCCGCCGCCTACACCGCCACCGCCCGGATTCATCGTCGCCATTGCCAGAGTGGAGCACGGGGAGGAGAGGGAGAGGGGAACAAGAGTTAGGGTTCGAACCGGTGGCTCTTCGACCTAGCCCGTTAGGTCGGACTCGTCCGAGTCAGCGACCCGTGCACGCACCGATTCGACTAGCATGTCACCTGACATGTGGGCCCGACCTGTCAGATAGGCGGTCAATATGTGTTTATACGCTCCTTAGCCTGGTATGCACCACTTAGGCCCTGAGTTGGTACTGAATTGGAAAACTATTGATTAGTGGTACTGACTCGTGAGTAGGTGCGCAAGTGTGGTACCAACCTGCAATTAACTCCATGCTTATCGAATTTCACAACTCTGTACAATTTCATGTAAAATCACACTACAAAGAAAAAGAAAAAAGACAAAAGAAATCGTATGCACGGATTTTCATGTAAAATCAATGGTATATGACTTAGATGCGCAATACTTAGGGAAAATCTAGATGTGCTTTAGCAAAAATGTTAATCTTGATAACTGTAAATCTTTCTTATAGGCGCCTGAGATATTTGGATATGACATATACTGATATACTAGAGGGTGACACGCGCTTTGTCGCACCATATTTCCTCCAGTCGTCACTACTGCAAAAATCACCGTTACCGAGTTCTTTTGTATTTGCCGAGTACGATAATACGAGATCAAATAAGCTTCTAACAAAATGTGCCTTGCCAAATGTTCAATTGAAATATTGAATTTAGTTCACTAGTAGAAAAACTACTTTAGAGATACATTAGTCCCGGTTTGTAAATGGACCTGCACTAATGTGACCATTAGTGCCGGTTCCAACGGCTAGGCGGGCGAGCATCATTAGTCCCGGTTCGTGTTGAATCTCTAGTACCGGTTCGTGCCACGAACGAGGACTAAAGAGGTGGTGGCAGGCTGGTGTTAGGCTGGGGCCCACCAGTCCCTTTAGTCCCAGATTGTGGCACGAACTGGTACTAGAAGATCACCTTTAGTCCCAGTTTGTGTCATGAACCGGGACTAAATATATTCCTATTTAAACCCTTCGTCCAGCCCACGATCGAGCTCTCTGTTCTTCCCCTTTCCTCTACTCTTTGTTCTTCCCCAAAGCTTGATCTCATCCTTCATTTTGCCCAAAATTTGTCAATATTTGAAGGCCCCCCATCCATCCAATTGATCACAAAGGTTAGCAACTTTGTTCTTTCATCTCTCATTTCTAGATTAGCTCTTGCAATGCTCTATAAGTATAGTGATTTGTGGTTTTCGTTTGGGCGTAATTATATGTGATATTTTATTTGATTTATATGCAATTTGAGCTCAAATTAACTCTTAGATTGCATATTTAGGTGTGGTTTACTTAGTGCATTGCCGTCCCCGTCCTAACCACCGTCGATCGCCCGCACCGTCCTGTCGCCGGCACCACCTTGGTGAGCCTTTTCTTCTTATCATTTTTATAATAAAAAATCATGTTTGTGTGATTTAGATATATAGTTATTTGTATAATTTTCTTACCCGTACGTTGTTTGTTATACATAGTAGCATGGTTTCGATATCCGTCCCCGTCGGCCCTCGTCCGGACTATGATTCAGATGTGGTATATTCTCTTTTATAACTATTTGTTGTATTTCGTGTTTTTACAGAAGTATGCCCATCAAGTTGACATAGATATTTTTATCTAGGATGTATGTGAACCAGAAATTCCAACCGACCCTCTTGTCGAGGGGTTAAATTTAGTTGAAAAAGGAAATGAGTATTTGAAAGAAAAATTGAAAAGAATTGAAGAAGAGAAGATGAAACTGGAGTTGTATGTTGCCGATGTCGATGATCACAAGATCAAGATGGAGAAAATGTGCTTCAAGATTAGCAAGATTATAAATATGCCATTGATAGTGAGGCTTGGGATCATTATGCTGTTGGATCAATTGTTACCTTAGTTGCAATCTTGATTGCATTTTGTGTTGCATTTAAATGCTTTAGCTAGAGAGTGTGTATATTGTTTTATGAGAATAAGTGTGTATGAACTTTATGTATGAACTTCTATTAATTTGGTCTTTTCAGTGTTGTGTAATGAAGATGAGACGGCAATGGATGTACAATGACCGTTGCTCTCCCCAGTTCATTAATGGCATGCATACTTTTCGGCTTGCGGCAAGCGGGCGGATGGTTTTATGTGTTGTCCATGTGATGTGTGTAAGAATGATCAGAATTACTCTAAGTCATGAACCATTCACGTCCACCTATTTGAGTCCGGTTTGATGCTCCACTATAATGTTTGGAGCAAGCACAGAGAAAGAGGGGTCCTAATGGAAGAGAATGAAGAAGAAGAGGACGACGACAGCTATCTTGGCCATGGGTTCCCTGAATACGATGGTACTACAATGGAGGAAGAAGCTGAGCCAGCAGTGCGGGAAGAAGCTAAAGAAGAGAGGCATCAGATTAGCCCGTTGATGATCTTGGTCGGGCCATTGCCAATGCAAAGAGAAACTGCGCAAGTGAAAAGTAGAGGCTGAAGTTGCAGCGCATGTTAGAGGATCACAAGATATTGTTGTACCGAAATTACAAAGCTTACAAGAAAAGGTTGGGCACCACATTGGAATTGCTGATAATGTTAAGGAAGATGCTTCCAAAGGACAACGAATTGCCCGACAGTACGTACAAAGCAAAGAAGGATGTCCGCCCTATAGGATTAGAGGTGCAGAAGATACATGCATGCCCTAATGACTACATCCTCTACCATAGTGAGTACGAGGATTTGAATGCATGCCCAGTATGCGGTGCAATGCGCAATAAGATCAGGCGTGATGACCCTAGTGATGTTGAGGGCGAGTGCCCCATGAAGAAGATTCCTGCCAAGGTGATGTGGTATGCTCCTATAATACCACAGTTGAAAGGGTTTTTCCAAACAAAAGAGCATGCCGAGTTGATGCGATGGCACAGAGAAGACCGACGGGAAGTTGAGAGTACCCGCTGACGGGTCGCAGTGGAGAAAAATCAAGAGAAAGTAGTGGGACTTTTCAGATGATGCACGGAACGTATTGTTTGGTCTAAGCGCAGATGTCTTTAATCCTTTTGGGGAGCAGAGCAGCAATC
Source organism: Triticum dicoccoides (assembly GCF_002162155.2). Lineage (NCBI taxonomy): Eukaryota > Viridiplantae > Streptophyta > Magnoliopsida > Poales > Poaceae > Triticum > Triticum dicoccoides. Next base: position 37,960,744 of record NC_041391.1, on the reverse strand, counting down.
ATAGCACCTGACCTGTGACTCTATCTATGTATAACCTTCCTCCTTGGTGGTGCATGAAGCGGAAGTTCATTATGATGCTAGTGCTCATCCAAGGCCCTAAGCAACCTAGCAGTGACATTGATGTGTAACTAAGTCCATTAGTTGAAGACCTCTTACAGCTGTGGAATGAAAAGGGTGTACGTGCGTGGGATGAGCACGGGCGGGATGAATTTGACCCACATGCATTGCTGTTTGTGACCGTCAATGATTGGCCTGCTCCTAGTAACCTTTCAGGACAGACAAACAAGGGATACCGCGCATGCACACACTATTTAGATGATACCGACAGTATATATTTGGATAAACGTAAAAATAATGTGTACTTGGGACATCGTCGATTTCTTTCGAGTAGGCATCCCGTCAGAAAGAAAGGAAAGCATTTCAAAGATGAGGCAGATCACCAGAAGAAGCCTCGCCACCGTACTGGTGATGATGTACTTGATATGGTCAAGGATTTAAAAGTAATCTTTGGAAAGGGTCCTGGCGGACAATCCATTCCGAAACGCTGACGGACACGCACCCATGTGGAAGAAGAAATCAATATTTTGGGACCTACCCTATTGGAAAGACCTAGAGGTCCGCTCTGCAATCGACGTGATGCACGTGATGAAGAACCTTTGCGGGAACCTGCTAAGCTTCTTGGGCGTGTATGGGAAAACAAAAGATACACTGGAGGCACGGGAGGACCAAAAACGTATGCACGGAAAAGATGACATACAATTAGCCATTGACGGGGCTTCTAGCGAAAAATGTTCAATTAGCCGTTGTGAAGCTATGTGCATTCCTCAAAGCAATATCTCAGTAGGTAATCGATCTAGAAATCGTACCAAGGTTAGAGAATGATTTGGTGCAATGTCTTATCAGTTTTGAGTTGGTGTTCCCACCATCCTTCTTCAATATCATGACGCACGTCATAGTTCACCTAGCCGAAGAGATTGCCATTTTGGGTCCTGTATTTTTACACAATATGTTCCCCTTTGACAGGGTCATGGGAGTCTTAAAGAAATATGTTCATAACTATGCTAGGCCAGGAGAAATCATCTGTAAGGGCCATGAAAATGAGGAGGTCATTTAGTTTTGTGTTGACTTTATTCCTGACCTTAAGCCGGTTGGTGTTCCTGAATCGCGGCATGAGGGTAGACTGGCTGGAAAAGGCACACTAGGACCAAAAGGAATAATATTTATGGGCAAGCATTCTCTCACTCAAGTACACTACATAGTTCTACACAATTGCTCCTTGGTCACTCAGTATATCGAGGAACACAAGAATATTCTACGCTTCAAACACCCGGAGCATTCTGACAACTAGATTACACATGAACAAATGGGGACTTTCTCCGCTTGGTTGCAGACACGTCTCGTGCATGGCGACAATGTTGAAGATGAGATGTACTTGTTGTCCAAGTTACCATCTTCGAATATATTGACTTTCAAAGGGTACGAGATAAATGGGAATACATTTTACACGATCGCCCAAGATAAAAAGAGCACCAACCAAAACAGTGGTGTCCTATTTGATGCAACAAACACCAATAGGCTAAAGGACACATATTATGGTTATATAGAGGAGATATGGGAACTTGACTATGGACCTGATTTGAAGGTCCCTTTGTTTTGGTGCAAATGGGTCAATCTGACAGGAGGCGGGGTAACAGAAGACCCGCAGTACAAAATGACAATAGTGGATCTCAACAATCTTACTTATGCAGACGAACCATTCATCCTAGCCAATGGTGTGGCGTAGGTTTTCTATGTGAAGGACATGTCTACCAAGCTGAGAAAAAGAAAAGATAAGTGAATACATCATACGATGAGCCAAAGCGCCACATAGTTCTTTCAGGGAAAAGAAACATGATGGGAGTTGAGGACAAGACAGACATGTCAGAAGATTATGAAAAGTTTCATGAAATTGCTCCCTTCATAGTGAATATTGACCCGAGCATCCAGTTAAATGATGAAGATTGTCCATTGTTACGGAGCAAAGGGACACATGCGAAGAAAACATTTTACACCCAAAGATCCCACTCTGGGATGTGACTGACTTCACTATCATCACTTTCTTCTGTAGTGAGTTTCTGGACTTATATATCTAGAAAGTCCCACTTTGAACAAACCGGAGGGAATTTTTGTAATAGTTAGGGTACTTATGTGTTTTGTGCATTCAGTATGCACCATTCTGCATCTCTCGAGCCTTGACTACTGACGTGACAACTCCTCCCGTGTGATTAGTTTCTCTCTGGGCTGGGAGCCACCCTCGAGGTGAACCGGCGGTCCCTTGAGTCTGCTGGACTTATCACGGCAACCCCCACCAGTGCACGTGTCACTCTTTTGCTCTCCTCCATCTCACCTACACTGATCTATAAGACTAGCCACAGTGGGGAGTAACTTATACTAGTAACATGCACAATTCAAAGCCACGTCATCAATTTTCAACCATTTCTGACATCGTTTGATATTTTTTATGCATTTACTGATTTTTTGAGCTAAATGACCCTGTGATTTAAAAGCACTACAAATGAACTCTGAAAAGGTTGAAAGTTGGCATGGTATCATCATTTCGCCGACATAGCATGTGCAAAAAAGTTGAGAGGGTAGCGGCAAAAACAGGATGCACTTTGTGTACAATATGGACAATCTCTTTCGAACTATCAGAGTTTTGGGCTAAAACTCATCTGTTACAATAGAATTTCATTTTTAAAACTTATTTCAACTCCAAACTTTTTGTACGTTCAATATGCACCATTCAAAGCCACGTCATCTATTTTCAACTCTTTCTGACATCATTTGCTATTTTTGATGCATTTACTGATTTTTTAAGCTACATGACCCTGAAATTGAAAAGCACTAGAAATGAACTCTGAAAAGTTTAACGTTGGCATGGTATCATCATTTCACCCACATAGCATGTGCAAAAAAGTTGAGAGGGTTACGGCAAAAACTGGATGCACTTCATGTACAAAATTGACAATATCTTTCGAAGTATCAGAGTTTCAGAAGAAAACTCATCTGTTACAAAGGCATTTCATTTTTTCAAATAACCAAAGAATAATGATAAAACACACTAATATTAAACAGCAGAAAAAAGTATCACTGAAAAATGTTTGTTAAAAGTAAAGCTATTCACAAACTAGTGATTCACAAAAATTTCAAATAATTCAAATTTAAACTATCTAAATTTGAAAACTACTGGCACTAATAGAAAGTTTATAATTTTTTACGTAAATAAAAAATATTCACAAAGAAACTCTAAATAAAGAAAAAAACAACTCAGAAACAAAAGAAAATATATAAAGTAGAAAACAAAAAAATTGAAAAATAAATAAAGTAGGCCCCACAGGGAAGCATAGGTGCGGTAGGCCCAGAAGGCCTGCTTTAGAGAGGAACTCGAAGGAGCAGCCGCAGCAGGGCTTATAAACCATTGCGGCTGTTCGCTGGGCGAGGTGGTACTAAACTTTCTGCACCGCGGCTGTGGCAGCACAAGACCTTTAGTCGCGGTTGGTGGCTCCAACCGCGACTAAAGAACCCCCTTTAGTCTCGGTTGGAGCCACCAACCGCGACTAAAGGCTGCGCTTTCCCACCGCTTGGGCTGGCCAAAACACCCCCTTTAGTCCCGGTTGGGGCTCCAACCGGGACTAAAGGTTCCTCTTATATAAGAAACACTTGTGAATTTATCAACATGCCCTCTCCATTCCCATCGTCGACGCCGAACCAGTACACGCCAGGCTGCCACGCGTCGGTGTCTCACTTCTACCCCGACGCCGGAGCTCGTCGCCTTCCTTGACGCTGGCGCCTCCTCCCCGAGCCCCGACGCCGCCCGCGCCATCCTCCCGAGCTCCTCACCGCACCGCCTGCCTGTTGCTGCTGCCCCCAACGCACCGCTCGCTCCACCCGCACCCGCCGGCCTCGACCTCGCCGCCGCCCGCTGTGAGCTAGCGCCACCCTCCGTGGCGATTTTTTTTCACTAGTTTTTTATACAATGTATATGCATGAATGTTTCAATTAGATGTTTTAGATATTTTAGTTTTTTCACTAGTTTTTTAATACAATGTATGTATGTATGTATGTATGTATGTATGTATACATATATATATATATATATATGTGTGTGTGTGTGTGTGTGTATTTTAGTTTTTTTAACTAGTTTTTTATAGAAAAAGTTGCATAGAAAAAAGTTGACCATGTATTAATTATATTTTAATGTTAATATATATCTTAATGTTGTATTTGCAAAAGTTTGTTATGTATTTGCAAAATCAAGTGAAGAAGAATTGCAAAAATCACAATCTAACATTTAATAAATGTTAAATTTGCATAGATCGAATTTGTTCTCAATGTCAATGATGCCCGGCCCGCATCCTCGTCGTCGCCTCATTCGCGACGACGTCCTGCTTCAAAGGAGCCATGTCCGGGACTGGGCTCCGCTGGGCTAGCACTCGAAGGTGCTACCTTCCGGGCCGCACAGCTTGCTGAGGAACCGGGCTCCCGTCGTCGAGTCGGAGCTTCTTTGGTGGCGCTCGCATGGGCCTCCTGCGGTGCGGAGGCAGTCGGGCCCGCCGGAGGTGGTACGTCGCTATGTAAGGGAGGAGGACGAGCACGTCCGTCTCTACATGGCTGCGTTGGACAGCAGGTTCTCCAATACCTGGCAGGTTCTTTGAGGATCTCACCCCAGCTATGATCCTGTGATGGTTCCTTCTCTTTGGATGTCCACCGCCCGCGCCTCAGCAACCGCGAGTGAACTAGATTATTCGATAATATTTTATCTGTATTAGCTAGTGATGTATTCGAGATAATATGCGAGACGATGTATTCGAGATTATATTCGTCGGTAATATTTGAGACGACGTATTTGAGATTATATTTGATGATGTATATTATCGATTATTCGTGATGTATATATATTATCTACTATGATTCAGTTTTTCCTTATTGATTGCACGCATGCATTATAATTTGAATACCAAACTGTTTTATCTTTCTTCTGGATTAGTTAGATAAAAGTTACGGACAATACTGATAGAGAAGGAGAAGAGGCAATGTTCGAGATCATACGCTCCCTGAGATCATATGAGAATGAAGAAGATGACGACTCGCAATATCTATATAAGAATGTGAAGGTATTATATTCGATGAAGACGAATGAATAGATAAAGTCTAGAACAATGATGAAGAAGGAAATATTGTTCTTCAAATAACAAAGACTGGTGAGGTATATCTATGTAAGGCATCTCTAGTGATCATCACATGTTTTAATTGATTTGTATATATATTAACGAATCGATCTTTTTTCTTTTAGCCCTCTGGATCGAGCAAATATTCTACAAGCAGCAGGGCAGTTCGAGGCCCGGCCAAAATGTTGCCGGCCGGCATAAAGTACAACATCGATGCCATCAAATCTAATGGCGAACCTAATGAACCTAAGAAGAATGTGAAGAAGTTCATTCATAAATGCGGAGTTATTGTGAGGGACCAAATCCCGATCTCCGTTCAAGAATGGAAAAAGCCAGCAAAGGGAGATCCAGATGTTACTTTTGTCGACCAAAGAGAAAAAGATCTGCTTTGGGAATCGCTCGTGTCACATTTCCCCCTACCAGATCATTCGGCTGATGCAGATCTGGAGAAATTCAAGAACTATGCTCTTAAGAAGATGTCGATAGCATTCAACAACCACAAGAAAACTATATGAGCCGCGTATGTCAATGCAGGAAAGCAGACTCCAGAATTCAAGGGAGCACTGGAGAAGGCAAGAGATCACTGGGACGCTTTCATGAACTTCAAGGAATCAGAAGTAGCTCAGGATGGTTAATAAAAAACAAGATTAATGCCGCAAAACAGAAGTGGCACCATAAGCTGGGGCCAGGTGGCTACGAGGTGGCCCATCCTAAGTGGGATCTCGCTTAGCAAGAGAAGAAGGATGCAGGACTTGGTTCTATGTGCATGGGGGGAAGTTGGACCCAAAGAACGGCGAGGATTTGGAGCGGGCATGTCTTAAAGGAGACGATGAAAGTTACTTGTCGCATAGAAGAGGCTCGAACAGGGGTGTTGTTGTCTACTACGCAACCTTCTTCTTGTAGACGTTGTTGGGCCTCCAAGTGCGAGGTTTGTAGGACAGTAGCAAATTTCCCTCAAGTGGATGACCTAAGGTTTATCAATCCATGGGAGGCGTAGGGTGAAGATGGTCTCTCTCAAACAACCCTGCAACCAAATAACAAAGAGTCTCTTGTGTCCCCAACACACCGAATACAATGGTAAATTGTATAGGTGCACTAGTTCAGCGAAGACATGGTGATACAAGTGTAATATGAATGGTAGATATGGGTTTTTGTAATCTGAAATGATAAAAACACCAAGTTAACAAGTAGTAAAAGCGAGCGAAAACGGCATTGCAATGCTTAGAAACAAGGCCTAGGGTTCATACTTTCGCTAGGGAAAGTTCTCTCAACAATGATAACATAATTAGATCATATGACAATCCCTCAACATGCAACAAAGAGTCACTACAAAGTCACTAATAGCGGAGAACAAACGAAGAGGTTATTGCAGGGTACGAAACCACCTCAAAGTTATTCATTCTGATCGATCGATTGGGCTATTCCTATAACTGTCACAAACAGCCTTAAAGTCCGTACTAAAATAACACCTTAAGACACACATCAACCAAAACTCTAATATCACCTAGATACTCCAATGTCACCACAAGTATTTGGGGTCTGATTATACGATATGCATGACACAATCTCAGATTCATCTATTCAAACCAACACAAAGAACTTCAAAGAGTGCCCCAAAGTTTCTACCGGAGAGTCAAGACAAAAACATGTGCCAACCCCTAGGCATAAGTTCACAAGGTCACAGAATCCGCAAGTTGATCACCAAAACATACATCAAGTGGATCACGTGAATATCCCATTGTCACCACAGATAAGCACATGCAAGACATGCATCAAGTGTTCTCAAATCCTTAAAGACTCAATCTGATAAGATAACTTCAAAGGGAAAACTCAATCCATTACAAGAAGGTAGAGAGGGAGAACACCATATGATCCAACTATAATAGTAAAGCTCGCGGTATATCAAGATCGTGCCATATCAAGAACACGAGAGAGAGAGAGAGAGAGAGAGAGAGAGAGAGAGAGAGAGAGAGATCAAACACATAACTACTGGTACATACCCTCAACCCCGAGGGTGAAGTACTCCCTCCTCATCATGGAATCACCGGGATGATCAAGATGGCCACCGATGATGATTTCCCCCTCCGGCAGGGTGCCGGAACAGGGTCGAGTTTGGTTTTTGGTGGCTATAGAGGCTTGCGGTGGCGGAACTCCTGATCTAGGTTCTGTTCTGGGGTTTTTGGATTTATAAGAGGCGTTGGCGTCAGGAACAAGTCAGGGGGACCCATGAGGCAGCCACAAGGTCAGGGGCGCGCCCTCCACCCTTGTGGCGGCCTCGGGACTTTTCTCCTATAACTTTTGGTTCCAGTATTTTTTAAAATTTCCAGAAATAATCTTCGTGGATTTTCGAGACAATTGACTCTGCTTGATATTCCTTTTCTACAAAACCCAAAAACAAGGAAAAATACAGAAACTGACACTGGGCTCTAGGTTAATAGGTTAGTCCCAAAAATCATATAAAATAGCATTTAAATGCATATAAAACATCCAACATAGATAATATAATAGCATGGAACAATCAAAAATTATAGATATGTTGGAGACGTATCAAGCATCCCCAAACTTATTTCCTGCTCATCCTCGAGTAGGTAAATGATAAAAACATAATTTTTAATGTGGAATTCTACTTAACATATTTATCCATGTAATTTTCTTCATTGTGTCAAGAATATTCAGATCCATAAGATTCAAAACAAAAATTTAATATTGACATAAAAACAATAATACTTCAAGCATACTAATAAAGCAATTATGTCTTCTCAAAATAACATGGCCAGAGAAAGTTATCCCAACAAAATCATATAGTCTGGCTATGCTCCATCTTCATCACAAAAAATATTCAAATCATGCGCAACCCTGATGACAAGCCAAGCAATTGTTTCATACGTTTGATGTTCTCAAACCTTTTCAACTTTCAGGCAATACATGAGCGTTAGCCATGGACATAGCACTATACGTGGAATAGAAGGTGGTTGTGGAGAAGACAAAAAGAAGGAGATAGTCTCACATCAACTAGGCGTATCAACGGGCTATGGAGATTCCCATCAATACATATCCATGTGAGTGAGTAGGGATTGCCATGCAATGGATGCACTAGAGCTATAAGTTTATGAAAGCTCAAAAAGAAACTAAGTGGGTGTGCATTCAACTCGCTTGCTCACGAAGACCTATGGCAATTTGAGGAATCCCATCATTGGAATATACAAGCCAAGTTCTATAATGAAAATTCCCACTAGTATATGAAAGTGACAACATAGGAGACTCTCTATCATGAAGATCATGGTGCTACTTTAAAGCACAAGTGTGGTAAAAGGATAGTAGCATTGACCCTTCTCTCTTTTTTCTCATTTTTTTTGATATTTTTGGGGCCCTCACTTTTTTGGCCTCTTTCTTTTATATATATTTTTCATCCGGAGACTCATCCCTTGTGGGGGAATCATAGTCTCCATCATCCTTTCGTCACTGGGGCAAATAATGAAGATCATCACACTTTTATTTACTTACAACTCAAGAATTACAACTCGATGTCAATGCCTCCAGTGGTGTACCGGGATGTGCAATGTATCAAGAGTGAAATGTATGAAAGAATTATGAACGGTGGCTTTGCCACAAATACGATGTCAACTACATTACCATGCAAAGCAATATGACAATGATGAAGCATGTCATAATAAATGGAATGGTGGAAAGTTGCATCGCAATATATCTCGAAATGGCTATGGAAATGCCATAATAGGTAGGTATGGTGGCTGTTTTGAGGAAGGTATATGATGGGTGTAAGGTACCGGCGAAAGTTGCGCGGTACTAGAGAGGCTAGCAATGGTGGAAGGGTGAGAATACGTATAATCCATGGACTCAACATTAGTCATAAAGAACTCAAATACTTATTGCAAAAATCTATTAGCTATCGAAACAATGTACTACGCGCGTGCTCCTAGGGGGATAGATTGGTAGGAAAAGACCATTGCTCATCCCCGGCAGCCACTCATAAGGAGGACAGTCAATAAATAAATCATGCTCCGACTTGAAAAGACCATTGATCATCCCCGACAGCCACTCATAAGGAGGACAGTCAATAAATAAATCATGCTCCGACTTCATCACATAACGGTTCAGCATACGTGCATGCTACGGGAATCACAAATATTAACACAAGTGTTTCTCCAATTCACAATTACTTACTAGGATGACTCTAATATTACCATCGTCATATCTCAAAACAATCATAAGAAATCAAACTACTCATAGTATTCAATGCACTATATATGAAAGTTTTTATTATATCCCTCTTGGATGCCCATCATATTAGGACTAAATTCATAACCAAAGCAAATTACCATGATGTTTCAGGCTCTCAAAATAATATAAGTGAAGCATGAGAGTTCAACAATTTCTTCAAAATAAAACTACCGCCATGCTCTAAAAAGATATAAGTGAAGCACTAGAGCAAATGAGAAGCTACTTCAAAGGATATAAGTGAAGATCAATGAGAAGTCGAAAAATTGTGTAACTATGTCTACTCTCTAACATTTAAGAATTTCAAATCTTGGGATATTATTCAAACAGCAAGCAAAACAAAATAAAATAAAATGACATCCAGGAAAAACACATATCATGTGGTGAATAAAAATATATCACCAAGTAAGGTTACCATGAACGAAGACGAAAGAGGGGATGTCATCTGGGGCATCACCAAGCTTAGTTGCTTGGGTATTCCTTGAATAGTACCTTGGGGTGCCTTGGGCATCCCCAAGCTTAGGATCTTGCCACTCCTTATTCCCTAGTCCATCGAAACTTCACCCAAAACTTGAAAAGTTCACAATAGAAAACTCGTAAGCTCCGTTAGTATAAGAAAGCAAATTACCACTTAGGTACTGTGGTGAACTCATTCTAAATTCATATGGTGTTATATCTAATGTATTCCAACTTCTCCATGGTTCATACCTTCCGATACTACTCATAGATTCATCAAAATAAGCAAACAACACATAGAAAACATAATTTGTCAAAAACAGAACAGTTTGTAGTAATATGTAACTCTCGAATACTTCTGTAACTCCAAAAATTCTGAAAAATTAGGACATCCTGGGTAATTTGTGTACCAATCAGATGAAAAAGAATTAGGTCAAAAGCACGCTTCTGTGAATTATGAAAAATATTTTCCTGTGCGCAAAAGTTTTTGTTTCTCAGCAAGATCAAAACAACTATCACCGTAAGCCATCCCAAAGGTCTTACTTGGCACTTTATTGAAACAAAAGCTATAAAACATGATTACTACAGTAACTTAATCTTGTGGACACACCCAAAACATAGGTATAAATGTTGGGTTGTCTCCCAACAAGCGCTTTTCTTTATTGCCTTTCTAGCTAGGCATGATTATTTCAATGATGCTCACACAAAAGATAAGAATTGAAACATAATGGAAGCATCATTAAGCATATGACAAGCACATTTAAGTCTAACCCACTTCCTATGCATAGAGATTTTGTGAGCAAACAACTTATGGGAACAAGAAACAACTTGCATAGGAAGGCAAAACAAGTGCAACTTAAAAAATTTCAACACATAGAGAGGAACTTGGTATTATTGAAATATATGGAAGCATATGTTCCTCTCTCATAATAATTTTTATTAGAATCATGAATGAATTCAACAATATAACTTTCACATAAAGCACTATTCTCATGATACACAAGCATATAAATTTTACTACTCTCCACATAAGCAAAATTCTTCTCATTCGGAATAGTTGGAGCAAACTCAACAAAATAGCTATCATGTGAGGCATAATCCAATTGAAAATTAAAATCGTGATGACAAGTTTCATGGTTATCATTATTCTTTATAGCATACATGTCATCACAATAATCATCATAGATAGCAACTTTGTTCCCATAATCAATTGGAACCTCTTCCGAAATAGTGGATTCATCACTAAATAAAGTCATGACCTCTATGAAACCACTTTCATCAACATAATCATCATAAATAGGATGCATGCTATCATCATAATAAATTTTCTCATCAAAACATGGGGGACAAAAAATATCATCTTCATCAAACATAGCATCCCCAAGCTTGTGGCTTTTCATATCATTAGCATCATGGATATTCAAAGAATTCATACTAACAACATTGCGATCATGCTCATCACTCAAAGATTTAGTGCCAAACATTTTAATACATTCTTCTTCTATCACTTTGGCACAATTATCGAAATCCTTATTTTCACGAACGACATTAAAAAGATGAAGCATATGAGGCAACCTCAATTCAAATTTTTTTTGTAGTTTTCTTTTATAGACTAAACTAGTGATAAAACAAGAAACTAGAAGTTTCAATTGCAAGATCTAAAGATATACCTTCAAGCACTAACCTCCCCGGCAACGGCGGTAGAAAAGAGCTTGATGTCTACTACACAACGTTCTTCTTGTAGACGTTGTTGGGCCTCCAAGTGCAGAGGTTTGTAGGACAGTAGCAAATTACCCTCAAGTGGATGACCTAAGGTTTATCAATCCATGGGAGGCATAGGATGAAGATGGTCTCTCTCAAACAACCCTGCAAACAAATAACAAAGAGTCTCTTGTGTCCCCAACACACCCAATACAATGGTAAATTGTATAGGTGCACTAGTTAGGTGAAGAGATGGTGATACAAGTGTAATATGGATGGTAGATATGGGTTTTTGTAATCTGAAATTATAAAAACAGTAAGGTAACAAGTAGTACTGAGCGAAAATAGTATTGCAATGCTTAGAAAAAGGCCTAGGGTTCATACTTTCGGTAGGGCAAGTTCTCTCAACAATGATAACATAATTAGATCATATGACAATCCCTCAACATGCAACAAAGAATCACTCCAAAGTCACTAATAGAGGAGAAAAACGAAGAGATTATTCTAGGGTACGAAACCAACTCAAAGTTATTCTTTCTGATCGATCTATTGAGCTATTAATATAAGTGTCACAAACAGCCCTAGAGTTCGTACTAAAATAACACCTTAAGACATACATCAACCAAAACCCTAATGTCACCTAGATACTCCAATGTCACCACAAGTATCTACGGGTTTGATATACGATATGCATCACATAATCTCATATTTATCTATTCAAACCAACACAAAGAACTTCAAAGAGTGCCCCAAAGTTTCTATCAGAGAGTCAAGACGAAAACGTGTGCCAGCCCCTATGCATTAGTTCACAAGGTCGCAGAACCCGCAAATTGATCACCAAGATATACATCAAGTTGATCACGTGAATATCCCATTGTCACCACAAATAAGCACATGCAACACATACATGAAGTGTTCTCAAATCCTTAAAGACTCAATCTGATAAGATAACTTCAAAGGGATAACTCAATCCATTACAAGAAGGTAGAGGGGGAGAAACACCATATGATCCAACTATAATAGCAAAGCTTGCGGTACATCAAGATCGTGCCATATCAAGAACACGAGAGAGAGAGAGAGAGAGAGAGAGAGAGAGAGAGAGATCAAACACATAGATACTGGTACATACCCTCAGCCCCGAGGTTGAACTACTCCCTCCTCATCATGGAGAGCGTCGGGATGATGAAGATGGCCGGAACAGGGCCCCGATTGGTTTTTGGTGGCTACAGAGGCTTGCGGCGACGGAACTCCCGATCTAGGTTCTGTTCTAGGGTTTTTGGATTTATAAAATACGTTGGCATCGGGAACAAGTCAGGGGGACCTACGAGGCAGCCACAAGGTCAGGCGGCGCGCCCTCCACCCTTGTGGTGGCCTCAGGACTCTTCTCCGGTATCTTTTTGTTCCAGTATCTTTTATACTTTCCAAAAATAATATCCGTGGATTTTCAGGTAAATTGGATTCCATTTGATATTCCTTTTCTGCGAAACCCAAAAACAAGGAAAAAAACAGAAACTATCACTGGATTCTAGGTTAATAGGTTAGTCCCAAAAATCATATAAAATGGCATATAAATGCATATAAAACATACATGATAGATAATATAATAGCATGGAACAATAAAAAATTATAGATACGTTGGAGACGTATCAGGTGTTCACGCCCAACAGAGAGAACGACGAGCTTACGCGCGTCCTGAAAAATTCTGAACACCCGGGAAGAACACGAGGCAAAGGCGTTGTTCCGTGGATTGAGGGGTTTGTGGACTAGAACGCTGACTCAGAAGTTGTGCGAGAAAGAAGCAGTAGGAGGAGCAGAAGAGGAAGCTGGAGGAGGAGCTGAGGAAGCAGGAAGCAGACCACTCTCGCATCATAGAATCAAAGCACGCGGAGTTGGAACTCGCTTTCAAGCAGCAATAGCAGCACATCGATTCACTTAGCCAGGAATGGCGGTCTCAGCAGCGGCAGCAGCTAGTGGATCCAGCATTACATAGGACCATCACATCCATGCCGAGAAGCAGCGTGAGTTCCGCCCCGGGTGATGATGCACTACTGGATAGAAACCCTGTAGATGATATCGTAGATACGACAACTTGTGAGCTACACATAAAAATGAAGAACATATCCATGAAGGTGGCGGACCGCTATGCTTATAGAAATCCCCCTGAAGCAACCTTCTATTACAATCCGGTTCCAACTGGCTATGCTCATGTCGGGGTTGATGAAGTGGTCGCAGGATATTCGGGGCTAGAGCTTGACCTTCCTGGAGGTGACGAGGAGCGCACACTGGGAGAGGCCATACATCATATTATTCTATGGAGAAAGGATTGCATTGTCTTTCCAATGCCACCGACACCGCGTCAGACGGCTCCTCCCCCAAGTCCGCCACAACGTCAGCAGACTCCCGCTCCTCCAAGTCCGCCACTGCGTCAGCAGACTCCTGCTCCTCCAAGTCCGCCATCGCGTCAGCCCACTCCTCCTTCTCCAAGTCCGGCACCGTGTCAGCCGACTCCTCCTCCTCCAAGTCCGGCACCGCGTCAGCCGACTCCTCCTCCTCCTCCAAATCCGGCACCGCGTCAGCCGTCTCCTTCTCCTCCAAGTCCGGCACCGCGTCAGCCGTCTCCGCCGCCTCAACGGGCTCTGCCGCCTCGGCAACAGCAGAAGAGAGGCGACGCAGCTACGGTGGCTAGCGGTACAACAGGAGGCAAGAAATACAAATTTGGTCCAAGCCTCGAGCCTCTTCCAAAGTTGTCTTACCACATGACTAACGAGGAAACCGACGCCGAAGTGGCTGCGCAATTGGCGGCCCATTTTGGACCGAAACCGCCCCCGCCGCCAAAGGAGAAAGTACCTGAGCATGTCATACATCACTTTATTGATATTGCTCAACCACCTGTCAAGCATAGGGAATCAGACTATAAACGCTCTATCAGGAAGTCATATTATGCACAAAAAATAAATGAGTCGAGCTCAAGCTTGAGCCAAGCAGCTGCCAAAAAAATGAGAGAATTGTTCCCCAGCTGTGAGAACAGGCAGTGCAATCGATCCCCCCGCTCATTGTACAGACACATGGCAGTACCGCCGTTCAGCTGGTAATAACCGACGATCATAGAAGGCAGGCTGAAGAGGCCAGTCTTATTGTTGAACAACTACTAGGCATCGAGCTGTAATTGAAGTCTCTAGCTAGCTGTAGTGCTCGTTCATTAGCTGTAATTATCCTCACTATATTCTTTTCTATGGTATTTTGCATAATGAATATGTATGAAATGAAAAAAGCTAGACGCTATGGCATTGGATTCATTGACCCGAATACCAGTAATCAAGAGACATGGTCACATGAAAATGATCGACTATACACAAAGAAAAGCTTGCTAGAGTTCTTTAAGCGACTAAATACCCAACCAGAAATACTACTTCCTTATAACTACGGATGAGTGACACTGTCTTGTACTACAAATTCTGTTTGTGCAATTACTAGATGTTGATAAGTAGTGTAGTTGAGGAGTTATGCACATGCCTGCTTAATTATGCAAACGTGTGCGCATGCAGTTTCCACTGGATCCTGCTAATCATTGAAGTTGACGAGGGAAAAGTGCAAGTACTGGACTCACTACTTAAAGACGTTAATGACTACACAATCGTGAGGGGGATGGTCGACAGGTAATTTCAATCATTATCGCACTATGTCGGCATCTTTAGTTTATTTTCTGATATCAACTAATTAATAACTCCTTTATTCATTTTCTTTACCGCCGGGTAGGGCTTGTAAAAAGTTCATCAAATAGGTTGAAGACCCATGGAAAGAAAAGCTGAAATATTGTCGACCCAAGGTAATTAAGTAAGTAGTACTAGCTAACTATCATCTCTTTAATTCTAGTTTCAATGATTAGCTAACTATCATTCCTTTATCATGCTTGACTAATTATTATCTGATTGAAGTTTATTCTTGTAAGGCCCTGAAGCAGGCGTCGGGAAATAATTTATGTGCATACTACGTTTGCGAGAATGTCCGCATGATGACGTCCAAAAGAAGCAAAAATGATAGACACCAATGGATACGTTTGCCAAAACACTATTTATAATTTTTACATCATTATCTAATATATACACACACAACTAATACATGTATATTAATCTTCTTTAAAGATGCATCTTCTTAACCCAGTCCAGCCGCAGCCCAGTAACTTGGCGAAGCATTTGGCAGCGCTGCCGAGCAGAAGCAACCGCCACCCGCTGGAATATCGTGTCGGGTCACGGATCTCTCGCATCGCGCAGCCAGGGGCCACCCGCCCACTCCCTTCCCCCACTCTCCGCACGGGCACCAACCTGCAGTGAGCGAACGACGACGGCATCTGCGCAGCCGCGCCGTTCGTGCCAGCCCACTCCGGAGCAACAACTACCTGTACAGCCGCACATGCCCAACAGCACATAAACTAATATCTTCCCCCATTTGATAATTAATAGCATGACTTTTTTCAGTTCCTTACATCTTATACAGCAATGATGTTCTACAAATTGCAACATACAATGGGTAGTTATGGGCAAGGAAAATCAGACTAAGAGAACGATTGGTTTGTTTTTAAAAGGAAAAGTGATGATATAAATAAAGTTGAGGAAAATCATGTATTGCCCTTGCTTAGAATTGGAACAACGACGTAACCAAAATGAAGGAATTTTAACAAATGAATTTTCCAAGGTATGATGTATCAAATGATACGTATTGTGGATATTGATACATTTTTCTAAAAACTCAGTCAAACATGCACTCTTTGATTTTTGAAAAAGAAAATACATATTTATATAAAAGAACGGAGAGAGTAGTTTTTACTTTCAATATCATTCCACCAAAGGTTCAAATAAACATATATTTACATTTTTTCATGGTTTAAATATATCATGCTTCATAAATCCTTCTCCTATACAAAGCTATAAAGTACCACCACAAAGCGCCGGGTGTCATCTAGTATCTCTAACAATTACAACCAGATTCACCGTGTAGCTAGAAAATTTCTAGTGATGACCTTGGCTATGGGTCGGTCCACTACTTCAACATTTTCAATTAATTCAGGGTATACACAGAAGAGCACTTTTAAGATGGCCCCTTACCTCCTACTCTCTCCGTCCCATAATGTAAGATGTTTTTTACACTACACTGGAGTCAAAAACGTCTTACATTATGGGACGGAGGGAGTAGTAGGCAAGATAAATATTTAATCCGAATTTTCCACTCATTAAGGGTGCTTTTGACCACGCATAATATTTAAATTTGAGCAATTACTTGTCGAAGAAAAAATGTTTAAATGACTTTTATCCTCACTTTTCACTATGTTTAAAGGAAATTCATGAATTTGTTTATTTTGCTTGAATATAACTGGCATGCATGGCTTCCATATATAATAGTCATGTTTTATTATTGGATATTTTTTACCAAATATTCACGGGCGGCTTACATATATAATAGGCATGCCTTATTAGTGGATACGTTTTTCACTATGTTAAAAGGAAATTCATGATTTTTTTTATATTTTGCTTCCATATATAACAGGCACGCATGGCTGCGATATACGATAGTCATGCCTTATTATTGGATAACACTTTTGCCAAATATTCATGTGTGGCTTACATATATAAGCGGCAGGCCTTATTAGTGGATAGCATTTTTCACTATGTTCAAAGGAAACTCATGAAGTTGTTTATTTTACTTCCATATACAGCAGCCACGCATGGCTTCCATATATCATGTGTTAATTATTTGATAACATTCCAAACAAATATTCATGGGTGGCTTACAGATATAATAGGCATGCCTTATTAGTGGCTAACACATTTCCTTTATCTACTCAATCATAATTTTCCAAGAGATATGAACCTTGCACTAATATTGTATAAGTATGTTTCAATGACAGAATAATTTATTTCCTTATTTGTACAATAAAGGGAAAAGTCCATATTGACCATAAAAGTTGTTCTCCATATCTTTAGTTGGATGGTTAGAGGGACTGTGGTATCCCCAGCCCACCAGGGTTCAAATCCTGGTGCTCGCATTTATTTCTGAATTTATTTCAGGATTTCCGGCGATGCGCATTCAGTGGGAGGAGACGTTCCCGTCGACGACGAGGCGCTTATGGTGACTTCGTAAATCTCAAGATGATATGCCGGCTCAGTCTTTCGGAGATGCTCATAGGGGTAGGGTGTGCGTGTGTGCGTTCATAGGGATAAGTGTATGCGCGTGTATATGAGCGCTTATGTCTGTACTGATGTTCAAAAAAAAAAGAGGTAATATAATACTTGCCATCTGATGACGCAAAATGGATTTCTCATAGGCAGAAACTGCGCGTGCACCAACATGGTTCTGCTATATAAGGAGGACTAAATCTACCTACAACACCCACGCTACCCCCAAGAGCTGCCTAGGACGCTCGAAGCAACCACTTAGTGCTTACAATGGCAAGAGCAATTGCAACGGTACTACTCATGGCTATCGTGCTTGTTGCCGCTATGCAATTGGCGAGTTCCGTCGACATCACGCACACGGACTTGGAGTCGGAGAAGTCCCTGTGGGCACTGTACGATCGCTGGTGCGAGCATCACAATGTGGGACGCGACCTCGGCGAAAAGGCCCGGCGCTTCAGCGTGTTTAAGGAGAACGCTCGCATGGTCCACAAATTCAACCAAGGTGACGCACGCTACAAGCTTAGCCTCAACCTCTTTGGTGACATGACCGATGAAGAGGTCGACGGCGGGTACGGTCGCTGCTCCAACCCCTTGCCAAACAGCGCGAAGCAGCGCCAAGGCCGGGTCACACATGGCGTCCTTGCCACGCGTGACAACTACCCAATGTACGTGGACTGGCGCATGACAGGGTACGACCAACGCCCGTCAGCGGTGACAAACGTGAAGAACCAGAGAGGGTGTGGGGCTTGTTGGGCCTTCGCGGCGACAGCCGCGGTGGAGGGCATCAATTCCATCAGGACCAGGAAGCTGGTGTCGTTTTCCGCGCAGCAGCTGGTAGACTGCGATAAAGGAAGTGCCGGTTGTGGTGGCGGCAATGCGATATTGGCTTTCAAGTACATGATGGGCCACGTCGGAATCTCGACAGAGGCCGACTACCCGTACTATGCCGATGAGCAAGGCTACTGCTTGGTGCCAAAACGAAAGAACCCCGTCGTCACCATCGACGGCTTCAAAGAGGTACCGCCAAAAGACGAGGTGGCGTTGCTGCAGGCGGTGGCGGCCCAACCCGTCTTTGTGGTGGTTGACACGAAGACATTCCGACGCTATGGAGGAGGCGTCTTTGTTGGTCCGTGTGGGACGAATCGGACCCACTCAATGACGATGGTGGGCTATGGCACCACAGATGAGACTGACCCCATAGATTACTGGATCATAAAGAACTCGTGGGGGCCAAAATGGGGTGAAGACGGCTACATCCGCTTGGCGCGAGGCGTGAGCGGTGGCACCAACGAGGGCTTATGCGGCATCCTGATGGAAGCGTCGTACCCAGTGAAAAATTAAGAAAGACGGGGATGATATCATGAAAATAATGTTGGCAGTCTAAATGAAAAGCAAACTGTTGCGCACGTGTGTAACCATGTGATTAATTACATTCAACGCACACCTAGACTTACTATTGTTTTTCTCCATTTTTTTTGAGGGGTGCGTCTTTTTTATTTTATCGTCACCGCACGCTCCGCCAGCCCAACGTGCCGCTTCGCTCGGCGTCTTCTCATTAGCCGCTGCTCCAAAAACTACTATTAACTCAATCAATTAACTGGGCCTTAATTATCGCCCGATTCGTCTCCTTCCGTTTCTTTCCTCCCAGATCACCTCAACATCATGCCCCTCCAGCGGCGCGCACTCCGCCTCCATCAGTGGCAGGAGCGCCGGCTCACCACGCTGCTCCCCAGACCAAAAAAGCAGGCACAAAACTTAATCCAAAGTTCCAAATTCGTGCAGGTCTGAGATGGGCATGTAACAGCGATGGTGCATCTCAGCATTCGTTTACCTCTGGGCGAATTGTTTATCCCTCTTCCAACTTGGTTTCACCCTGCGCCCTGTGTCAGATCATCGGTTTCAGTATCTGCATGCCCCGTCTTGCTATTGATTATTTAGTGATTTGGGCAAAAATTTGGGTTAACGTGATGATACCATGTTACCCGATGCTACCCGATGCCACCGTTCCAATCAAAAGCTCATATATCCAACTCTTGTTTCTCCTTATTGCCAAATTATTCATTGGTGGTAAGATTCAATACATGAGATACAAATTATTCATTGGTGGTAAGATTCAATACATGAGGTTCTTTTTTGTACACACATTTCATTGGGACCGAAAGGCCCCAGTCAGCAGGGGCGTAGCTACGTACAGCTACCCGGTGTCACTGGCACCGGGTCCAATCTACACTTGCTTAAGATAATCCATTGATTTAGTGTGTATGTCATTGATTTTTTGATGTGTTCTTCTATGTGGACACCGGGTAATCTTCAGTCTGGGTCCGCCCCTGCCGGTCAGTTTGAGATATGATGTCCCTACTGGCCTACTCTCATATCACAATTTGTTATTTCTTCTACCAAGTTGCAGGTTTGTCATATGACACCAATGAAAGCGCTCTAAATGATGCAGTCTCTCAGCATTGCCATGTTACCGAAGGTAGTAACATATCTGTTTTCATCCTATTTGGTGTTGGACCCATGGTTTGTGTTTATTAGAGATTGTGCTCTGACTGATGGATGTGTCGTACAACAAGTAATATGTCATCACGTGAGTAGGAAACCGAAGGAATTTCTTCAAATTCTCATTAGAAAATGAAGCGACAATAGCATTTGAGAAGATGAACGATGAGGTAAAATATAATTCATGCCATCCGTACATATACCACAGGCCAAGTCTTGCAGGGTTATATATAGGCAACCCTTGGTGTGATTCTTTTCCTTATGCAGTTATGCTAACATATTTTTTTTTGCACATATAATGTTTTCAGCTATTTCATGGGAGAAATTAATATACAGAGAACTACGCGGACAATTGTCACTGGTGGAAAAACAGGCTTCCGTCCAGCCCCATAAGTCGCGAAGCTGTAGGAACCGCGACTAATGGGACCTTTAGTCGCGGTTCTGGAGGTGAACCGCGACCAAAGGCCTGGGCCCAGGGCGCTCGGTGCCCAGCTGGCGCACGTGAGGGTCTTTAGTCGCGGTTGGCCAGGACAACCGCGACTAAAGGCCTTCGGGCACCTTTAGTCATGGTTTGCCAGGCCAACCGCAACTAAAGCCCCTCCCCTATATATACCCATCCAGCAGCCAACACTTAGCCATTTGGAGCCATTCTCTTCACAAGTGGGTGTAGGTTTGCTTTTGGTTCCTCTTATGCACATAAGGTGTTTGATGAAATGCCCCAAGAGCATGAAACAAACATGACATGAAGTGTTGGAGCCACACTCCTCGATCGCGGTTAGCAACTTGATGAACCTTTGATATGTCATTGATAAAATATGCATGTGTGCAGTTCATTGTTTAATTTATATTGTTTGTAGCTAGTTAGTTTAACAAATGCATGATGGTTAATTATATATTTTATATTATAATAATGCAGATGAATCGGCAATGGATGTACGGTAACCGACTCTCCGGCGAGTTCACTACGGGTTTGAAAGATTTCCTCGTAGTGGCTAATGCGAACAAGCAGGGGGGTTTTGTTATCTGTCCATGTGTTATCTGTAAGAATCAGAAGGGTTACTCTTCCTCAAGAGATGTTCACATGCATCTGCTTCGGCACGGTTTCATGCCAAGCTATAATTGTTGGACCAAGCATGGAGAAAGAGGGGTTATAATGGAAGAAGATGAAGAAGGGGATGATTTCATCGATGAAAGCTATCTTGCTCATTTCGGTGATACTTTCATGGAGGATGCTGAAGGTGAAGGGGAAGGTGAAGAAGAGGCACGTGATGATCCCGTTGATGATCTTGGTCGGACCATTGCTGATGCACGGAGACGCTGCGAAACTGAAAAGGAGAGGGAGAATTTGGATCGCATGTTAGAGGATCACAGAAAGGCGCTGTACCCCGGATGCGATGATGGTCTGAAAAAGCTGGGCTGCACACTGGATTTGCTGAAATGGAAGGCAGAGGCAGGTGTAGCTGAGTCGGCATTTGAAAACTTGCTGAAAATGTTGAAGAATATGTTTCCAAAGGATAACGAGTTGCCCGCCAGTACGTACGAAGCAAAGAAGGTTGTCTGCCCTCTAGGTTTAGAGGTTCTGAAGATACATGCATGCATCAACGACTGCATCCTCTACCGCGGTGAATACGAGAATTTGAATGAATGCCCGGTATGCACTGCATTGCGTTATAAGATCAGAGGCGATGACCCTGGTGACGATGTTGAGGGCCAGAAACCCAGGAAGAGGGTTCCCGCCAAGGTGATGTGGTATGCTCCTATAATACCACGGTTGAAACGTCTGTTCAGGAACAAAGAGCATGCCAAGTTGTTGCGATGGCACAAAGAGGACCGTAAGTCGGACGGGGAGTTGAGACACACCGCAGATGGAACGCAATGGAGAAAGATCGACAGATGGTTCAAAGATTTTGCAGCTGACGCAAGGAACATAAGATTTGCTCTAAGTACGGATGGCATGAATCCTTTTGGCGAGCAGAGCTCCAGCCATAGCACCTTTTTTCCACCAGTATGTGCGATAGTACATACATGATGCTACTGTTGGCATGAGTAAGGTGCTTATCAGTATCCTTTCCACTTTCCGTAAAAAAACACAATTTCTTCTGTTTGGAATATATGATGTCGTAATATTTAGCCCTTGAGATGAACCCTGGATTTCACACATTTGCATGGCCACCAATGCACAATGTAAGTTTAGTATTACGCCCAGTATACCAATCGACAATTTTTCTTCGGGCATCTCCAACGCTGACCCTCAAACAGACCACATATGTCCGGACCGCGCTGACCCTCAAACCGCCCGCATACGTCCGGACCATGCTATTCGAACGTGTTTTGCCGGCCTGTATCGGTCTGTGGAGCGACCCAGATGTGTTTTCCCACAAAACCGAGACAAAATGGGGGAGGGGGGAGGGCTCTTTTGTGGCCATCTGGACAGCTGCCACGTCCGCGTCTGACTACCCTGGCCTACTTGAAGCACGCACCCGCCTCTCCCACGCTTTCCATCCAATGTCTGTGCCGCTTGCCGCACCGCATTTTTGCCGGCCCAAAGCATGCAGCGGACGGCACTGAAACCGAGCGACGCCAGCAGACGTGAAGGCGGTGTTGACGGACGCGACCTCTCGGGCGTCACCCTTTCAATGTGGATGAGGTGTCCCGAGAAACCAACTCTAACCGTTGCGCTGCATTGAAGCAGGTTGAGTACGTGTCCGCCTGGCTTTGGCCGTGTCTATTTAAGCCTCGCGCCAGCGATGCAAATCCACACAGAGCTTACGTTGCGCGGATACTTCAGAAAGTGTGCATATCCAGCAGGATACTGGCCTGATACGGCCCGATACGTATCCCATAAGTATCCCTTGATTTTCTAATTTAAGAAAAAGAAAATAATATTTGATACTTCTGGGATATTGCTGCGATACGTTTTGGATACATGAAACCCCTCATTCAACGTGAAATCCCCTCATGAGTATAGGCACACCTTTTGAAGATTCCCAACATGGGCATGAATTCATGTGATAAGGTGATTGTGAACATTCATGTTCAATTGAAAGGTGGGCAAGAGAGAGTCGATGCACTATTTGGAGCACAATACATAGGGAAATCTCATTGCCAACTGGTTGAACTGGACCAAGTGCAAGAAAAGAATGGGGGATAATCCTATTGACGCATGCTTTGACCCGAAAGCTCCTTATATTTTTCATACTTTTAATAATTAATGCTACATAAAAACGTATCTCCGTATCCTAGTTTTTATAAAATTGGTGTACCGGGCGTATCCCTGTATCGCTTATCCGATACGTATCCAAGAATCCATGCAACATAGCACAGAGCCCCTCCTCCTCCTCCTATCTGAGCCCCTCCTCCTCCTTTGAGCCCCTCTAACTCTAGTGGCGATGCCAAAGTCTTGGTTCTCCATGCCGACAGGCGGAGGCACTTCATCCTCAGCCGAATCTTGGCGCCGCCCACTACAAAAAAAATACACTTTCATGATGGTACATGTTTGTCACAGTAGGTCGCGTTTTTTGTCATGCATGCACATCCATGACGATTTTATGACAGAATCAATATAGTCATACCAGTGCTGTCGTAGAAGTGTTCCATGGCATTACCAAAATTATCATCACGGAAGTGTCCACTTCCATGACGATAATTTTGGAAATATGCCCTAGAGGCAATAATAAATTAGTTATTATTATATTTCCTTGTTCATGATAATCGTTTATTATCCATGCTATAATTGTATTGATAGGAACCTCAGATACATGTGTGGATACATAGACAACACCATGTCCCTAGTAAGCCTCTAATTGACTAGCTCGTTGATCAATAGATGGTTACGGTTTCCTGACCATGGACATTGGATGTCGTTGATAACGGGATCACATCATTAGGAGAATGATGTGATGGACAAGACCCAATCCTAAGCCTAGCACAAAGATCGTAGTTCATATGCTAAAGCTTTTCTAATGTCAAGTATCATTTCCTTAGACCATGAGATTGTGCAACTCCCGGATACCGTAGGAATACTTTGGGTGTACCAAACGTCACAACGTAACTGGGTGGCTATGAAGGTGCACTACAGGTATCTCCGAAAGTGTCTGTTGGGTTGGCACGAATCGAGACTGGGATTTGTCACTCCGTGTGACGGAGAGGTATCTCTGGGCCCACTCGGTAGGACATCGTCATAATGTGCACAATGTGACCAAGGGGTTGATCACGGGATGATGTGTTCCGGAACGAGTAAAGAGACTTGCCGGTAACGAGATTGAACCAGGTATCGGTATACCGATCATCGAATCTGGGGCAAGTACAATACAGTTAGACAAAGGGAATTGTATACGGGATCGATTGAGTCCTTGACAACGTGGTTCATCCGATGAGATCATCGTGGAACATGTGGGAGCCAACATGGATATCCAGATCCCGCTGTTGGTTATTGACCGGAGAACATCTCGGTCATGTCTGCATGGTTCCCGAACCCGTAGGGTCTACACACTTAAGGTTCGATGACGCTAGGGTTATAAAGGAAGTTTGTATGTGGTTACCGAATGTTGTTCGGAGTCCCGGATGAGACCCTAGACGTCACGAGGAGTTCCGGAATGGTCCGGAGGTAAAGATTTATATATGGGAAGTCCTGTTTTGGTCACCGGAAAAGTTTCGGGTTTTATCGGTAACGTACCGGGACCACCGGGAGGGTCCCGGGGGTCCACCAAGTGGGGCCACCAACCCCGGAGGGCTGCATGGGCCAAGTGTGGGAGGGGACCAGCCCCAGGTGGGCTGGTGCGCCCCCCCACAGGGCCCAAGGCGCAGGGAAGTGGGAAGGGGGGGGGCGCCAAACCCTAGGGCAGATGGGCCCTAAGGCCCACCCTAGGTGCGCCTCCCCCCTCTCCCCTTCTGGCGGCCACCCAGATGGGATCTGGGGCTGCCGCCACCCCTGGGGAGGGAACCCTAGAGGGGGCGCAGCCCCCTCCCCTCCCCCTATAAATACTTGAGGTCTGGGGGCTGCCCAACACACGAGAACCCTATTGGCGCAGCCCTACCTCTCTCCCTCCTCCTCTCCCGCGGTGCTTGGCGAAGCCCTACTGGATCACCACGCTCCTCCATCACCACCACGCCGTTGTGCTGCTGCTGGATGGAGTCTTCCTCAACCTCTCCCTCTCTCCTTGCTGGATCAAGGCATGGGAGACGTCACCGGGCTATACATGTGTTGAACGCGGAGGTGCCGTCCGTTCGGCACTAGGATCTCCGGTGATTTGGATCACGACGAGTACGACTCCTTCAACCCCGTTCTCTTGAACGCTTCTGCTTAGCGATCTACAAGGGTATGTAGATGCACTCTCCTTCCTCTCGTTGCTGGTTTCTCCATAGATAGATCTTGGTGACACGTAGGAAAATTTTGAATTTCTGCTACGTTCCCCAACAGTGGCATCATGAGCTAGGTCTATTGCGTAGATTCTTTGCACGAGTAGAACACAAAGTAGTTGTGGGCGTTGATTTCGTTCAATATGCTTACCGTTACTAGTCCAATCTTGTTTCGACAGTATTGTGGGATGAAGCAGCCCGGACCGACCTTACACGTACTCTTACGTGAGACAGGTTCCACCGACTGACATGCACTTGGTGCATAAGGTGGCTAGCGGGTGCCAGTCTCTCCCACTTTAGTCGGAACGGATTCGATGAAAAGGGTCCTTATGAAGGGTAAATAGCAATTGGATATCACGTTGTGGTTTTGCGTAGTTAAGAAACGTTCTTGCTAGAAACCCATAGCAGCCACGTAAAACATGCAAACAACAATGAGAGGACGTCTAACTTGTTTTTGCAGGGTATGCTATGTGATGTGATATGGCCAAGAAGAATGTGATGAATGATATGTGATGTATGAGATTGATCATGTTCTTGTAATAGGAATCACGACTTGCATGTCGATGAGTATGACAACCGGCAGGAGCCATAGGAGTTGTCTTTATTTATTGTATGACCTGCATGTCATTGAACAACGCCATGTAATTACTTTACTTTATTGCTAACCGGTAGCGATAGTAGTGGAAGTAATAGTTGGCGAGACAACTTCATGAAGACACGATGATGGAGATCATGATGATGGAGATCATGGTGTCATGCCGGTGACAATGATGATCATGGAGCCCCGAAGATGGAGATCAAAAGGAGCAAAATGATATTGGCCATATCATGTCACTATTTGATTGCATGTGATGTTTATCATGTTTATGCATCTTATTTGCTTAGAACAATGGTAGTAAATAAGATGATCCCTCATTAAAATTTCAAGAAAGTGTTCCCCCTAACTGTGCACTGTTGCGAAAGTTCGTCGTTTCTAAGCACCACGTGATGATCGGGTGTGATGGATTCTTACGTTCACATACAACGGGTGTAAGCCAGATTTACACACGCGAAACACTTAGGTTAACTTGACGAGCCTAGCATGTACATACATGGCCTCGGAACACAAGAGACCGAAAGGTCGAGCATGAGTCGTATAGTAGATACGATCAACATGAAGATGTTCACCAATGATGACTAGTCCGTCTCACGTGATGATCGGACACGACCTAGTTGACTCGGATCATGTAATCACTTAGATGACTAGAGGGATGTCTATCTGAGTGGGAGTTCATAAGATGAACCTAATTCTCCTACACATAGTCAAAAGATCTTTGCAAATTAGGTCGTAAGCTCGCACTTTAGTTCCACTGTTTAGATATGTTCCTAGAGAAAATATAGTTGAAAGTTGACAGCAGTGATTATGCGGACAGAAGAAAGCTTATGTCCTTAATGCACCACTCAGTGTGCTGAACCCCAAATGTCGTCTGTGGATGTTGCGAACATCGGACATACACGTTTTGATAACTACGTGATAGTTTAGGTAAACGGTTTAGAGTTGAGGCACCATAGACGTTTTTCGAAACGTCACGGAACATATGAGATGTTTGGAGGTCTGAAATTGGGATTTCAGGCTCGTGCCCACGTCAAGAGGTATAAGACCTTTGACGATTTTCTTAGCCTGCAAACTAAGGGACAAAATCTCAATCGTTGAGCTTGTGCTCAGATTGTCTGAGTGCAACAATCACTTGAATCGAGTGGGAGTTGATCTTCCAGATGAGATAGTGATGTTTCTCCGAAGTCATTGCCACCAAGCTGCTAGAGCTTCGTGATGAGCTATAACATATCAGGGATAGATGTGATGATCCTTGAGGTATTCGCATTGTTTGACACCGCGAAAGTAGAAATCAAGAAGGAGCATCAATTGTTGATGGTTGGTGAAACCACTAGTTTCAAGAAGGGCAAGGGCAAGAAGGGATACTTCATGAAACGGCAAATCAGCTGCTGCTCTAGTGAAGAAACCCAAGGTTGAACCCAAACCCAAAACTAAGTGCTTCTATGATAAGGGGAACAGTCACAGGAGCAGAATTACCCTAGATACTTGGTAGATGAGAAGGCTGGCAAGGTCGATAGAAGTATATTGGATATACATTATGTAAATGTGTACTTGGTTAGTACTCCTAGTAGCACCAGGGTATTAGATACCGGTTCGGTTGCTAAGTGTTGGTAACTCGAAATAAAAGGCTACGGAATAAACGGAGACTAGCTAAAGGTGAGCTGACGATATATGTTGGAAGTGTTTCCAAGTTTGATGTGATCAAACATCGCACGCTCCCTCTACCATCAAGATTAGTATTAAACCTGAATAATTGTCATTTGGTGTTTGCGTTGAGCATAGACATGATTGGATCATGTCTATCACAATACGGTTATTCATTTAAGGAGAAAAATGATTACTCTATTTATTTGAATAATACCTTAAATGGTCTTGCACCTAAAGGAATGGTTTATTGAATCTCGATCGTAGTGATACACATTTTCATGCCAAAAGATATAAGATAGTACAACTTACTGGTGGCACTGCCATGTAAGTCATATTGGTATAAAACGCATGAAGAAGCTCCATGTTGATGGATCTTTGGACTCACTCGTTTTTGAAAAGTTTGAGACATGCGAACCATGTCTATTGGTGTATACGCATGAAAAAACTCCATGCAGATGGATCGTTTGGACTCACTTGATTTTGAATCACTTGAGATATGCAAATCATACCACATGGGCAAGATGACTGAAAAGCCTCGGTTTCAGTAAGAAGGAACAAGATATCAACTTGTTGGAAGTAACACACTTTGATGTGTGCGGTCCAATGAGTGCTGAGGCATGCAGTGAATATCGTTATGTTCTTACTTCACAGATGATTTGAGTAGATACTGAGTATATTTACTTGATGAAACACAATTCTAAATTATTGAATAGTTCAAGTAATTTCAGAGTGAAGTAGAAGATCATCATGACAAGAGGATAAAATGTCTATGATATGATCATAGAGACGAGTATCTGAGTTACAAGCTTTGGCACGAAATTAAGACATTGTGGAAATTGTTTCACAATTAATACCTCCTGGAACACCATAGTGTGATGGTATGTCCGGACATCATAGTTGCACCCTATTGGATATGGTGCGTACCATGATGTCTCTTATCGGATTACCACTATCGTTCATGGGTTAGGCATTAGAGACAACCACACTCACTTTAATAGGGCACCACGTTACTCCGTTGAGACGACACCATATGAACTATGGTTTAGAGAAACCTAAGCTGCCGTTTCTTGAAAGTTTGGGCCTGCGATGCTTATGTGAAAAAGTTTCATCGTGATAAGCTCAAACCCAAAACGGATAAATGCATCTTCATAGGATACCCAAAATAGTTGGGTATACCTCTTAATTCAGATCCGAAAGCAATAGGGATTGTTTCTTGAATCGGGTCCTTTCTCGAGGAAAGGTTTCTCTCGAAAAGTTGAGTGGGAGGATGGTGGAGACTTGATAAGGTTATTGAACCATCACTTCAACCAGTGTGTACCAGGGCACAAGAAGTTGTTCCTGTGGCACCTACACCAATTGAAGTGGAAGCTTATGATAGTGATCATGAAGCTTTGGATCGAGTCACTACCGAACCTCGTAAGGTGACAAGGATGCATACTACTTCAGAGTGGTACAGTAATCCTGTCTTAAAGGTCATATTGCTAGACAACAATGAACCTATGAGCTATGGAGAAGCAATGGTGAGCCCGAATTCCGACAAATGGTTGGAAGCCATGAAATCCGAGATAGGATCCATGTATCAGAACAAAGCATGCACTTTGGTGGACTTGCCCGATGATCGGCAAGCCATTGAGATAAATGGATATTTAAGAAGAAGACTGACGTGGATGGTAATGTCACCATCTATGAAGCTCGACTTGTGGCGAAGAGTTTTTCACAAGTTCAAGGAGTTGACTACGATGAGATTTTCTCATCCGTAGCGATGCTTAAGGTCCGTCGGAATCATGTTAGCATTAGCTTCATTTATGAAATCTGGCAGATGGATGTCAAAACGAGTTTCCTTACCAGTTTTCGTAAGGAAAGGTTGTATGTGATACAATCAGAAAGGTTTTGTCGATCTTAAGGATGCTAACAAGTATGCTAGCTCCAGCGATCCTTCCTTGGACTGGAGTAAGCATCTCGGAGTTGGAATATGCACTTTGATAAGATGATCAAAGATTTTGGTTTTATACAAAGTTTATGAGAAACTTGTATTTCCAAGGAAGTGAGTGGGAGCACTATAGAATTTCTGATGAGTATATGTTGTTGACATATTGTTGATCAGAAATGATGTAGAATTTTTGGAAAGCATATAGGGTTATTTGAAAAGTGTTTTTCAATAGAAAACCTGGATTAAGCTACTTGAACAATAAGCGTCAAGATCTATAAGATAGATCAAAATGCTTAATAATACTTTCAAATGAGCACATACCTTGACGTGATCTTGAAGGTGTTCAAGATAGATCAGTCAAAGAAGGAGTTCTTGCCTGAGTTGTAAGGTATGAAGTTAAGACTTAAAGCTCGACCACGGCAGAATAGAGAGAAAGGACGAAGGTCGTCCCCTATGGTTCAGACGTAGGCTCTATAGTATACTATGCTGTGTACCGCACCTGATGTGTGCCTTTCTACATATCTGGCAAGAGGGTACAAAGGTGATCAAGGAGTGGATCACCAGATAGCGGTCAAAATTATCCTTAGAGGAATAAGGATGTGTTTCTCGGTTATGGAGGTGATAAAGAGTTCGACGTAAAGAGTTGCGTCGATGCAAGCTTTAACACCTATCCGAATGGCTCTGAATAGCAAATCGGATATGTATAGTGGAGCAACCATTTGGAATAGCTCCAAGTGGAGCGTGCAAGCAGTATTTACAATATGACCTAGAGATTTGCGAAGTACATACGGATTTGAATGTTGCAGACCCTTTGACTAAAACCTCTCTTACAAGCAAAACGTGATCAAACCCCAGAACTCATTGAGTCTTAATCACATGATGATGTGAACTAGTTTAATCACACTAGTAAACTCTTTGGATGTTGGTCACATGGCGATGTGACCTGTGAGTGTTAATCACATGGCGATGTGAACTAGATTATTGACTCTAGTGCAGGTGGGAGACTGTTGGAAATATGCCCTAGAGGCAATAATAAATTAGTTATTATTATATTTCCTTGTTCATGATAATCGTTTATTATCCATGCTATAATTGTATTGATAGGAAACTCAGATACATGTGTGGATACATAGACAACACCATGTCCCTAGTAAGCCTCTAATTGACTAGCTCGTTGATCAATAGATGGTTACGGTTTCCTGACCATGGACATTGGATGTCGTTGATAACGGGATCACATCATTAGGAGAATGATGTGATGGACAAGACCCAATCCTAAGCCAAGCACAAAGATCATAGTTCATATGCTAAACCTTTTCTAATGTCAAGTATTGCGTTAGACCATGAGATTGTGCAACTCCCGGATACCGTAGGAATACTTTGGGTGTACCAAACGTCACAACGTAACTGGGTGGCTATAAAGGTGCACTACAGGTATCTCCGAAAGTGTCTGTTGGGTTGGCATGAATCGAGACTGGGATTTGTCACTCCGTGTGACGGAGAGGTATCTCTAGGCCCACTCGGTAAGACATCATCATAATGTGCACAATGTGACCAAGGGGTTGATCACGGGATGATGTGTTACGGAACGAGTAAAGAGACTTGCCGGTAACGAGATTGAACAAGGTATCGGTATACCGACGATCGAATCTCGGGCAAGTACAATACCGTTAGACAAAGGGAATTGTATACGGGATCGATTGAGTCCTTGACATCGTGGTTCATCCGATGAGATCATCGTGGAACATGTGGGAGCCAACATGGATATCCAGATCCCGCTGTTGGTTACTGACCAGAGAACATCTCGGTCATGTCTGCATGGTTCCCGAACCCGTAGGGTCTACACACTTAAGGTTCGATGACGCTAGGGTTATAAAGGAAGTTTCTATGTGGTTACCGAATGTTGTTCGGAGTCTCGGATGAGATCCGGGACGTCACGAGGAGTTCTGGAATGGTTCGGAGGTAAAGATTTATATATGGGAAGTCCTGTTTTGGTCACCGGAAAAGTTTCGGGTTTTATCGGTAACGTACCGGGACCACCGGGAGGGTCCCGGGGGTCCACCAAGTGGGGCCACCAACCCCGGAGGGCTGCATGGGCCAAGTGTGGGAGGGGACCAGCCCCAGGTGGGCTGGTGTGCCCCCCCACAGGGCCCAAGGCGCAGGGAAGTGGGAAGGGGGGGGCAAACCCTAGGGCAGATGGGCCCTAAGGCCCACCCTAGGTGTGCCTCCCCGCTCTCCCCTTCTGGACGCCACCCAGATGGGATCTGGGGCTGCCGCCACCCCTGGGGAGGGAACCCTAGAGGGGGCGCAGCCCCCTCCCCTCCCCCTATAAATACTTGAGGTCTGGGGGCTGCCCAACACATGAGAACCTCTCCCTATTGGCGCAGCCCTACCTCTCTCCCTCCTCCTCTCCCGCGGTGCTTGGCGAAGCCCTGCTGGATCACCACGCTCCTCCATCACCACCACGCCGTTGTGCTGCTGCTGGATGGAGTCTTCCTCAACCTCTCCCTCTCTCCTTGCTGGATCAAGGCATGGGAGACGTCACCGGGCTGTACGTGTGTTGAACGCGGAGGTGCCGTCCGTTCGGCACTAGGATCTCCGGTGATTTGGATCACGACGAGTACGACTCCTTCAACCCCGTTCTCTTGAACGCTTCCGCTTAGTGATCTACAAGGGTATGTAGATGCACTATCCTTCCCCTCGTTGCTGGTTTCTCCATAGATAGATCTTGGTGACACGTAGGAAAATTTTGAATTTCTACTACGTTCCCGAACAGATAAATCGCGCGTCACAGAAGTGCTTTCGTCAAGGGTGACCGACGCGTGGCATCCACCATAACGGAACGCCCTTAAGCTATCGGGTCTGGTTTTGGATCCGATAACCCGTTAACAACCCGGACCAATGGAGATTTTCCACGTGTAAATTCATCATTGCCTGCAGGAAACACGTGTTGCCTCACCATTGGGACAGATGTCATCCACTCATTGGATAGGAGGCGCCTATGATAGGTCGACACGTGGCACGGCCCAACAATGGCCCATTCCGGTGAAAAAGGTCGGCACAGTAAAATTTAGCAGGCCGGCCCATATAAGGCCTACTTGTGTCAGGTCCATTTAAGCCCACAGCCCATACGAGATGTGCTAATTCGGCCCGTCAACGGCCCGTTAAAGATTTGACACCATTGCAACCCATCGTCAGTTCGACCCCGTTAGCAGCATGCTATATATTTGGGCTCAATATCGGCCCGATGAGATTTAGGCCTGTTAACGACCAATTCAATGGATGGGCCAATTTTCAGGATGTATATCTTTCAGCCTTTTAGCGACCCATTTAAATGTTGGGCTAATTTCTGGCCCGGTGTGTCTTTCAACCTGTTGACGGCCCACAAATCAGATGGGCCATTTATAGTCGGACCTGAATTTCGGCCTTTTAGCGGTCCATTTAAGTGTTGGGCCAATTTCCGGCCCGGTTTATCTTTCAGACTGTTGACGGCCCATAAATCATTTGGGCCATTTGTAGTCGGACTTGAGTTTTGGCCTTTTAGCGACCCATTTAAGTGTTGGGCCAATTCCCGCCCTGTGTGCCTTTCGGCCTGGTAACGGACCATAAATGAGTTGGGCCATTTGTAGTCGGACCTTAGTTTTGGCCTTTTAGCGGCCCATGCCCTTCATGGTCCAATACCAGCCCGGTTTCTCTTTTGGCCTGCTAAAGTCCCAAAACACAGTTGGGTCATTTACAATACGACCTGAGTTTCGGCCTCTGAGCGGCCCATGCTCTTCATGGTCCAGTACAAGCCCGTTGTCTCTTTCGGCATGCTAAAGGCCTACAGTATAGTTGGGCCATATGTAGCCCAAACTTAGTAATGGCCTGTTAACGGGCCATGAAATCAATTGGGCCCACCTGTTGCCCGCTTCGATGTCGGCCTGTTAACGACCCGGGAGGTAGAGGGCTAACCATTAACTCGGCCTAGTAACGGCCCATTGACTTAATGGGCCCACTAAAGTTCGTACATGTCTTTAGCCAAATTAGATAATTTGAGCCCATTACGACGAGCAACTTTGCACAGGACCAAAACCGATCAATCAAAGGTACGGCATATAGGGAATAACGTTGCACATCCATCATATATTACAGGAAATTACATCTACTGGGCAATTAAAAATTGATGCCAGTGCAAATAAATGAGCAGAACCTAACCATCTACAACGTCACAATCTGCAACTTCAGCACAGATGATGCCCATAAGCACGTGGGCAAGTTCTTGCTGCTTTGCTTCACTATCTCTGAAAACATTAATCAGTTGTTGTGTCGCACGACTCCGCACCTCTGATTCATCCACCATTTTCATCATTGCTTCAACAATTCATTGGTTCACAAACATACATTTATTCCATTGCAATCGAGACAGAGGATACTGAGCAGATTCAGACGGCGATTTTGGCAGGCTTGTATTATTGATAGTGGAGAGTGTCTCGACCACTTCATCATAACATAAATTAGGAGGGGAACCAAACAGATTAATCATCAGTTATTGCCATATTACCTGGCCTAGATTTATTGGAAAGAAACAATGTGGTTGCCCTGTTGTTTTCAGAGTTTGTCTTCTTATCTTCAGCAGCCTGCACCAAATTAACACACTAGCATTGCTATCATTGGCCAAGTCAAATAATAGGAAAGCAACATTGACACAACGAATGTTTGGGCAACTAGCCTACACCAAATTAACATAATATGGCACAGCTATCATCAGCCAGGTAAAGTAATACGAAAGCAATATTGACACAATGAATGAATGGGCAACCAGAGAAGCACTACAATTCAGTAATGTGCATGATATGGGATAGTACACTCATGCAACTCAGTATGCAAAACTACCATGCAGTTTTCCTTACAAAAATCAACATTGGCGCCTTTAACATTTTGCTACAACTAATTTTAGATCAGATAAAGGTTAGATTCACGCCGATTAATAAAATACATGCTGATGTAAAAATATAGTGATATAGAACAGGTACTTACATCAGCATTGGAGCACAGAGAATTCCCGCAAGATATTTTCCTCGAATGCGATCCCAATGGAGGAAGTCTTCTATAGTTTAACCTTATTTTCTAAAAGAGAGATGGGTAAGAAACATGTAGAAAATATGATCAGAATGCTATAAAATTTCATGATCCGAGGATATGCACACGCTTCTTAGAATGGAGTTGACATTCTTTTGCTTGGAGCGGACTAGTTCTTTGGCCACTGGAATCTGCTTATTATCAGTGGGAGTTGGGTTTCTCTATGCTGGAGCAGTATCTATGAAAAATGGAGTTGGTTTATTATCTCCTGGCGTTTCGATCTTTTGCAAAGACTTGGTTTGTAACCCTTCAGATTCTAACATAGCCGTCTTCCCCTTGCATGCCTTATATAGAAGAATGGTGCTTCAGTTATAAAACATGCTACAACAGAGATGGAATAGGTACTGAAGAATAGAAAGGCATGACATATTGACATGTATTCCCTCCATCCGGAAATAAATGGATGGGTTTAGGCGTATTTCAGTTCTAGATATATCCAGTTTTATCCATTTGTGCGACATGTAATCCGGACGGAGGGAGTATGATGTAAGAGTTAGGGATACGACAGGACAACACTGTAAAAGAATACTAAAAACCCACTGCAGAACCAAAGTATTCAAACCCACTGATATGAGATAGTACACCCATGCAGCTCAGGATGCAAAACTACCAAGCAGTTTTCCTTACAAAAATCAACATTGTGGCCTTTAATCATACGTTTTGCTACAACTAAATTTAGATCAGATAAAGGTTGGATTCACGTCGATTAATAAAATGCATGCTGATGTACAAATATAGTGATATACAACAGGTATTTACATCTGCATTGGAGCACAGAGAATTCCTGCAAGAATCTTTCCTCACATACGATACCAGTGCAGAAATTCTTCTATCTGTTAAGTTTATTTTATAAAAGAGAGATGGGTAAGAAACATGTAGAAAATATGATCAGCATGCTATAAAATATTATGATGCAAGGATACGCACACGCTTCTTAGAATGGAGTTGACATATTTTTCCTGGACTGGAGCGGACTAGTTCTTTTGCCACTGGAATCTGCTTATTATCAGTAGGAGTTGGGTTTCTCTGTGCTAGAGCAGTATATATAAAAACTGGAGTTTGTTTATTATCTCCTGGTGTTCGGATATTTTCAAAGGCCTTGTTTGTAACCCTTTAGATTCTAACATAGTCGTCTCCCCTTGCATGCCTTGTATAGAAGAATGGTGCTTTAATTATAAAACATGCTACAGCAGAGAGATGGAATAGGTACCGAAGAATAGAAAGGCATGACATATTGACATGTATTCCCTCCATCTGGAAAAAATGGATGGGTCTAGGTGTATTTCAGTTCTAGATACATCCTTTTTTATCCATTTCGGCTACATGTAATCCGGACGGAGGGAGTATGGTGTAGGAGCTAGGGATACGACAGGACAACACAACCAAAAAAATACTAGTTGAATGTAAAATTATATGCTAGCGGAATACGTATAGAAAAAACTAAGGCAACATACACGTGTATGATAGGGAAACTAAGATGGCATTGCAACAGGGCACTAAAACAACACTTCAATGTAAAAATATATGGTATGGTAGACATATGAAGTACATACTGATGAATAACAATGCATAAGATATTCAGAAGCATGATGTCCAAACTAAGAAGATGGCATTGCGATAGAGTAGAATGACAGTACTTGAATTTGAAAAAATGTTACCATGAATGGAATAGGTACAGAAAAACATGAAGGCATGACATATTTACATGCATGATCAGCATGCTAAGTACATGGCATTGCAACAGAGTAGATACACTGCAGGACATTATATCCATGTTGTAACCATATCACAGGCCAAGTTAGAGCAAGGACCTTGTGGGGTGAAGAGGATTCATCATCTTGCTGCAAGTCTTCTGAAGAACTGCCTTTACATGTTCCATCATATTGGGTATCATTGACATCAAGTTTATTGGCCTTTACATTGCTCCGTGAGGTTCTTGTGGATATATCAGTGTGTGCAATTATATCAGACATGCATGGAATATAACTAGTAGTTAGATTTATGTAATGAGTGCCTGTAGGAGACAACATAAATAGTAGGACCGGGGTTAACTAACAGCAACAGGTCTCATAAACTAAAGGGAGAACACAGATGAAAGCTACAGAATATGTATCATTTGTACTCGAGATTAACTAGATGGCACAAAAGTATTAAAGAACAACATAGGTAATATTAGAAGTGGTATAATACTATAATCACTAGCCTGTGGGATAGCATTGGGTGATGGATGATAACTATGGAACAACGTTACCTAAAGAACAAGTATCTTAGCTGAACTATGGAATAGCGTTAACTCCTGAACAAGACCCGTAAGAGATCAGCATGAATATACAGTGAAATGAGATAATCTATTTTCCATGCTTAGATGAATAACAAAGCCATAAATGTTGCACACAAGTAAGATGAGGGTACAACCTATCTGGCCGCCATCCATAGGAGTGAGCATCATGTGCTGACTTGTCGATGGCTGTCCATGTCGGGCATGCGCATTCGATGCAGGGAACTGTTGAGTGGGGACTATAGCTCCCTTTTGGTGTATGCTTCCTTTGTTGGAGCAGCTGCGGTGAGTCGGAAGACGGTGTGGCTGAAGATGCAGATAATGCATAATGTTAAGAACAACATATCTCTTTGATTTGAAGAAATACACTAAGAGATCAACAGCAAGGTACGAGAGTGGTCACACGTCTGTTGACTGAAGACTAAATTGGGGTCACATGATTTTATTTTATTTTGGTACTGTCCGATCTACGCCGGATGGCTTGATGGCCGTCTTGTGCCTCCCGGCTGACAGTGTTCGCAATCTTCCCTGAAGAGCCAGCGACCAACGACAGAGCAGCCTGCCTCCACCGTCCGTGGCCCCGGCCAAAACCCCGCTCCTCGCCCCACCGCACTACCGTGGTTGCACCGCCCCCGGGCCAATCCACAAAGACTCGCCGTCATCTAGATCCGGCGGCGGCAGTACCTTCAACCCACTAAGATAGCCATCTCAGCGCTGCTTCCGCGGCGAACTTGCGACCCTGCACCCTTACGTTAGACACCAGCCAACCGACAGCCGAGGAGCTCCGACGCCTCGAGGGGTGCTGCTTCCCATTGGGAATCGATTGGCCCAGAATATAAATCAGACAACTAATGCCTAAATAAAGTGATTTGAGATGAGGGTGCGACCTATCTTGCAGCATGGTGAAGTAGGCAGGTCCAGTTGCCGAGTCGGTGAGGCCGGCGCGGTTGCAGTGGCGATCGGCGGCAGGGAAACAGCGATGTCACGACGGTCGACGGCTACGGGGAAGCAGCGCTGGGACTCTGGACAGATCGGAATTTGGAGCCGCTCCAATGCCGTGAACAATGGCGAGGGTGAATTGGCTCCAGTACGGTTCACGCGGTCATCGTCAAGGCAGCTCCAGCAGCACGGAGTAAGAGGCACATGGCCCAGTGCACGACAGCAACTGGACAGCGTCTCCGACATTATGGAGGAGGGCGGATGTGAAATTGGTGCGGTGGGGGGCACCATGGAGGAGGGGCTGAGGTTTCGCCGCTCGGGGGAAGGGAGCTTCCCGGGGAGAAGGTGATTTGGTGCCCACGAGGTATGAATGGGGGGGGATTGGGAGGGAAGTGGAACCATTTCTTACGGACGCATTTGTCTGAAATGTGAGGGAGAGTTACAGTTCTACCCCTGCCTTTAGGCTTCTCGGCTTGGGTCTGTGTGCTGAGGGTCAGGGATAGTAGAGTAACTTTGCTTCTCCCTAAATAGTGGGAGGGAGTGATTTCGGGCGAGGAGGGCGTGTTTTGAAATATAGTGGGCACGAGCGATTTCGGGCGAGGAGAGCATGTTTTGAAATAGTGTGCGCAAGCAATTTCGGGCGAGGAGAACGTGTTTTGCCGACCATGGTTTATGAATTATTCGGCACATGTCATTTCGGCTGAGGAGAAGGCGCGCTTGGATGAAGTTACGAACCTACCCTCGATGTACAACGGGCCAATTGATGCGTGTCCCACATAGGACCGTTATTTCGCGTCTACCATTTATTTGCTCGGGCGGATTCCACCGAGCAGAGGATGCTTAACGGTTCATTAAAGTTTTGGGAGAACCAGCATCCACGTCTACCTTACCAAGTCGATGTGAATCAAATTTTGAAATATTAGCTTGCCACTTCTTTTTTAGATGGAGAGATGATGCTCGGGAGTAATGTGTTTTTACATGCTCGTTGCTAGCGATTTACTATATGACAAATAGTTGACCCACTCAAAAACGAGAGTCAAACCCTAAATGAAATATCTCGATTCAATGAAATAGCTCATTCACTAGGTCAAAATAGTGAACTAAATCCAAATTTGAACACCTCAATCGAGTAGCATGTTGTAGAGTATTATAGTACTCCATGAACATTTTGAAAGTCAAATTAATGAACTTGTTTGATATACGCATAGATCCGTTCATGTGTGGATTGCAGAAAACATGTTCTCCAATTTAAATATTTGAATGCAAGTTTATATCGAACCATGGTTTATATTAGTCTTGGATGCATAAAACGCGACCTCCCCCTCTCCCGGACTCCTTTTCTCTCTCTCTCTCTCTCTCTCTCTCTCTCTCTCTCTCTC
>NC_041391.1:37890932-37920918 GCF_002162155.2 Triticum dicoccoides | reverse complement strand
CTTTCGAGTTCGCATGCATATATACTCCATCTATAGGTCTCTCTCGCACACTATGTATGATACTCTAGCTAGTCCAAGCTAGATATCTTGGGTGCACTCATCGTACGCACACAAATTCCTTGGCTCATTGCCTGTAACTCTCTCACGCACCACTCTATTGTATCGGAGCTCTTCAGCCTCTCTCTCAAACTCTCCATCTACCTGGGTCACACATACACATGCATCTCTCACTCTAACTCGATATGCCCATCTAAAAATCTATCTCTCTCCCTCGTTCTCCCTCCATCTCACACGCACACACACACAATTTCATGCCTAGCTAGCCAAGTATGATGGTCTCGCACTCAATTGTAGGCACATGCAGTCCCCCCTATATGTATATGACTAGCTAATCTTAGTCTCCATCACAAACATGTGCATGGTCTTTCTCGATTTCTCTCGGGGCATCTATCTATCGCGCACGCACCTCCCTCGATCTCCCACCCATATAGTCCCCTCACGATCTCGAGGGGATCTCTCTATCACAAACACACCCTCTCTCCCTCCCCATGCGTCCATGTCCTCCATGTGTCCCTCTCGACCTTTGTTCCTTGTTGGCCAGACCTCCATTGGACATGTGCTATAGGGGTGTCCGTCTCCATTGCAAACAATCACACACTAGCTATCTTCGTGTATCTCCTCCCCTCGCTTTTCTATCTCGGAGATGCATGCGTGATATGTTCGCATAAGAAACGAAAAAACACACACTCTCTCTAATTTATCGTTTGTTGTCACTTTCTCTTTCACACACATACTCTTTTTGCACACTTACTCATTCTCCTTCACACGCACTTGATCTGTCTCGACTTAGGCACTCTCCTCGGCCCATAGCATTTAGATTTATTGAAAAGTCAAACATCACAAAGTTTGACCATGTACGTGGAGAAAAACAATTACATCTAGAAAGGCAAACATATACCATTAGATTCACCATGAGATGTAGTTTTGTATGATGTATCTTTGGTATTGTAGATATAAATAACATTTGCATAAACCTGATCAATGTTTCCAAAGTAAGTTTGACTTGGAAAAAATTTACATGCACTGCATTATCGAGCGGATGGAATATCTCTTTCCCCCTCTAAGCTATCTGACGCATCACTCAGCCTTATTGGGGCTCCTCAATCTCTCTCGAACTTTTCTGGTCAGTTTGCTTCATGACCTGAACCTCAAGCCTTGATGGCCAGTATTGCCTGGTGTGGACGTGAGATGTAAAATATTTCTGCCCGCGCAGGCTTGTGTGGTGCTGAAGCGTTCGGTTCATGCCTGGGCCAAGCAAAGCATCAACGTCCCATCAATCAATCCATGCAGCAATTATTTAAAGCTAATATCCATCCAGGTTGCTGTTAGCCTCGTGGCCGCACGACCAGGCACGGCCAGGCGTTCGAAATTAGTCGCCAGGCTAATTAAAGTGCAAGGGAATCCAGGCAAGGCGGGCTTTCTTTTTCACAGGGTAGCAACGAAACAAGCGTGCATGAAATCCAGGCACAACCCTAGGCCAGGGAAAAGATGCTCAGTATGCAAGCCAAACTGACCTTATATCTCCCTGGTTCACACATACACATGTCTCGCTCGTGTTATACATATAGACCCATCCAA
The DNA here is from genome assembly GCF_002162155.2 of Triticum dicoccoides. Taxonomy (NCBI): domain Eukaryota; kingdom Viridiplantae; phylum Streptophyta; class Magnoliopsida; order Poales; family Poaceae; genus Triticum; species Triticum dicoccoides. The sequence continues at coordinate 37,919,280 of NC_041391.1, read as the reverse complement.
CACTCTCCGCCCTTGTTCTCTCTCCATGTGACACGCACCCCCTAAGTACCATAATCCCTCACTCCATCATAGGCGCAAGCACCCCCCTCCTAAGTATGATTATCTCTCACTAGCCATCAGGAACACACGTATTGTCTCCTTCCATCCATGCATCTATCTCGATATCTCTAGGGGCATCTTCTATCGCGCACACACCTTGTCACTCGATCTCCCACCCATGTAGTCCCATCACGATCTCCAGGGGATCTCTCTATGACAAACATACACTCTCTCCTCCCCATGTCTGCATTTTCCCCGTATGTCTGTCTCGACCTCTCTCCCTTGTCTGTCAGACCCCTCTTGGCCACGTGCTAGGGGTCTTGCTCTCTCGGTTCCAAACAACCACACACTATCTCCTCACCTTGCCTCCTTTGTCGAAGATGCATGTGTGATATGTTTGCATAAGACACACACTCTTTTTCTCTACTTTTATCGTGCATTGTCCATGTCTCTTTCACACACACACACACACAGACACACTTTTTTCACTCACTCTTTCTATTTCTCTCTCTCTCTCTTTCTCTTTCTCTAGTTAGGGACTTTGTCACGTCCATAAGCATATGGGTGTTTTGAAAAGTCATACCTCAGAAAAGTTTGACCAGGTATATGTGGAGAAAAACATTTACATCTGGAATGATCATTAGATTCATCACAACATGTACTTACTTCATACTATCATTTATCTTTGGAATTGTAGATATAAGTAATTTCTTTGTAAACTTGGTCAAAGTTTCAAAAGTTTGACTTAAAAAAATTGTTGGAACTACATTATCGAACGGAGGGAGTAGCTCTTTCTCTCTCTCTCTGCTATATCTCACGGGCCTCCCCTCTCACTCTCTTTACCGACGGATTATACGCTCACTGTGTCAGCGTATAGCTCTGTATATTGTTTAGTTGACCGGTCAACAAGTCCACATGCTGCCTTGTCAGCTCGTGTTCTGTATCTTCGTGTGCTGGCCCGTGTGGCAGTGGGTGAAAATAAGTAAACTAGAGGCCCATCTGACACGCGGTGAAGTAAACAAAGTTGAAACCACTCGGGGTAGAACCCTGCCCGCTAGTAAATTGAGGGCTCATTGAGGACACACTTCTTGCGCGTGAAGGACACACTCGCGCACAATTCACCACTGCACGGCGGCATGCACAGAAGGACACACTCGCGCACACCCAGCACACAGCACACTCCAGCACACGTCTACACCGGCGTCGCCGCCGTTTGAGATGGACGGTGAGGCAGCCAACAAACGGAGGCGGCTCAAGCCAAAACTGCATTCGGCGAGCCTGGACTTCATTAGTAGCCTCCCCGACAACATGCCGCTCGTCATCATCGACCTCCTCCCCACCAAATCTGCCGTGCAGACCGCCCTGCTCTCCCGGCGGTGGCTCCCCCTCTGGCGCCGCGTCCCCCTCAACCTCATCGTCGACAGCTGCCTCTGTGACAGGGATTGCAAACGCATGGCCGCAGTCTCCAAGATCCTTTCATCGCACCCTGGGCCAGCCAGACGCCTTGACATCCGCATGTTCAGTACCAACTGCAAGGTCCAACCCAAGTTCGACGAGTGGTTCTTATCCCCCACCCTAGATCAGCTCGAGGAGCTCAACTTTGAAGCTGGACGATGTCGCTCTCTGCCGCCGTCCGCGCTCTGCCTCACGCCAACGCCGCGTCGCGCTAGCTTCAGCTCCTACTATCATCCGAGATTAATGCCGCGCCTTCCCTTCTTGTCCCTCAACACTCATCTTCTTCTCCGTCTTCTTGAAATTCACATTTTTAAATTTCTTCTTGATGTATTTATGACCGTCTTCCAGAAAATGATTCCCACTAGCTTGACCCAGTCCATGCGCACAGTGAAGATCTTGACACTAATATCTATTGGCCCCAATCTAGATCAAGTTGTTGGATTCCTTACATGCTTTCCGTGCATGGAGAAGCTACTCATCAAGGTGAAACTTCTTTCCTATTAGTAAACGATAATCACAACGTAGCTCAATTATTTTCTAATGTTCCCAAATTACGATGACAAGTGTAGTGTTCAAAACCGCATCTACGCACTGCACCAAAAGAAATGTTATTAGTATTTTTTCTCACGTGATCACCTGCATCGTTTTTATGCTGTACTACTATAGTAGCCTAGGTTAGTCATAGGGGAAAGTAACGTAGACTACTCCAGTAACTCTATGGTTACCCTAAGAGCAAGTACTACCTCCGTCCTGGTTTACTCTTCCAATTTTGTAGTATCAAAATTTGACCATAGATTTAACTGACATAATGTTAATGCATGTCACTAAGAACTATATCGTTGGATTTGTATTTGAAAATAATTTCAAATGGTGTAATTTTTAGTTACATGCATTGGCATTTTCTTAGGTAAATCTATGGTCAAAATTTTATACTCAATACGAGGTAGTATTCCCTCCCTCCCACAATTCTTGTCTTACATTTGTTTAGATACGGATGTATCTAACACTAAAATGTAACTAGATACATCCGTATTTAGACGAATTTAAGACAAGAATTTTGGGACGGAGGGAGTACAAAAGTGGGCTATGTAGGCCAAAACACGTGCCAAATTCACTTGTGATGCATTTGTCATCGATGCCCCTCCATTGCTCACGTAGTGCCCCAATCTGGATCACCTACTTTGCTCCGGTGCCAAATTAACTCACGCAATGAAAAAACACTGCGTGGGAGAGAGAGAGGACATAGGCAATAAAAAACACTTGTTTTGGAGAGTGATAGGTTGGTGTAGTTGGTTTGATTGATTTGTTTATAGATGAGGGTCTGTGTGCACAACGGTGCCAACTCTCTCACATCGCGGGAGCGGTGCGAAAATCTTTTGATTTGACATTGATGTGTATTATGTGGCATACTTTTGCGAAATATGGCATCGGCCACATAGTGGAAAGCAACAAATGCCCGAGCTCTTCACGTGCTCCTAGTTAAATTAGAGGAAACAGAAAGGGGGAGAGATAAAGAGAGAGAGAGAGAGAGAGAGAGAGAGAGAGAGAGAGTGAAAAAATATCACTAGCCAGCCAACCCTATCGTATGAGCGAATGATATTGGTACCTCATTATGACACGACAATCTTATACAGCCGGCTGCTCTAATATGTTATCTTCTTTTGCAGATAAAAATAGACCCGAAAGTGAAAAATGTGATGCACTATAACAATCTCATCGAATGCCTTGATCTCCATCTTACAGAAATTGATTTGATCGACTATCGAGGCAGCACATCTGAGATTAAATTGGCCAGGTTCTTTGTTCTGGAGGCAAGTGTGCTCAAGGTAATGTGGTTTTGCGTTCTCTGGCGCAACAATGAATGACATGCTGATCACCGCAAGCGTCTAAGCCTAAATGACAAAGTCTCCGTAGAAGCTGAATTTGTTTTTGAAACATCAAGTGGCTAGAGACTCGAAAACTTATTTTCCCATTAGTGACTTGTCAGGGCGGTGGATTTTAGTTTGTACGATAATGCTGCATCCACCTAAAGTAACGAAAGTTCTGACGAATCTTCCTAGTAATTCCCTCTTTGTAGGTGCAAGATTACTCCTAACATTTGTAATATCAGTTTGAAACTTGTAATATTGTCGTGACCTATTCCTGCGTTTTCAAAATCCTGCGAGTCAAATAGGTCCTGAGTTGGTGATGATGTTGTGCCTCCCATATTTCACCAGTAGCCGTCGGATCTAGATCTAACGCATACAAACCAAACTTCTCCATTATTGTAAGAACATGCCCGCACTTGTTCCCTATTTACAAACAACTCCGTGTCTCTCACAATCAGCCTTATCTCCTCTCCACCACATCTAGAAGGCCATGGAAAAATCTGGCGCGATGGCCGCTGCCACCGCCGTCGACCCCCAATGTTGGTGTTCCGTGCAATGCACGGGCATCTACACACGGGAAATTATGTCGAACAGGGCTAGTTGTAAGCAGGCTAGCTCTATAGCCATGATGATAGTGACTGCAGAAGGTGAGGCTGACTATGGTATGCCGAACACGGCGCCTATACTCAGGTGTCATCTCCAGCGCTGGGTCTTGTCACTTCACTATGAGGAGCAGCACGTAATAATTTGACCAACGGGTAGTACAGTGCTAGTACTCCTACTACATTGGTAGTACTACTACTAGTACTAGTAGCACCACCGTCTGGATTTAGGAGTACTACCACGTCCATCTGGATTTTAGTATTTGACTAGCAATATCTAGTAATGCATGTCACAAAAAATGTACTACTCCGTCTGTAAATAAATACATGGTGTATTGTTTTATTCCTATCGGCGAGAGAACTTAATGTCTTTTTGCTAATTAATAGGATTACATGCAATGAACTAAACACTACATGTCATGTTTGGTAGTCTCAAGTCATCGAAAGCATGCATGGTCCACATCTCTCATTGGTCGATATGTCACGAAATAAGAAACGAGGAGGGAGTTAATGTACCATGCCTAAGTGTTTTGAGATTATTTGGTTTTCGTAAGGTGACTTATACAACATTTTTGTTTACATGCATTAACATTTTATAAGTTAAATCAAAGGTCAAAACTTGGCGCAAAATGCAAAGGGGACCAATAAACCAGTAAACATCAAACTTCTCTCGTTTGGCCCCAACTAGAGGTCCGGTGAGATGACTATACTACACCGGCACAGAGGGGGACGCAGCTTCATTGAGTTACTGCAACTGCCTTTGGGTGAATGACACGTGGGCCCAACGGGTGGCTGGCCCACCTATCATACAGCCAAAGGCAGGTGCAGTAGAGGGCCGAGGAGTAGTATGAAATCATACGCACCTACGCACGCTAATCAAGGGCAAGAGTGATCACTCAAATCGCAACATTAGTTGACTAGAAGCTAAGCTAGACCCATGGAGGCGATGAGCACGAGCATCAGCCGGATGTGCCAGATGGTCCACGACGCTGGCCTGTAGCCCGGCACAGAGGAACGTCTCCAGGTATTGCTTGAGGCTGCCAGGGAAAGGGGCCACCTGGACGACAACTTCATCTCCTTGTTCTACGAGGTCCTCGTCGGTTTCCTCGACAAGTTCACCATTGTCAGGAAGCTCGCGGACGACTTTGACATATGCCTCTAGCCGACGCGCCCAGGCTCTGCGATGCTCGCCACCCTCAACGGCCACTATGGTGACAACCTCTTCGACGCACTGATGGCCCTGCGACTGCCCGCCGTCGCGCCGGAGAATGTCCACCTCGAGGTCGCGCTCGCGCGCAGCGCCTGGCGCAGCAAGACACCATCGACATAATCACCCACGTCTACGCGCAAATCATCCACAAGGAGTACTACATGCAAGAGGAGGACGATAGGACGCTGGCCTTCTTGGACCGTAGGGCAACCTTGGATGGCATTGTTCAGAAGCACGTTGTGCTCGCCGCCAACGCCATTGAGGGAGTCCTGGATTAGGGGGTATCCGGATAGCCGGACTGTGTACAACGCCCGGACTATTGAAGCGTGAAGATACAAGACTCAAGACTTCGGCCCGTGTCCGAAGGGGACTCTCCTTTGTGTGGGAGGCAAGCTTGGCGATCCGGATATTATATTTCCTTCCTTGTAACCGACTCCATGTAAACCCTAGCCCTCCCCGGTGTCTATATAAACCGGAGAGGTTGGTCCTTAGAAGGCTGATCACAATTACAATCATACCATCATAGGCTAGCTCTTAGGGTTTAGCCTCTATGATCTCGTGGTAGATCTACTCTTGTACTACCCATATCATCAATATTAATCAAGCAGGAAGTAGGGTTTTACCTCCATCGAGAGGGCCCGGACCTAGGTAAACATCTGTGTCCCTTGCTTCCTGTTACCATCAGCCTTGACGCACAGATCGGGACCCCCTACCCGAGATCCGCCAGTTTTGACACCGACATTGGTGCTTTCATTGAGAGTTCCTCTGTGTCATCTTTGTCAGGCTCGATGGCTCCTTCGATCATCATCAACGACGCTGTCTAGAGTGAGACTTTCCTCCCCGGACAAATCTTCGTGTTCGGCGGCTTCGCACTACTGGCCAATTCGCTTGGCCAGCTGGGGCAGATCGATAGCTATGCCCCAGGCCACCAGGTCAAGTTCGTAAACTTGAACTACACGGCGGGTATTCGCGGAGACTTGATCTTCGACGGATTCGGGCCAGCACCAGGATCGCCGAACAATCACGATGAGCATGGCTTAGACCTGCAGTCAGACTATGCTCGGGATATCGCCCCCGCAGAAGCCCCGGATCTAAATCCGGGCAGGTTGCGTTGCCTAAGGACGGAGGGCTAGACCCGGCCCGCAGGCCGTACCCTCATCAGCGATGGAGCCGAACACAGTCCTCACTTTTGAGGAAGCCTTTGACTTCGGACCCCCAGATTCATATTCGATTGTAGGTTCCGGTCTGCGCGTCCTTGAGCCCGCCGATCCTGGTTGGGCTCCGGTGATGGAGTTCACCACGGCGTATTCTCTCAGCACTCGCCCTTTGGCGACATGCTGAACTTATTGAAGTCTCTCTCTCTCTGTCAGGAGACTCTCAGCCGAACTATGTCCAGCCTGAGTGGGAAGCAGACGATGACGGAATTTGTTGCCCACCCACCACCCACTTCATTGCCACGATCGATGATTTAACTGACGTGCTTGACTTTGATTCCGATGACATCGACGCTATGGACGACGATGCAGGAGAACTACAGGAACCACCGCTCATAGGCCGGTGGGCGGCGACCTCCTCATACAATGTATATATGGTGGACACTCCAAAGGAAACCAATGGTGGCGAGGCAATGGAGGACAATCCCTCAGGGAGAAAAGCAAAACGTGTGCGTCATCGGCTCCACCCCAAGCCCCGCCACATCAACACCGGCCCCGGAGATGAAAACAGTCCGGATGGTGCCGAAGAGGAATACAACCCTGGCCAGCCTACCCTTAAGCCGCCGGACCGGTCACGATGGGATACTTGGAGAGGGCCAATTATACACCCCCCTCCGATGGTGAGGTCAGCCTCGGCAATGATGAATTCGGTGTACCTGCAGACCCAGTGGAGCACGTTCACTTCAAGCGACGGCTCATGGCTACGACAAGGAGCCTACAAAGGAAGCAAGAGCAGCTTAAAGCTGACCAAGATGTGCTATTGGAAAGGTGGACCAAGGTACTTGCCACTGAAAAGTACGAACTCGACAACACCGGCAAAGGGCATACCCGGCACAACTGGCTACTTCAACTCGAGCAGGAAAACCATAGGCACGCACCCAGACGTCCACACATCACTACGGTCCAAGATAGTAAGAAGCATACACAAAGAGGTACCCTCAAGCCTCGGCGCAATGGAAACAAACATCAGGTCAAGAAAACGGGTGCCAGGTCCAGTAAATACCAGTCCGGCAAAGGACAAAGAGCAGCTCAAGCCTATTCGGCCCGAGCCACACGCTCGATCAACCATGTGAAATTCATGGTACTCCTAGAAGGATGGTAAAGCGTACCAATAGAGAATGAAGGATCCTCAAAATAAAGCGGCTTATCGCGCGTTGGAAGCAATAAGGGAGGGCGCCTCATCAAGAACCCCACGCCCCAGAGCATAACAGTACTTTCGATCGCCGAGGATCGCCTAAACCACAGCAAGTCAATTGCAGTACCTCCAGACCTAGTAGTCTGGGGGCTCCATAAAACGCAAAGCACACAAGGGTATGAAGCCACGAATAACATCTCCTAAAAGACGTAAGGCGCAAAGGCCAAGCTTTATTGGCTCACCACTCTAACGGTTGGCTTCGGATAACCCAAAAATGCTACGCCAAATAAGAAATCTTTGGCACCTCCCCACCATGCGGAAGTTACCACATGCTAACGGGATAAACCACGTCGACTAGAGTCCACGTGGTAAATTACACAGGCCAACTATCCGGACACCCATTGCGGAGTCCGCACTACCTCACGGTATAACGGTTGGGCACACCGGGGCCCGATCAGGGACCCCGGGACCAACAACAAGAGGACACCCAGTTGCCTTCAAGCAGTTTGCATTTAAAAACTAACGATTGACACAGAACAGGATTGGCGGCACGGAATTTCCCCGGACACGCAGGAAGGAGCATGCAGGTAGAAGGCTGTTCAGATTCATTCTTGATCCACTTACAACCACCTCCAGTCCGACCACAACAGGTTCCGCCAAATAACACGTCTTTCCATACTTCATACTCATATGCATAGACATATCATCCTAATACAATGCGTAAACTTAAATAGTAATTACCGGCTGTCGTTTATCGCCGACGCCTCTTTGCCGAAAATGACAGCAACGCTTCGTGTTCGCCTGGTTATACCAGGGGCTTCACAGTACGGCAATAAAGTCCGACCACCTTTTCGGTCGCTCGGCACCCCGAACTTATAGCACTATATGCATCTTCTCCGAATCATGTCTTCGATCATTGGTTGGGTTTGCCCGGCTCCCATGTTTTGGTACCTTACGTTCCGTTCTATCGGCTAAGGTAGCGTTGGGAGAACTACTGCGATTGTGTCCCGGTTCAGCCGGACGAGCACCTTAGTAGAGAAAGCCGAAAATCGACTGTCATGATGAAGCGAGAGTCGGTCCGCTGTTCGAGAGGTTATAAAATCCTTAAAGATTTATTCCGCACAACGCCATTATAAATGTTGAGTGCGATGGATCGGTCTTCTGATCAGGCGCCAATAGAGCCCCTAGTTCGGCCTTCCGAACACTAGGATCTGCGCCGACCATACTCGAATTCCTATGGCTAAGTGAGAGTAATAAAGCCGTATAGTCCGATTGCCTAGTTTGCGGAAAGATACACCTCCTTAAAAGGACCCAACTATGGGATAAAAGAGTGTTCAGATATATCCCGAACATCCCCGTATCCTTGTTACGAGGGGCCAGAAGCCGACGACTGGCCAACTCTCAGATTTTGCACACAATAAATAGCCGCACAGGAAGAACATATGTTCAAACGAAACAGGAAATATATAACGCCATTATCCCATATCACAACAAGCGGCACAAATACCCTCAGGGAAATATAATGTCTTTAGCACACTTGTCCGCCGCAAGGCGGGCCCCTTTCATCACACCTTCATAATACAGCTCGGGCTTGCGGTGCTCCTTACACTCCGGCGGCCCCTCAGTCATTAGCTTCTCCGCGTCAAGCCTCCCCCAATGCACCTTTGCACGAGCAAACGCCATGCACGCGCCTTCTATACAGATTGATCATTTGATAGCATTAAGCCAAGGATAAGCGCTCACAATCCGCTTGACGAGTCCAAAGTAGCTGCTTGGAATCGGCTCCGCAGGCCACAGCCGGACGACTGAGTCCTTCATAGCTAGTTCGGCCGCCTGCACTAGTTGAAAAGGGGGAATTTGTCCCGGTTCGTAAGGGCCTTTAGTTCCGGTTAATGAACCGGGACTAATGGGTCGTTACTAATACCTCCCCCCTTTAGTCCCGGTTCAAACACGAACCAGGACAGATGTGCCTCAACGTGGCCGGTGTGCCGAGCCTAGGCAGGGGGGCTGTCGGTGTCAAAACCGGCGGATCTCGGGTAGGGGGTCCCGAACTGTGCGTCTAGGCGGATGGTAACAGGAGACAAGGGACATGATGTTTTTACCCAGGTTCGGGCCCTCTCGATGGAGGTAAAACCCTACTCCTGCTTGATTAATATTGATGATATGGGTAGTACAAGAGTAGATCTACCACGAGATCAGAGAGGCTAAACCCTAGAAGCTAGCCTATGGTATGATTGTTGTTCGTCCTACGGACTAAAACCCTCCGGTTTATATAGACACCAGAGAGGGTTAGGGTTACACAGAGTCGGTTACAATGGTAGGAGATCTACATATCCGTATCGCCAAGCTTGTCTTCTATGCCAAGGAAAGTCCCATCCGGACATGGGACGAAGTCTTCAATCTTGTATCTTCATAGTATAGGAGTCCGGCCAACGGTGATAGTTCGGCTATCCAGACACCCCCTAATCCAGGACTCCCACAGTAGCCCCTGAACCAGGCTTCAATGACGACGAGTCAGCGTGCATATTGTATTCGGCATTGCAAGGCGGATTCCTCCTCCGAATACTTCATAGAAGATTTTGAACACAAGGATAGTGTCCGGCTCTACAAAATAAGTTCCACATACCACCGTAGAGAGAATAATCTTTACACAAATTCAATCTGCCGACACATTCTGTAGTGTGACGTCACACCATGGCCAAACTTTTACTGGAATCGTTTTTACTGTCCCACCTCAGCGCGTTTAGCGAAGCGGTTTCCTTGGCATGTCTTGTCAAAGCAGAGATCATGTCCCCTTATTCCAGGATTCTCATCAATACGGGCGTGGGTAACCCAACCGCGCCATTGATTACGGCGCTTGGGAGATAAGCGAGTTTTATCAGGCCGGTGGGGACGCATAGTTTCGTCCGTCCATATAAGGGGATAAGGATCCACCTTTTTACCTACTCCTTCTTCCTCCTTTGCTTATCCATTTCCGTGCACTCGAGCTCCAGCGCCCAAGTCCGCTCATCTCGCCTCAACCTTCCCCAGCCATGTCCGGAGCGGGAGGCAAGTGGATGGTCTCCTCCATCACGGAGGAGCACATCAAAAAGTTGAGGAAAGCCGGATACCTGCACAACGACATTGCACACCGGATTCCAGACGAGGGGCAGCTCGTCCCCACCCCCAGGCCCCATGAGAGGGTAGTGTTCCTTTCCCATTTCCTCCGCGGACTGGGTTTCCCACTCCACCCATTTGTCCGGGGGCTCATGTTCTACTACGGCCTGGATTTCCACGATCTGGCCCCGAATTTCATCCTCAACATCTCACCGTTTATCGTTGTGTGCGAGGCCTTCCTCCGCATCAAGCCCCACTTCGGCTTATGGCTGAAGACCTTCAATGTCAAGCCGAAGGTAGTGGGCGGCCAGCAGGTGGAGTGCGGAGGCGCCATGGTAGGCAAGATGCCCAACGTCATATGGCTCGAGGGCGCCTTCGTGGAAACCATCAAAGGGTGGCAATCGGGGTGGTTCTACATCACCGAGCCGCGTGACCCTGAATGGGCAGCGGCCCCCGAATTCCAATCTGGCATCCCCACACGGCTCACTTCCTGGAAAGAGAAGGGCCTGGCGTGGGGTGATTTGGAAGAGCTGACCGGACTCCAAACCTGCGTCCAAAACCTTGTGAACAAGAAGATCAAGCTCGTCAATGTAGTCCAGGTCATGCTCATCCACCGGATCCTCCCATGCCAACAACGGGCCTTCAACTTGTGGGAGTTTGATCCGGCACATCACCAAACCTTGAGCAGGCTCTTTGACACTATGTACGAAGACGCCTAGAAGGTGTTGTTCAAGGGCGCCGAGGCTCCCGCATCCGCTATCGAAGATCGTGGATTCAGCTCGTAGCGTCAAGCCGGCGAGGTAAGCTATTTTACCCTTTACAGGACACTATTTCATAGTTGGACTCTATGCGGGATCTAAATTCCCCTACCTTTGACAGGCCTGGCAGAAGAAGTCTGGGCAGGTTAACTGTCCGGCTCCCTTACCAGAAGACCCAGTGGACGCCCGATTGACGGGGCTGCTGGTTCCGGCACCTCACGTAGTGCCGGAGAAGAAGGCCAAGAAGAAAGCCATGGGAACTCGAAAGAGTTCCTGGCGTCAGGTGTTATCAGACTCATCGTCCGATGACTCGAAGGCGGACTCCTCCCGTGAAGACGAGGAGGAGAAAAAAGAGGCTTCTCCCCCAGCGTGGGGAGAGAAGAAAAGGAAGGCCTCCCCAACTGGGGAGGCCGGAGGGTCCAAGAAGGGAAGGACCCTTCCTCCGGACTACTCCACGAACACCGACACCGGCGAAGAGGAGTGGCCCTCGAGGGCCAAGCCCCTGGCGAGATCGTAAGTGTCCGGATTCCAGAATAACTCATGATTTTTCATTTGTCGCATAGTATCTTCTAACAACGAATACAACCATGTAGCCCGCCCAAGGACGAGCTTCCCACTTCGTCGAGCGGCTCCCTGGGTTCGTCGGATGTGAATAGAACTTCACTTCCGACAGCCTCCTCCCCTTGCGATGCAGAAGACACCACGGTGGAGTCCCAAAAGGGGCCCAACCAGGAGGAGGTGGTCCTGGAGGCACCGCAAGGCGACCTCCCGGACTTCGGGCGCAAAGGGGGCAAACCCCAGAGGGCTCTAAGTCCGGCCCTGTGCCGGACTCCGTACCGGAACCTTCAGTGGTTTCGGAGTCCTGCCGGCAGCCCCTTCGTAAGAAGGGCAAGACTACAACGCCGGTGGCCTGCGTCCAACCGGAGGCACCGGATAGCTTGCTGGAGGCGCTTAAGGGCACCTCCATCGACGAGGCGCACCGCACTATCATGAGTGTGGTGATGCAGAAAGTTCAGTCCGCCAAGAGCGGGCTGACTGAAGCCTGTACCAGCCTTCTAACAGGCTTTGAGGTAAGTTTTCAAGATACGTAAGAATATTACCGCATAGACAGTAGCCCCTGATGCTTAGTTCGGTGTTTAGAAAGAAAAGCCGAGCTGAGGATCCAAAAAGATAGACGCAGGAGTCTAACATAAATATGTCAATATGGGAATGCGGGGTGCGCTGCTGACTCTGCCGCACTGACTGCGGAGGTCAATGCATTGAAGCAGAGCCTCGAGTGTTCCGAGAATGAGCTCGGCCTTGCCAAGAAGCAGCTCGAGGACAAGGAAGGTAAGTAATACCTTATTAAAGTAATACCTTATAGAAATGATTTGGTTGCAAAAAATGACAGGAATAACGTGGGTATTGCAAGGGCCACGAACGAGGTGGCGACCCTGAAGGAAGCGGTGTCCAAAGCCAAAAATAGTGCGGCCATGGAGCGCACCGAGCGAGAGAAGCAGGAGGCGCGGGTGGCGGAGGTGCAGCAAGAGCTCCAGGCTCTCGTGGAAAAACATAGGCGGAGGTAAGCGGGAGGTCTTGAGTTCAACTCTCAATAAAAGCACCAATGTCGGTGTCAAAACCGGCGGATCTCGGCTAGGGGGTCCCGAACTGTGCGTCTAGGCAGATGGTAATAGGAGACAAGGGACACGATGTTTTTACCCAGGTTCGGGCCATCTCGATGGAGGTAAAACCCTACTCCTGCTTGATTAATATTGATGATATGGGTAGTACAAGAGTAGATCTGCCACGAGATCAGAGAGGCTAAACCCTAGAAGCTAGCCTATGGTATGATTGTTGTTCGTCCTACGGACTAAAACCCTCCGGTTTATATACACACCGGAGAGGGTTAGGGTTACACAGAGTCGGTTACAATGGTAGGAGATCTACATATCCGTATCGCCAAGCTTGTGTTCCACGCCAAGGAAAGTCCCATCCGGACACGGGACGAAGTCTTCAATCTTGTATCTTCATAGTGTAGGAGTCTGGCCAACAGTGATAGTTCGGCTATCCGGACACCCCATAATCCAGGACTCTCTCAATGAAAGCACCAATGTCGGTGTCAAAACCGGCGGATCTAGGGTAGGGGGTCCCAAACTGTGCGTAGACAAGGGATATGATGTTTTTACCCAGGTACGGGCCCTCTCGATGGAGGTAAAACCCTACTCCTGCTTGATTAATATTGATGATATGGGTAGTACAAGAGTAGATCTACCACGAGATCAGAGAGGCTAAACCCTAGAAGCTAGCATATGGTATGAATGTTGTTCGTCCTACGGACTAAAACCCTCCGGTTTATATAGACAGCAGAGAGGGTTAGGGTTACACAGAGTCAGTTACAATGGTAGGAGATCTACATATCCGTATCATCAAGCTTGTCTTCCACGCCAAGGAAAGTCCCATCCGGACACGGCACGTAGTCTTCAATCTTTTATCTTCATAGTCTAGGAGTCTGGCCAACGGTGATAGTTCGGCTATCCGGACACCCCCTAATCCAGGACTTCCTCAGGGGGCCTTTGGTCCCGGTTGGTGGCACCAACCGGGACCAAAAGGACTCCACGCATCAGTGTTCCAGTGGCTGGGGTTTTTGTTTTTTGTTTTGAAAGGGGGGGGGGGTTGGGGGGTTAATTTAGGTGTTTCATATATTGTGTTAGCTAGCTAATTAATAGAGAGAAGTGTCCTCTCTTATGTCCGTGCTTGGTCGATGCTACGTAGTATACATAGTGAGGCCCTCGACACGCTAGCTAGTAAGAAAATGAAGGGAACCATTAAGTACAAAAGTTCGTCATGCATACCGAGAGAAGTGATCGATCGACCTCTCGTTCTCCGAGAGATTGGTCGAACAACAAGTTTTCGTATTATCTATCCGACGCTACTGGCTACATACATATACAATATGTAAGATCTCTTAATTACAATCCCCTAGCAATTGAAATCAACTTCCACATGGTATTCTCCGCCTTTATTGATGACGTGGTCAAGAAAGAATCCCGCCAATTCCTCTTGAATTGCTTTCATGCGATCTGGTTCTAGGAGTTCATTCCGCATCTGCCACGTCTAATTTGAAGAAGGGGGTTAATTAATACATATATATGAATGAAACTCAACAGAAATGATGGTGTAATAAAATGAAATTGTGAATATTATTGCTTACGCACTTCATATTGTCTTTTAGAGTAGCCCTGCTTAGTTTTCAAAGTCGCGTTGTGGATGAACTCGCACACGTAGTATCCACATAAATCATTCCCTTGTTCCTACCACAAGCACTTTACGAGAAATAGAGGTCAATCAAACTGATAATGAAGCATTATAAATGGCATGGATGAAAGTATAGCTATAGAATCAACGGGAGATGCACGCAACAAGCTAGCCAGTAGTACTTACTTTCGGGTATGTATATCGCAGCTCCTTCGGCAGTCCCGGAGTTTCTGCGGTGAACTGTTTCCAAACCCTGCAAGACAAAGAAAACAATTATTATTACTTGAGATGTCAAGAAATGAACAAAAAGTTGCTGATATGGTGCGATAATGATCGATTGAACTTACTTGTTGAGCAATTCAGTCATTTCCGCATAGGTTTCAGGATCTTTTCGTCTTGAGTCTAAGACGGTTACTAGTCCCCGCTCAAGCTTAATCTCCAGAAGAACATAGTGGAAGCTGCGCACGCATGCATAACTCATCAATTTCATTACTATAACCTCGCTTGAGTAATAAGGGAAACCGAATATGCACATGACAGTAACTCACTCGAAGTTGTAAGGAAACAGTATGGTATCTTTGTTTTGATTTTTGATCAACGATTGTAGCAAGTTGTCCTCGGCCCCTTTGGCGTGCTTTTTAACCAGAAATTCATCTATGATATTTGTGTTAATGAACCCAATGTCATAAATTTCTTGTTTTTTGCACTTGACGATCTTCAATCTGCATAATATATTGAGGATAATTAATTATAAATACATGCAATGAAAGAGCCGAGCTATATATAGAGACTTAATGACAGAAATAATACTTACAGGCAGTAGCAAAAGACCGTTAATTTATCGAGGGCCTTTTGATTGAAGAACGCGAAGAACTACTCAAATGGAACACACAACATATCAGTTGCAACGAGGTCGTGCTCCTCTTTAATGTTCAGATACAAACTATTGATCCCCCTATACTCTCTGCAGGTTTTCATGTACCAATTATGGAATCTTCGCATCATCGTTGTTAGAGATTTTTCATCTTTGACGAGAGGCTTCCCGTACTCGTATCCGTGTTTGTCCAACTCCATGAAATCAGGAAGTTGATCGTCAGGCAGGTAATCTTGTAGATTGCCATAACCGGCCACCATCCCCGGAGCATTAGCGACGATGTTGCCACTAGACACATTGAGCGGGGGGCACGATTGGTTTGCTTGTTCGCCGAGCTGGTCAATTTTTTTCGCAGCTGCTCGTTCTCTTGACCTTTGATGTCTGACAGTACTTCCCGACCGCTCCGCTTGGAGATATGTCTGTTCACTAATGCGCTCATAGTGGGTTCTCGGTGGAGACTTTGCCGGTTTCCTCAGGGCATCAAGAGTGCGCTTTTCTTTCACCGGATCTACCTTCTGCTCCGGAGGTGGATGTCTCTTTGCTTTCACCCCTTCAAAGAACTCCTTAATGTGGGTCCGCGCGGTCGTCGCATTTTCCTCATCGGTCCTCTCGTACGGTAACTTCTCTAGAGGCTTGAGAGGTGGACCGTATCGGTATTGCCTCCCGCCTCTGGTTGTGCTCCTAGACACCGGAGCAGATGGAGCGGCTGCGGCGTCTGTCTTCTTTCGTGCTTGCTTACGAGGCGGAGGAGAAGGACTACGACGCGCCGGAGTAGCCGGGGTGGCGGCGGGTCTCTTCTGCCCTTGCTGGCAAGGCGGAGAAGGAGGAGGTTGCTGGCTGCTCGGGAGCGCCGGCGCAGGAGGAGAAGGAGGCGGAGTGCCGCCACGCGCCGGAGAAGGAGGTGGAGTGCCGCCATGCATGCCCTGATTGTCACTCATCGGAGGAGGAGGCGGTGGAGGAGGCGGAGTGCCCTGACTCGTGGGAGGACGAGGAGGAGGCGGAGGCGTCCATTTCGGAAGGTTGATGAGCTCCTTCCGCCATAGGCATGGAGTCTTCAGAGCAGAACCCAACCTAGTCTCCCCTTCACCGGTAGGGTGGTCAAGCTGGAGGTCCTCAAATCCCTCTGTTATTTCATCCACCATCACCCTAGCATATCCTTCTGGAATCAGCCGGCAGTGATAAGTTGCATCGGGTCCAGTAGGATAAACAGAGCCAACAGCCGCCTTGACCTTCAAATTTATCCATCGCGTCATAATGTGGCAATTTTGAGACTCCGTGATAGCATCCATGGGATAGCTGGCAGGAGCCGTCAAGACATGCTCCTGTTGGGGAACGTTGCAGAAAATTAAAATTTTTCCTGCGGTTTCACCAAGATCCATCTATGAGTTCATCTAAGCAACGAGTCAAGGGGAAGAGTTTGCATCTACGTACCACTTGTAGATCGAGTGCGGAAGCGTTCAAGGGGATGGTGATGATGGAGTCGTACTCATCGTGATTCGGATCACCGATGACCAAGTGCTGAACGGACAGCTCCTCCGCGTTCAACACACGTACGGGACGAATGACGTCTCCTCCGTCTTGATCCAGCAAGGAGGAAGGAGAGGTTGAGGAAGGCAGCTCCAAGGGTAGCATGACGGCGTGGTGCAGTTGGTGCAGCAGTATTCCGACAGAGCTTCACCGAGCACGTACGGAGGAGGAGAGGTGTTGGGGAGGGGAGGGGCTGCACCTTGAGTTGTGGTGTACAGCAGCCCTCCCCTCACCCCTCCATATATAGGAGGAGAGGGGCAAGGGGGCCGGCCCTCTAGGGGAAACCCTAGAGGGGGGCGGCGGCCAAAGGGTGGGGGGCTTTCCCCCCAAGCAAGGGGGGTGCGCCCCCTTTAGGGTTTCCCCCCAACCCTAGGCGCATGGGCCCAAGGGGGAGGGCGCGCCAAGCCCACTAGGGGCTGGCTGCTATCCCTACGCAGCCCAAGTGGCCCCCCGGGAGGGGTGGTCCCTCCCGGTGGACCCCCGGAACCTTTCCGGCGGTCCCGGTACAATACCGGTATGACCCCGAAACTTTCCGGTGCCCGTTTAACAACTTCCCATATATAAAACTTTACCTCTGGACCATTACGGAACTCCTCGTGACGTCCGAGATCTCATCCGGGACTCCGAACAACATTCGGTAATCACATACTTGTCTTCCTGATAATCCTAGCGTCACCGAACCTTAAGTGTGTAGACCCTACGGGTTCGGGAGACATGCAGACATGACCGAGACTCTCCGGTCAATAACCAACAGCGGGATCTGGATACCCATGTTGGCTCCCACATGCTCCTCGATGATGTCATCGGATGAACCACGATGTCGAGGATTCGATCAAACCCCGTATACAATTCCCTTTGTCAATCGGTACGTTACTTGCCCAAGACTCGATCGTCGGTATCCCAATACCTTGTTCAGTCTCGTTACCGGAAAGTCACTTTACTCGTACCGTAATGCATGATCCCATGACCAAACACTTGGTCACCTTGAGCTCATTATGATGATGCATTACCGAGTGGGCCCAGAGATACCTCTCCGTCATACGGAGTGACAAATCCCAGTCTCGATCCGTGTCAACCCAACAGACACTTTCGCAGATACCTGTAATGCACCTTTATAGTCACCCAGTTACGTTGTGACGTTTGGTACACCCAAAGCACTCCTACGATATCCGGGAGTTACACGATCTCATGGTCGAAGGAAGAGATACTTGACATTGGAAAAGCTCTAGCAAACGAACTAACCGACCTTTGTGCTATGCTTAAGATTGGGTCTTGTCCATCACATCATTCTCCTAATGATGTGATCCCGTTATCAACGACATCCAATGTCCATAGCCAGGAAACCATGACTATTTGTTGATCACAACGAGCTAGTCAACTAGAGGCTCACTAGGGACATATTGTGGTCTATGTATTCACATGTGTATTACAATTTCCGGATAATACAGTTATAGCATGAATAAAAGACTATTATCATGAACAAAGAAATATAATAATAACACTTTTATTATTGCCTCTAGGGCATATTTCCAACAGTCTCCCACTTGCACTAGAGTCAACAATCTAGTTACATTGTGATGAATCGAACACCCATAGAGTTCTGGTGTTGATCATGTTTCGCTCGCGAGAGAGGTTTAGTCAGGATCTGCGACATTCAGATCCGTATGTACTTTGCAAATTTCTATGTCTCCATCTTGAACATTTTCACGGATGGAGTTGAAACGACGCTTGATGTGCCTGGTCTTCTTGTGAAATCTGGGCTCCTTCGCAAGGGCAATAGCTCCAGTATTGTCACAGAAAAGTTTGATCGGCCCCGACGCATTGGGTATGACTCCTAGGTCGATGATGAACTCCTTCACCCAAATAGCTTCATGCGCTGCCTCCGAGGCTGCCATGTACACCGCTTCACATGTAGATCCCGCCACGACGCTCTGCTTGCAGCTGCACCAGCTTACTGCTCCACCATTCAACATATACACGTATCCGGTTTGTGACTTAGAGTCATCCAGATCTGTGTCGAAGCTAGCGTCGACGTAACCCTTTACGACGAGCTCTTCGTCACCTCCATAAACGAGAAACATGTCCTTTGTCCTTTTCAGGTATTTCAGGATATTCTTGACCGCTGTCCAGTGTTCCTTGCCTGGATTACTTTGGTACCTTCCTACCAAACTTACGGCAAGGTTTACATCAGGTCTGGTACACAGCATGGCATACATAATAGATCCTATGGCTGAAGGATAGGGGATGACACTCATCTCTTCTATATCTTTTGCCGTGGTCGGGCATTGAGCCGAGCTCAATCTCACACCTTGCAATACAGGCAAGAACCCTTTCCTGGATTGATCCATTTTGAACTTCTTCAAAATCTTATCAAGGCATGTGCTTTGTGAAAGATCTATGAGGCGTCTCGATCTATTTCTATAGATCTTGATGCCTAATATATAAGCAGCTTCTCCAAGGTCCTTCATTGAAAAACACTTATTCAAGTAGGCCTTAATGCTGTCCAAGAATTCTATATCATTTCCCATCAAAGTATGTCATCTACATATAATATGAGAAATGCTACAGAGCTCCCACTCACTTTCTTGTAAATGCAGGCTTCTCCATAAGTCTGCATAAACCCAAAAGCTTTGATCATCTCATCAAAGCGAATATTCCAACTCCGAGGTGCTTGCACCAGCCCATAAATGGATCGCTGGAGCTTGCATACTTTGTTAGCGTTCTTAGGATCGACAAAACCTTTCGGCTGCATCATATACAGCTCTTCCTTAAGATGTCCGTTAAGGAATGCCGTTTTGACGTCCATCTGCCATATCTCATAATCATAGTATGCGGCAATTGCTAACAAGATTCGGACAGACTATAGCTTCGCTACGGGAGAGAATGTCTCGTCGTAGTCAATCCCTTGAACTTGTCGATAACCCTTAGCGACAAGTCGAGCTTTATAGATGGTAACATTGCCATCCGCGTCTGTCTTCTTCTTAAAGATCCATTTGTTTTCTATCGCTCGCCGATCATCGGGCAAGTCTGTCAAAGTCCATACTTTTTTTTCATACATGGATTCTATCTCGGATTTCATGGCTTCAAGCCATTTGTTGGAATCTGGGCCCGCCATCGCTTCTTCATAGTTCGAAGGTTCACCGTTGTCTAACAACATGATTTCCAGGACAGGGTTGCCGTACCACTCTGGTGCGGAACATGTCCTTGTGGACCTACGAAGTTCAGTAGCAACTTGATCCGAAGTACCTTGATCATCATCATTGTTTTCCTCTTCGGTTGGTGAGGGCATCACAGGAACATTTTCCTGAGCTGCACCACTTTCCCGTTCGAGAGGTAGTACTTCATCGAGTTCTACTTTCCTCCCACTTACTTCTTTCGAGAGAAACTCTTTTTCCAGAAAGCATCCGTTCTTGGCAACAAAGATCTTGCCCTCGGATCTTAAGTAGAAGGTATACCCTACAGTTTCCTTAGGGTATCCTATGAAGACGCATTTTTCCGACTTGGGTTCGAGCTTTTCAGGTTGAAGTTTCTTGACATAAGCATCGCATCCCCAAACTTTTAGAAACGACAGCTTAGGTTTCTTCCCAAACGATAATTCATACAGTGTCGTCTCAACGGATTTAGACGGTGCCCTATTTAAAGTGAATGTAGCTGTCTCTAGAGCATATCCCCAAAATGATAGCGGTAAATCGGTAAGAGACATCATAGACCGCACCATATCCAATAGAGTGCGATTACGACGTTCGGACACACCGTTTCGCTGAGGTGTTCCAGGTGGCGTGAGTTGTGAAACGATTCCACATTTCCTTAAGTGTGTGCCAAATTCGTGACTTAAATATTCTCCTCAACGATCTGATCGTAGGAACTTTATCTTTCGGTCACGTTGATTCTCCACCTCATTCTGAAATTCCTTGAACTTTTCAAAGGTCTCAGATTTGTGTTTCATTAAGTAGACATACCCATATCTAATTAAGTCATCAGTGAGAGTGAGAACATAACGATATCCTCCACGAGCCTCAACGCTCATTGGACCGCACACATCGGTATGTATGATTTCCAACAAGTTGGTTGCTCGTTCCATTGTTCCGGAGAACGGAGTCTTGGTCATTTTGCCCATGAGGCATGGTTCGCATGTGTCAAACGATTCATAATCAAGAGACTCTAAAAGTCCATCAGCATGGAGCTTCTTCATGCGCTTGACACCAATGTGACCAAGGCGGCAGTGCCACAAGTATGTGGGACTATCGTTATCAACTTTACATCTTTTGGCATCTACACTATGAACATGTGTAATATTACGCTCGAGATTCATTAAGAATAAACCATTGACCATCGGAGCATGACCATAAAACATATCTCTCATATAAATCGAACAACCATTATTCTCAGACTTAAATGAGTAGCCATCTCGTATTAAACGAGATCCAGATACAATGTTCATGCTCAAACTTGGCACTAAATAACAATTATTAAGGTTCAAAACTAATCCCGTAGGTAAATGTAGAGGCAGCATGCCGACGGCGATCACATCGACTCTGGAACCATTCCCGACGCGCATCATCACCTCGTCCTTCGCCAGTCTCCGTTTATTCCGCAGCTCCTGCTGTGAGTTACAAAAATGAGCAACGGCACCGGTATCAAATACCCAGGAGTTACTACGAGTACTGGTAAGGTACACATCAATTACATGTATATAAAATATACCTTTGGTGTTGCCGGCCTTCTTATCCGCTAAGTATTTGGGGCAGTTCCGCTTCCAGTGACCCTTCCCCTTGCAATAAAAGCACTCAGTCTCAGGCTTGGGTACATTCTTTGACTTCTTCCTGGCAACTGGCTTACCGGGCGCGGCAACCTCTTTGCCGTCCTTCTTGAAGTTCTTCTTACCCTTGCCCTTCTTGAACTTAGTGGTCTTATTGACCATCAACACTTGATGTTCTTTCTTGATTTCAACCTCTGCTGACCTCAGCATAGAAAATACTTCCGGAATGGTCTTTACCATCCCCTGCATATTGTAGTTCATCACAAAGCTCTTGTAGCTTGGTGGGAGCGACTGAAGGATTCTGTCAATGACTGCCTCATCAGGGAGGTTAATATTCAGCTGGGTCATACGGTTGTGCAACCCAGACATCTTGAGTATGTGCTCACTGACAGAACTATTTTCCTCCATCTTACAACTATAGAACTTGTCGGAGATGTCATATCTCTCAACCCGGGCGTGAGCTTGGAAAACTAGTTTCAGCTCCTCGAACATCTCATATGCTCCGTGATGATCAAAACGCTTTTGGAGCCCCGGTTCTAAGCTGTAAAGCATGCCGCACTGAACGAGGGAGTAATCATCAGGACGAGACTGCCAATCATTCATAATGTCTTGGTTCTCTGGGACGGGAGCGTCACCTAGCGGTCCTTCTAGGACATATTGTTTCCTGGCAGCTATGAGGATGATCCTCAGGTTCCGGACCCAGTCTGTATAGTTGCTGCCATCATCTTTTAGCTTGGTTTTCTCTAGGAACGCGTTGAAGTTCATGTTGACATGAGCTTTGGCCATTTGATCTACAAGACATATTTGCAAAGGTTTTAGACTAAGTTCATGATAATTAAGTTCTAATCAAATTATGAACTCCCACTCAGATTAGACATCCCTCTAGTCATCTAAGTGTTACACGATCCGAGTCGACTAGCCCGTGTCCGATCATCACGTGAGACGGACTAGTCATCATCGGTGAACATTCTCATGTTGATCGTATCTTCCATACGACTCGTGTTCGACCTTTCGGTCTCCATGTTCCGAGGCCATGTCTGCACATGCTAGGCTCGTCAAGTTAACCCTAAGTGTTTTCGTTGTGTAAAACTGTCTTACACCCGTTGTATGTGAACGTAAGAATCCATCACACCCGATCATCACGTGGTGCTTAGAAGCGACGAACTGTAGCAACGGTGCACAGTTAGGGGAGAACACTTCTTGAAATTGTTGTAAGGGATCATCTTATTTACTACCGTCATCCTAAGTAAACAAGATGCATAAAACATAATAAACATCACATGCAATTATATAAAGTAGTGACATGATATGGCCAATATCATATAGCTCCTTTGATCTTCATCTTCGGGGCACCATGATCATCTTGTCACCGGCATGACACCATGATCTCCATCATCATGATCTCCATCATCGTGTCTTCATGAAGTTGTCACGCCAACGACTACTTCTACTTCTATGACTAACGCGTTTAGCAATAAAGTAAAGTAAGTTACATGGCGTTCTTCAATGACACGCAGGTCATACAAAAAATAAAGACAACTCCTATGGCTCCTGCCGGTTGTCATACCCATCGACATGCAAGTCGTGAATCCTATTACAAAGAACATGATCTCATACATCACAATTCATCATTCATCACAACTTCTGGCCATATCACATCACATGATCAATCGCTGCAAAAACAAGTTAGACGTCCTCTAATTGTTGTTGCATCTTTTATGTGGCTGCAATTGGGTTCTAGCAAGAACGTTTTCTTACCTACGAATAACCACAACGTGATTTTGTCAACTTCTATTTACCCTTCATAAGGACCCTTTTCATCGAATCCGCTTCAACTAAAGTGGGAGAGACAGACACCCGCCAGCCACCTTATGCAACTAGTGCATGTCAATCGGTGGAACCGGTCTCACGTAAGCGTAAGTGTAAGGTTGGTCCGGGCCGCTTCATCCCAAAATGCCGTTGAAGCAAGAAAAGACTAGTAGTGGCAAGTAAGTTGACAAGATCCATGCCCACAACAAAATTGTGTTCTACTCATGCAAAGAGAACTACGCATAGACCTAGCTCATGATGCCACTATTGGGGAACGTTGCAGAAAATTAAAATTTTTCCTACGGTTTCACCAAGATCCATCTATGAGTTCATCTAAGCAACGAGTCAAGGGGAAGAGTTTGCATCTACATACCACTTGTAGATCGAGTGCGGAAGCGTTCAAGGGGATGGTGATGATGGAGTCGTACTCGTCGTGATTCGGATCACCGATGACCAAGTGCTGAACGGACAGCACCTCCGCGTTCAACACACGTACGGGACGAACGACGTCTCCTCCGTCTTGATCCAGCAAGGAGGAAGGAGAGGTTGAGGAAGGCAGCTCCAAGGGCAGCACGACGGCGTGGTGCAGTTGGTGCAGCAGTATTCCGACAGAGCTTCGCCGAGCACGTACGGAGGAGGAGAGGTGTTGGGGAGGGGAGGGGCTGCGCCTTGAGTTGTGGTGTACAGCAGCCCTCCCCTCACCCCTCTATATATAGGAGGAGAGGGGCAAGGGGGCCGGCCCTCTAGGGGAAACCCTAGAGGGGGGCGGCGGCCAAAGGGTGGGGGGCTTGCCCCCCAAGCAAGGGGGGTGCGCCCCCTTTAGGGTTTCCCCCCCAACCCTAGGCGCATGGGCCCAAGGGGGGGGCGCCAAGCCCACTAGGGGCTGGCTGCTATCCCTACGCAGCCCAAGTGGCCCCCCGGGAGGGGTGGTCCCTCCCGGTGGAACCCCGGAACCTTTCCGGTGGTCCCGGTACAATACCGGTATGACCCCGAAACTTTCCGGTGCCCGTTTAACAACTTCCCTTATATAAAACTTTACCTCCGGACCATTCCGGAGCTCCTCGTGACGTCCGGGATCTCATCCGGGACTCCGAACAACATTCGGTAATCACATACTTGTCTTCCTGATAACCCTAGCGTCACCGAACCTTAAGTGTGTAGACCCTACGGGTTCGGGAGACATGCAGACATGACCGAGACTCTCCGGTCAATAACCAACAGCGGGATCTGGATACCCATGTTGGCTCCCACATGCTCCTCGATGATGTCATCGGATGAACCACGATGTCGAGGATTCGATCAAACCCCGTATACAATTCCCTTTGTCAATCAGTACGTTACTTGCCCGAGACTCGATCGTCGGTATCCCAATACCTTGTTCAGTCTCGTTACCGGCAAGTCACTTTACTCGTACCGTAATGCATGATCCCATGACCAAACACTTGGTCACCTTGAGCTCATTATGATGATGCATTACCGAGTGGGCCCAGAGATACCTCTCCGTCATACGGAGTGACAAATCCCAGTCTCGATCCGTGTCAACCCAACAGACACTTTCGGAGATACCTGTAATGCACCTTTATAGTCACCCAGTTACGTTGTGACATTTGGTACACCCAAAGCACTCCTACGGTATCCGGGAGTTACACGATCTCATGGTCTAATGAAGAGATACTTGACATTGGAAAAGCTCTAGCAAACGAACTAACCAACCTTTGTGTTATGCTTAAGATTGGGTCTTGTCCATCACATCATTCTCCTAATGATGTGATCCTGTTATCAACGACATCCAATGTCCATAGCCAGGAAACCATGACTATCTGTTGATCACAACGAGCTAGTCAACTAGAGGCTCACTAGGGACATATTATGGTCTATGTATTCACACGTGTATTACGATTTCCAGATAATACAGTTATAGCATGAATAAAAGACTATTATCATGAACAAAGAAATATAATAATAACACTTTTATTATTGCCTCTAGGGCATATTTCCAACAGCTCCGGCTGAAGCGGTTCAGTGGAAGCAACCCTGCTTCTCCGCTGAGATGGCGGGGTAGCTTCATGGGAAGCTTCGGCGGGTTGTTTGCTGTGATCTGCTGCTTCTCGTTCCTCTTCTCGTTCCTCTAGCCCCATTACCCTTTCGTGCAGCGCGCGCAGTTGGCCCTGCTCCAGTTTCTTACTCCTCTCGTGGGTTTTGTGACCCTCTGTGTCTGGAAAACCAACCTTCCACGAAATGGAGCCCGGCGTGCCACGTGTCCGTCCAGGGTGCTCAGGATTCCCGAGGGCCATTGTGAGCTCGTCCTTCTCCCTGTCTGGAATGAACGTCCCTTGCTGCGCTGCATGGATATAGTGCCGAAGCTTCTTGACTGGTATTTTCAGTTGCTCGTCCATCCAACGGCACTTCCCTGATACAGTGTCCAAGGTTCCGCCAGCCCCGAAGAACCAAGTCCGGCAACGGTCTAGCCAGTTCATTGTCTCTGGTTCGATCCCTTTTTCAAGCAGATCATTCTCAGCCTTGGACCACTTAGGCCGGTCTTTGAGGTAGCCACCTGACTCCATGCGATGGTGAAGCTTCTTCTTCGCAGCATTTTGCTTGTTTGTCACCGACATCTTCTTACTCTTTTCCGATGTCTTGTGGGCCACAAATGTGGGCCAGTGATCCTTGATCTTCTCATATTTGCCGATGAATTCTGGTGTCTCTTCTTTGTCGACAAACTTGTTCAGCTCTTTCCTCCACCTCCTGAATAGGGTTGCCATCTTCTTAAGAGCACAAGACATGATTAATTGCTCTTTAACTGGCTTCTCCAAATCCTCCTCTGGCGGTAGGGTGAAATTTGCCTTCAGCTGAGTCCAAAGATCTTCTTTCTGCATATCATTGACATAAGACACCTCGGGGTCTTCCTCCTTAGGCTTATACCATTGTTGGGTGCTGATCGGGATCTTGTCCCTAACAAGAACCCCGCACTGAGCAGAAAATGCGTTCTTTGTCCGGATGGGTTCAATCGGTTCGCCGTAGGGCGTGATTTCTCTGATCTCAAACCTTTCATCCGAGCTCAACTTTTTCTTCGGGCCTCGTCTCCTTACCGAAGTTGTGCTCGATCCGGAGGGCTAGAAATTAAAAGGAAGAAAGACGGGAGTAATTAATATGTGTACATATACCAAAACAATGGATGCAACAATTTACTAGCCAGCACGGGCTTAACTAATATATATATACCTGGCTAGACTCGGTTCGGTCACCGGAGCAGTCAGCACGGTCTCCTTCTTGTACCTCCATTGTGTCACCAGAGCCATCATGAACATAGCCCTCTTCTTGTACCGGCATTAATGGGCCGAAGCCATCATGAACATAGCCCTCTTCTTCACCCAGTCCTTCCTAACCATCGGTGTCGTTGAGAAATGATGCAACTTCATCACTTCCTTGTGCGATTATGTCCCCCAACATCGCTTTTGTTGCTTCGTCTCGGGAGTGCTCCATAGTTTCTGCAAATATTTACAACATGTCAATTATTATTCAAACATGGTACAGATGGATATATATTAGTGGCAAACGTATAACTAGCTAGCTAATTACAATAAGGAATCTTGTTAGTGGCCTCGACGCTGCTTCTCTAGGGTTTGGGGTGGCCTCGACACAACGCTTCAAGGGTTTGGGGTGGCCTCGACGACAACGCTCTTTTAACTTGGTAAATTTGGGTGGCCTCGAGAGAGTTAATTTGTCGGGTAGGGGCGCGGTGGGAGGGGGTAGGAGACGACCAACATCGTTTTCTCTCTAGGGTTTGGGTGTCCTCGAGAGTTTTGGTCGAGCGAGAGGGCCGAGGAGGGTGCTGCCGTGGTATAAGTTATCACGGTCGAGAGGGGGTATATATATCGACCGCCCCTCATGTCGAAGTTATCTCGAGGGGGTTATATCGACAACGACGCGACATACATATACATGGGAAAATAATGTTATCGGGGAGGGGATATCGGTACCCCCCCTCGTGTTGAAGTTTTTTCTTTCTCCTCTATTCCTTTTATTCTTCTTCTTCTCCTCTTCTTTTTCTTCTTCTCCCTTGAGAAAGGAAAATAAGGAAAAGGAAGAAAAGAGGAAGAAGGAAGGAGGAAGAAGAAGAAGAAAAAAAAGAAGAAAAATAAGAGGAGAAGAAGAAAAAATAGAAATTTTTCTATTTTTTCTTCTTCTCCTCTATTCCTTTCTTCTTCTCCTCTTCTTATTTTCCTTTTTCCTCTCATTCTTTTTCTTCTTCTTCTTCCTTGTTCCTTCTTCCTCTTTTCTTCCTTTTCCTTATTTTTCTTTCTCCTCTACACTAACCTAAAATGCGCTAACCTAAAATCGATATATACTAATTAACAACCTAAATAAAAAATTAATACATATATGAAAAAACATATATAAAAAAATGCTATGAACATTATATTCATACATACATAGCCACATCCATTCATCACATATATAGCTACCACATACATATATACATTACATATATGAAAAAATGCAATGAACAAAAAAATACACTTATGAAAAAAAATACTATGAACATGTACACATATATACACATACAAACACATATACACAAAAAAATGCAAAAAAATGCTATGGAAATTGCTATGGAAAATTCATGGCAGGGGCGGCGGGGAGGCACGCGGGGGCCGCGAAGGGCAGGGGTGGCGGCACGCCGGCTGCGCAGGACAGGGGCGGCGCGCGGCGGCCGCACAGGACAGGGACGGCGCGTGCTGGCCGTGCAGGGCAGGGGCAGCGGCGC
>NC_041391.1:37849160-37890675 GCF_002162155.2 Triticum dicoccoides | reverse complement strand
TGCCACCAACCGGTACCAAAGGCCTCTTTTCAGAAGCCCAAAGGGCGGGAAGTGGTGGCCTTTGGTCCCGATTGGTGGCACCAACCGGGACTAAAGTTGGGGCATTGGTCCCGGTTGGTCCCACGAACCGGGACCAAAGGGTTGCATTGGTCCCGGTTCGTGGCACCAACCGGGACCAATGGCCTTGCACAGCGGCATGGTGGTGGGAGTTTAGTCCCACCTCGCTAGTTGAGAGCACCCCGCACCTGTTTATAAGCTCCGCTGCCTCTTCCCACTCGAACTCCTCTGAACTGCAGGCCAATGGGCCTAATCTGACACTGCTTTGCCTGTGGGCCTGCTGGGCCTTCTGCAGGCCTGAATCCTAGCCCATGGTAGGGTTTCTAGTCGTATTCAGGTCGTGGGGGCCTAGTAGGAGGCACTTTTTTTTGTTTTTTTGTTTTCTTTACTTATTTTTGCTATTTTTATTTTTTTTTCCAGTTTTTTTGTTTTGTTTTCTGCATTATTTATTTTCTTTTGTTTTTTGCTTTATTTTTTAATTCTTTTTGCTTTTAGTTTTAGGAAAATTATAAACTTTCTGTTAGTGCCATTAGTTTTCAAATTTGAAAACATTTTTTTATTTTTTTGTTTTCTTTCTTGCTTTATTTATTTTATTTTGTTTCTACTTACAACAAAATACTTATTGTTGCTATTTTTAATTATTTTCCAGTTTTTTTGTTTTGTTTGCTGCATTATTTATTTTCTTTTGTTTTTTGCTTTATTTTTTTATTCTTTTTTGCTTTTAGTTTTAGAAAAATTATAAACTTTCTGTTAGTGCCATTAGTTTTCAAATTTGAAAACACTTTTTTTGTTTTTTTGTTTTCTTTGTTGCTTTATTTATTTTATTTTGTTTCTACTTACAACAAAATACTTATTGTTGCTATTTTTATTTTGTTTTCTGCATTATTTATTTTCTTTTGTTTTTTTGCTTTATTTTTAGTTCTTTTTTCTGTTAGGTCAGCAAAATTATAAATTTTCTGTTAGTGCCATTAGTTTTCAAATTTGAATAGTTAAAATTTGAATTCTTTGAAATTTGTGTGAATCACAAGTTTGTGATTAATTTACTAAAAAATGAACATAGATGCGCCTATAGAGTGTTCTTGGTGAGAACATAATTGACAAGGAGCGAAACGGGATTAATGGTATTACGTGGGCCGAACCATAAGACATTAAAGCATTTCAAATGAACTCTGAAAAAGATGAAGGTTGGCATGGTATCATAAATTCACCCACATAGCATGTGCATGTACAAAATGGACAATGCTATCATACTCGTCTGTTAAAAAGTTGGCATGGTATCATCATAATAGTTGCGGGAGAAAGTCTTCACTTTTTCTTCGCTTGTGTCATTTGCTTATTGCGCCGTAACCATGGATAATCTTCATCGTTTATCAGGATACTGGGGTCAGCCTTGACTTTGAAGGGAGGAATTTCATGAAACTTTTCATAATCTTCAGACATGTCTGTCTTGCCCTCCACTCCCACGATGTCCCTTTTTCCTGAAAGAACTATGTGGCGCTTTGGCTCATCGTATGATGTATTCGCTTCCTTATCTTTTCTTTTTCTCGGTCTGGTAGACATGTCCTTCACATAGATAACCTATGCCACATCATTGGCTAGGACGAATGGTTCTTCAGTGTACCCAAGATTTTTCAGACCCACTGTTGTCATTCCGTACTGTGGGTCTACCTGTACCCCGCCTCTTGACAGATTGACTCATTTGCACTTAAACAAAGGGACCTTAAAATCATGTCCGTAGTCAAGTTCCCATATGTCCACTATGTAACCATAATATGTGTCCTTTCCCCTCTCGGTTGTTGCATCAAAGCGGACACCGCTGTTTTGGTTGGTGCTCTTTTGATCTTGATCAATCATGTAAAATGTATTCCCGTTTATCTCGTATCCTTTCCAAATCAATACAGTCAAAGATGGTCCCCTGGACAACAAGTACAGCACATCACAAATAGTGTTGTCACCTTTGATACGTGCTTCCAACCAACTGCTGAAAGTCCTGATGTGTTCACATGTAATCCAGTCGTCGCACTGCTCCGGGTGTTTGGAGCGCAGACTGTTCTTGTGTTCATCGACATACGGGGTCACCAAGGTAGAGTTCTGTAGAACTGTGTAGTGTGCTTGAGACCAAGAATATCCGTCCCTGCATATTATTGAGTCCCTTCCAAGCGTGCCTTTTCCAGTCAGTCTCCCCTCATACCGCGATTTAGGGAGGCCTATCTTCTTAAGGCCAGGAATGAAGTCAACACAAAACCCGATGACATCCTCTGTTTGATGGCCCATGGATTTGCTTTCTTCTGGCCTAGCGCGGTTACGGACATATTTCTTTAGGACTCCCATGAACCTCTCAAAGGGGTACATATTTGTGTAGAAATACGGGGC
Source organism: Triticum dicoccoides (assembly GCF_002162155.2). Lineage (NCBI taxonomy): Eukaryota > Viridiplantae > Streptophyta > Magnoliopsida > Poales > Poaceae > Triticum > Triticum dicoccoides. The sequence goes on along the minus strand of NC_041391.1, from coordinate 37,888,245 downwards.
CCAGAATGACAATCTCGTCAACTAGATGAACTAGGACGTGCGTCATGATATTGAAGAAGGATGGTGGGAACACCAGCTCAAAACTGACAAGACATTGCACCACATCACTCCTTAGCCTTGGTATGATTTCTGGATCGATCACCTTCTGAGAGATTGCATTGAGGAATGCACATAGCTTCACAATGGATAATCGGACGTTTTCCGGTGGAAGCCCCCTCAATGCAACCGGAAGCAGTTGCGTCATAATCACGTGGCAGTCATGGGACTTCAGGTTCTGAAACTTTTTCTCTGCCATATTTATTATTCCTTTTATATTCGACGAGAAGCCAGTCGGGACCTTCATACTAAGCAAGCATTCAAAGAAGATTTCCTTCTCTTCTTTGGTAAGAGCATAGCTAGCAGGACCTTCATACTGCTTTGGAGGCATGCCGTCTTTTTCGTGCAAACGTTGCAGGTCCTCCCGTGCATCAGCTGTATCTTTTGTCTTCCCATACACGCCCAAGAAGCCTGGCAGGTTCACGCAAAGGTTCTTCGTCACGTGCATCACGTCGATCGAAGAGCGGACCTCTAGATCTTTCCAGTAGGGTAGGTCCCAAAATATAGATTTCTTCTTCCACATGGGTGCGTGTCCCCCAGCGTCACTCGGAACAGCTAGTCCGCCAGGATACTTTCCAAAGATTACGTGTAAATCATTGACCATAGCAAGTACGTGATGACTGGTACGCATGGCGGGCTTCTTCCAGTGATCTTCTTCGCCTTTGAAATGCTTGACTTTCTTTCGACATTGATGGTTGGTCGGAAGAAATCGACGATGGCCCAGGTACACATTCTTCCTGCAGCTTCCCAGGTATATACCATCGGTGTCAAGTAAACAGTGCGTGCATGCGTGGTATCCCTTGTTTGTCTGTCCTGAAAGGTTACTGAGAGCGGGCCAATCGTTGATGGTCATGAACACCAATGCCTTTAGGTCAAATTCCTCCTGTTTGTGCTCATCCCACGTACATACACCGTTTCCATTCCATAGCTGTGAAAGTTTTTCAACTAATGGCCTTAGGTACACATCAATGTCGTTGCCGGGTTAGTTAGGGCCTTGGATGAGAACTGGCATCATAATGAACTTCCGCTTCATGCACATCCAAGGAGGAAGGTTATACATACATAGAGTCACGGGCCAGGTGTTGTGATTTCTGCTCTGCTCCCCGAAAGGATTAATGCCATCCGTGCTTAAAGCAAACCATACGTTCCTTGGGTCACTTGCAAACTCATCCCAGTACTTTCTCTTGATTTTCTCCACTACGTCCCGTCAGCGGGTGCTCTCAACTTCCCGTCTTTCTTACGGTCCTCACTGTGCCATCGCATCAACTTGGCATGCTCTCTGTTTCTGAACAGACGTTTCAACCGTGGTATTATAGGAGCATACCGCATCACCTTCGCAGGAACCCTCTTCCTGGGGGGGCTCGCCGTCAACATCACCAGGGTCATCTCGTCTGATCTTATACCGTAATGCACCGCATACCGGGCATGCGTTTAGATCCTTGTACGCACTGTGGTAGAGGATGCGGTCATTAGGGCATGCATGTATCTTCTGTACCTCCAATCCTAGAGGGCATATGACCTTCTTTGCTGCGTATGTACTGTCGGGCAATTCATTATCCTTTGGAAGCTTCTTCTTCAATATTTTCAGTAGCTTCTCAAATCCTTTGTCACGCACCGCATTCTCTGCCTTCGACTGCAGCAATTCCAGTACGGTACCGAGCTTTGTGTTGCCATCTTCGCAATTGGGGTACAACCCTTTTTTGTGGTCCTCTAACATGCGATCGAAATTCAGCTTCTCATTTTGACTTTCACATTGCGTCCTTGCATCGACAATGACCCGGCGGAGATCATCATCATCGGGCACATCGTCTGGTTCCTCTTGATCTTCAGCAGCTTTGCCCGTTGCAGCATCATCGTGCAGATCGTCTGGTTCCTCTTGATCTTCAATAGCATCACCGTATTCAGGGGGCACATAGTTGTCATCGTACTCTTCTTATTCGTCGTCTTCCATCATAACCCCTATTTCTCCGTGCCTCGTCCAAACATTGTAGTGTGGCATGAAACCCTTGTAAAGCAGGTGGGTGTGAAGGATTTTTCGGTCAGAGTAAGACTTCATATTCCCACATATAGGGCATGGACAACACGTAAAACCATTCTGCTTGTTTGCCTCAGCCACTTCGAGAAAATCATGCACGCCCTTAATGTACTCGGAGGTGTGTCTTGAACCGTACATCCATTGCCGGTTCATCTGCATGCATTATATATAATTAAGTGTGTCAAAAATCATTACAGAACATCATGAATAGATAATTAAGTGACCAAATTAATAGAAAAGTTCATCATCACATTAAAACCAAAGTACATACATAGTTCTCATCTAAGAACATAAAGCTCTGCAGAGCATCTAAATTAATTAAACCATACATTGAAACTATGTAAAACATTTCAATGCGAAAACAAATGCGATCATAATCGCAACCAATGTAACAACTTATCCAACGGCATAATGATACCAAGCCTCGGTATGAATGGCATATTTTCTAATCTTTCTAATCTTCAAGTGCATTGCATCCATCTTGATCTTGTGATCATTGACGACATCCGCAACATGCAACTCCAATATCATCTTCTCCTCCTCAATTTTTCTTATTTTTCCTTCAACAAATTGTTTTACTTTTCAACTAAATTTAACCTCTCGACAATAGGGTCGGATGGAAATTCCGGTTCCACAACCTCCTAGATAAATAAAATCTATGTCATGTTGGTCGGCATAATTGTCATAAACAATAAATGAACCAATAGTTATGAAAAGATAATATATACCACATTCGAATCATAGACAGGACGAGGGCCGATGGGGACAGATACCAAAACCATCGCACCATATAAGATGCAATAATAAAAGTAAGAAAATTATACAAGTATCTATATAAACATACAAGTAAGAATTTTTTTCCTTTCAGAAAGAAGATAAGAACAAGAGGCTCACCACTGTGGTGCCGGCGACGAGATCGGCGCGGGCGATCGACGGCGGTGAAGACGGGGACGGGACGTGATGCACCGCTAAACCTAGACAAATATTGAGGAAAATGGAGCTTGGAGGTCGAGCTTGGAGAGGAGAAAGCTTAAGTAGTGTGGCTCGGGCATTCCATCGAACACCTCGTGTGCATAGGAGGTGAGCTAGAGAACCACAAAGCTCTCCCCTCGCCGGCCAAGAAAAACAGAGCAGTGGGAGTGCTCTGCTCGCAGACGAGGGGTATATATAGGCAACTCATTGGTCCCGGTTCGTCCCACGAACTGGGACTAAAGGGCAGCCTTTGGTCCCGGTTCATGCCACCAACTGGGACCAATGGTGGTGGGCCAGGAGCGAGGCCCATTGGTCCCGGTTCGTCCCACCAACCAGGACCAAAAGGTCCAGACGAACTAGGACCAATGGCCCACGTGGCCCGGCCGGCCCCCGGGGCTCACGAACCGGGTCAAATGCTCCCATTGGCCCCGGTTCTGGATTGAACTGGGACTAATGGGCTGACCTGACCTGGACCATTGCCCCCTTTTCTACTAGTGCTGGTGCAGTTCGACCAGCTGTTTCAGCTGATCGATAAATGGCACCGGATAGTTCGGCGCCAGATACTGCGACTAGAAATCCCTCTCCGCAATCTTCTTCTCCTCGGTGCGGTAGAATTGGGCGGCATCTGATATGCTGTGAGAAAGATCCGCAAAAGCCCCTGGAAAAATAAGGGTTCAACTTTCCACTTAGGATTCTTCACATTCTAACATATAAAGAGCTAAGAATAGAGAAGGCCTTTCCAGTCGCCACTTTCCAGGCCTCCTGAATGTCCCGTGCAACACCTCGGGCTTCTTCCCGAGCACCTTCTACAGCCTCGAGAACTTGGTCCAGTCCGGATTCTTTCCCTTCTAGACTCCGCTCCAAGTCCTCGCTTTTCTTCACAGCTTCCTGGAGCTCTCGCTCAGCTGTGATAACCCTGGCCTCGTGTTTTTCACGAAGCGCTTGTTCGGCTTCAGCCTTCTTGTTGGCATCAGCCAAAGCTTTCTTCAGTGCCTAGTATTCGGCACCCGCTCCTAGAGCACACAATACTAATATTTTTCATTCTACACAACCATTCGTTCAACTCCAATACAAATGTTTTCAACATACCTTGCTTGTCTTCCAGTTGCTTCCTCACACGGCCGAGTTCCTCCTCGACCCGTGCTAGGCTCTGCTTTAGTTCAGACACTTCCGCATTGTAAGCGGCCGTCCTCTCGGTGGATGCCTATTTTCACACAAAAGGGTATACGTCGTTCCCATAGGCTCTTGCGAGAGTAGGGGATTTGATCCCCTGACCGGCTCTATCTCCTCCGCCGGACAGTGCATCAGGGGCTACTGCTCATATTATGACAATTCCTCAAGGGTTTCCTAGGAAACATACCTCAAAAGCCTTTATAAAGCCAAGGCAGGACTCATTCAGCCCGCTCTCGGTGGACTGAATCCTTTCAACCACCGGGCCCATAATGGACCGATGCTCATCGACAATAGACGCGTTCTTCAACGCTGTCGATAGACCGCCAGGCAGCTCTGCTCGAACAGAGGATGTCGGCGGCGTAGGCAGGCACCCCACCATCAGGGGTGGCTGCTCGCTCGATCCCAGAACCCTAGAGGTCCCGGGGGCCGTATCCATCCCCGTGTGTTTGGCACCAGGGATATGTCCTCCCTGGCCCAGGTCTTGTGGATACGACACCTCAGTGTCGCACCCGGACTTGGGGGAAGGGGCCTGCGGAGGCATCTCGCTGGACAAGGCATCCGAGCCGAATGAATCCTCCAACGAGGACCGGCCGGCGCAGGAGCTTGCCAGACTCTGTAAAATGTAGGCAACAGTCAAAACTACTATACCCAAAAACGATCCTGGATGCATATGTGTGTTCGGATACTTACGACTTCTCCAAGGGTTGGGCCTTGGGATCCCACTCCGGGCTGCTGTCGGTATCCGTGGGGGATGCCAATGAGAGGGAATTTTCCCCCTCTTGGGCGATCCGGCCTCTAGAGATGTGGAGGCCGTCCTCTTCCTCCCACCATCAGAGTGAGGCTCATCCTCCTCTACTTCCTTCTCTGCGTCCTTGGATGAAGGATCGTCGCTGGAGTCTTCGGATTTGGCGTCCGAAGCCTCGCGACGGCGAAGGCCACCCCGGGTCTTCTTGACATTCTTGGAGGCCTCTTTTTTTGGCGCCTTGTAAGGCGCAGGGACCAGCATCTTCGTCAGAAGAGGTCCGGCCGGTTTCTCCGGCAGGGGGGCTGGACAATGTAACCGCTCCACCTTCTTTACCCATCCCTGAAGTTGCAAGGAAACACGATTAGGATGTATCCCGCATGACATGCCAACTAAAGCATGAATAGATAGAGTGGGGTTGTGACTTACCGAGCTTGGAGAATGGGATGATTGATACCCACGTTCCTCGACGGGGCCCGGCCACGATTTGTTGGACTTAATGAGCACCTTCCAGATATCCTTGTGGGAGGAATCATAAAGCTCCCGAAGGGTTTGGTGCTCGGCCGGATCGAACTCCCACAGGGTACAAGCTCGGCGCTGACAAGGGAGAACCAGGCGAACAAGCATCACCTGGACTATGTCGACGAGTTTGACGTCCCTATCGACCACACCCTGAATGCGCGTTTGGAGCAGTAACAACTCATTGGAAGAGCACCAGTTCGGGCCCTTCTCAGGCCAGGACGTGAGCCGCTGTGGAGCTCCGGATCTGAACTCTAGAGCTGTCGCCCACTTCTTGCCACGCGGTTCGGTGGTATAGAACCACTACTGCTGCCACTCCTTGACAGAGTCGTTGAAGGCTCCTTTCGGCCAAACAGCCTTGGGCATCTTGCTTACCATGGCGCCGCCGCACTCGGCATGTTCGCCACTCACCACCTTAGGCTTCACATTGAAGATCTTCAGCCATAGGCCGAAGTGAGGTGGGATCCGGAGAAAAGCCTCGCACACGACGATAAACGTCGAGATACTGAGGAAGGAGTTGGGGGAAAGATCATGAAAATCGATCCCATAGTAATACATAATTCACCGAACGAATGGGTGGAGGGGAAACCCGAGCCCATGGACGAAATGGGGGAGGAGCACGACTCTCTCATGAGATTCCGGAGTGGGGACGACTTGTCCCGCCAGTGGAAGACGGTGGCCGATCTTCTGAGCCAGATACCCGGCTCCCCAGAGCTTCTTGATGTCCTTCTCCTAGACGGTTGAGGCCATCCATCTTCCTCCTGCTCCGGACCTAGACATCTATGGGAAACTTCCCTTCGGTGGGGAAGAAGAGTGCTTGGGCATTAGGGCTCGCACAGAGGGGAATGAGCTAGCGGGAGAAGAAGGCATGGGTAAAAGAGAAAGGAACTTGACCTCCTTATAAAGGCGATAAAGGATTTTCGTGCCTCCCCACTTGCCTGGTGGAGCCCGTCTACCTCCCACTCGCCGCGATTAGCGGCACGGTTAGATTACCCATACCCGTATTGATGAGAATCCCGTAATAAGGGGACACAATCTCTGCTTCGACAAGACATGTCAAAGAAACCGCCTCGTAATATGCGCTGTAGCTGGTTGTGGGAAAACGGATCGAATAATGATCCTACCGTAATAACATGTCACGTCATGGGAAAAGTTGTCAGCAGATTGCATTTGTGAAATATCATTCTCTCTACGGTGGCATATGAAGATCATCTTGCATATCCGGACATGGCCTACGTGTTCGATAACCACTTTGGAGTATTCGGAGGAGGAACCCGCCTTGCAATGCCGAAGAAAATACTGCGCGTCGGACTCATCGTCATTGAAGCCTGGTTCAGGGGCTACTGAGGGAGTCCTGGAATAGGGGGTATCCGGATAGCCGGACTGTGTACAACGTCCGGACTATTGAAGCGTGAAGATACAAGACTCAAGACTTCGGCCCGTGTCCGGATGGGACTCTCCTTTGCGTGGGAGGCAAGCTTGGCGATCCGGATATTATATTTCCTTCCTTGTAACCGACTCCATGTAAACCCTAGCCCTCTCCGGTGTCTATATAAACCGGAGAGGTTGGTCCTTAGAAGGCCGATCACAATTACAATCATACCATCATAGGCTAGCTCTTAGGGTTTAGCCTCTACGATCTCGTGGTAGATCTACTCTTGTACTACCCATACCATCAATATTAATCAAGTAGGAAGTAGGGTTTTACCACCATCGAGAGGGCCCGAACCTGGGTAAACATCTCTATCCCTTGCTTCCTGTTACCATCAGCCTTGACGCATAGATCGGGACCCCCTACCCGAGATCCACCAGTTTTGACACCGACGGCCGCTGCTCCTCACACGTCGGTTGGTGACCCGGCGCACTAGGACGTGAGGATGTCGTTGATGGATCTGTATGTATTTTTATCTTTCCGTCAAATCCATGTAGTAGTATATGGTACTACTAGTAATTATCTTACCTTTCGCATCAACTTCATAATTTTCGTACGTACTCCATGCATGAACGGCGCCAGAACCAAACTTCTCATTACTCTAGGCAAAATCGTTATTTTCTATCTATCGGTCGCGCCATGGAGCAGAACCAAATTTTACAAGTTACAAGTTCAAAATGAAAAGCGTATCGTGTTTGCGTCGCACCCCCACCCGGTTGGTCCGGCACGCTGCTCAAGGGGGAATGCATGCGGTGTTGCATTTTCACTTACAAGTGGGACCGCAGTTGAGCAAACCGACTATCGGCAAACCCCCACCCTGCACACAGCGTGATGGCTGAGAAAACAGGAGGGAGAAGAGATGGTTGTAGCACGGACTCCAGGAAAATTGGTGTCGGATGGGCCTCATGTGGGTGTGGTGTGACGTACCTCTAGACGTGAATGCTAGTTATGGCCCATGCCACCCCACTATATCAAGCCTATATCGAGGTGCTGGTTACATAGAACAAATTTCCCGTAGTCCGTGCTCATCCCTCCTCTATCTCTCTTCTTAGCCAGCCACCGGATGCACGGAGCCCATCGTCTGTTTTCTCACATGCGGTCCCACATGTCAGTGAAAACGCAAGAGGACCCACTGAACCTGCACATATTTCACCTCGACATGCTGGTGATGAAAAACAAATCTAATAAAGATCTTTGGTGGCTGCATTTGGAGTTACTCAAGAGTAGTAAGATTCTATTTACAGTTTAACCAAGATGCACAACACGTGGCTTCAACTACCACTCTAATTTCTTGCATGACACGACCTGGATGCTAGATGTTCCACGTGTCGGCAAAAGGAGGAAGAACCCGACCAAATCTTTGGTTGTGCTCTCGGATTAGACAAGTTGTGCTAACTTCAAATTTTTATTGTGTAGAATGGATGCAAGTTTTGGTATTGGGAAGAAGAGTACATTGATATATTGATAGAGCACAATTTAGTAGATGTTCTAGTAATTTTAGCTAGCATAGAGGCTAGAGAAGAGAATAGTGCACTTGTTGATTCTCCTACTAGAATAGAGGCTACACATCAGGCTAGATTCTAGGAAGCAACGTCTACTTCTTTACACTCGAAGAAAGAAGCACGCAAGATCGAGCCTCCGCAGATCGACAATGAATGCATCGAGAAGGCACTAATCCAAATTACAGGAGCAGTTATGGAAGTTGGATATCTTCTAAAAGGTATTCTTGTGGTTCTTGTTTTCTTTGGTCTTGCTTTTCTAGTCAAAATTATCGTTGGAGTTCGTGCAAAACAGAGGTCGTTTGGGGTCGTGTGTTAGAGTTGGCCTTACAAGTGGGACCGCAGTTGAGGAAACCGACTATCGGCAAACCCCCACCTCGCCCGCCGCGCGATGGCTGAAGTTAGAGAAACGACGAGGTTGAAGAGATTGCTCTAGGATGGACTCCAAGAAATATGGTGTCAGATGGACGTCGTGCTGGTGGCGTGTGCTGTACTCCTGGACGTGAATGCTTGTTCTGGCCCATGCCACCCAACCACTCCTACTACTTATATAGTACTAGTAGTATCGAGGATTCGAGGTGCTGGTTACGTACAGCGAATACATTAACATATGGCTACAGTAAAAACACTCGCCCGACGCGCGAAGCATATGAAGCTAGTACAAATAGTGTACTACTATTGTTGATTGGCCTCATCCGATAACCTGTTGCAATGCACGTACAATTATGTATTCAGAAAAAAAATTGCCTCGTCGCACCACTCACTCAGAGAAGCGACTCGAAAGCCAATAAATTTAGTAAGTTTATTACAGGCATATCATTTTATTACATACAACAGGTCATCAGCCCACATCGACAATGAGGATACATTATAAATACTAAAGTTTTCATCACACAACAAATAACAAGCAATGAAATGAACTTCAACTCAACCAATCCCCGGCGTTGGAAACGCTTGCTTTGAACCACAAGTGATTCTCTGGGAAGGGACATCCATTGTCGATCTCGAGACCAACACAGGACTGATCATCCAGGCTGAAGCGGCCAACTATATCAGTAGCAGGGTAGGGAACTGAAGGAAATATGCCCTAGAGGCAATAATAAAGTTATTATTTATTTCCTTATTTCATGATAAATGTTTATTATTCATGCTATTATTGTATTAACCGGAAACATAATACATGTGTGAATACATAGACAAACAAAGTGTCACTAGTATGCCTCTACTTGACTAGCTCGTTAATCAAAGATGGTTAAGTTTCCTAACCATAGACATGAGTTGTCATTTGATTAATGGGATCACATCATTAAGAGAATGATGTGATTAACTTGACACATTCCGTTAGCTTAGCACTTGATCGTTTAGTATGTTGCTATTGCTTTCTTCATGACTTATACATGTTCCTTTGACTTTGAGATTATGCAACTCCCGTTTACCGGAGGAACACTTTGTGAACTACCAAACGTCACAACATAACTGGGTGATTATAAAGGTGCTCTACAGGTCTCTCCGAAGGTACATGTTGAGTTGGAGTATTTCAGGATTAGGATTTGTCACTCCCATTGTCGGAGAGGTATCTCTGGGCCCTCTCGGTAATGCACATCACTATAAGCCTTGCAAGCAATGTGACCAATGAGCTAGTTGCGGGATGATGCATTACATAACGAGTAAAGAGACTTGCCAGTAACGAGATTGAACTAGGTATTGAAATACCGACGATCTAATCTCGGGCAAGTAACATACCGACGACAAAGGGAACAACGTATGTGGGAGCCAATATGAGCATCCAGGTTCCGCTATTGGTTATTGACCGGAGACGTGTCTCGGTCATGTCAACATAGTTCTCGAACCCGTAGGGTCCGCACACTTAAAGTTAGATGACGATTTATATTATAAGTTGTGTGTTTTGATGTACCAAAGGTAGTTCGGAGTCCTGAATGAGATCGGGGACATGAGGAGGAGTCTTGAAATGGTCGAGACATGAAGATTGATATATTGGAAGCCTATATTTGGATATCGGAAGTGTTCCGGGTGAAATCCGGATTTTACCGGAGTAACGGCCAGCCGACGCACGCACAGACCCCATGACTGGGCCGGCCTAATAGCAGCGCTGTAGCAGAGCAGCTATCTTGGAAAAAAAACCAAAGCGTAAATAAACTGTCTCGAGTAGGATTCGAACATACGACCTCCACCTTGTGTACTCGAGCAGCTAATCAGCGGAGCCAACGAAACGTTAGTGTACAAATGCGAGCGTGCATTCATAAGAACTAACTCCAAAGCAGAATTCGGACAGCTGGTTTGAATTTTTTGGAACTTTATCTGGAAATTCTAATTCTTTTTAAAAACAAACAATGTTTGAAAATCTAATAATTTCTTGAACAACTCGGATTTTTATTCAAGTTTTGAAAAAATAAAATAGAAATGTGAACATTTTTCAACAGTAAGCCTTTTGAAATTCCAGAATATTTGATGAAAACGCAGACATTTATGGAAATTTTAAAAACAAAAATTTAATATTGGGAACAATTTTTAACAGAGCAAACATTTTTCCAAAATTCCAGAATATTTTCAAAAAACTCGAATATTTATTGAATTTTGAGAACAAAATTTGATAATGGGAACTATTTTGAATTGCTGAACATTTCTCGAAATTATCAAACATATTTTGCAATTCCCGAACATTTTTTGGAAACACGAACATCATTTGAAAACGAGGACAGTTTTTAATATTGTGAGCTTTTTTGTAAACATGAACATTTTTTTAATTTATGAGTGAAATCTTAAAAGGGGAACAATTTTTTAAATCATGAATATATTTGGAATTGTTAGAACAAATTTTGAAATGGAGAACAATTCAAAAATCCCAACAAAATTGAAACGTGAACAAATTTTCAATACATGATCAAAAATTTGGAAACGAGAACATTTTTTGAATTTGCAGTCAAGTTATGAATATAAGGACATTTTTTGAAATGCCGGTCAATATTAGAAAAGTTCTGATAAATTTGAACAAACACATTACAAAATAGAAATGCTATTAAATTTTGTATAGCGCGAACTCTAAAGAACAGAAAGTAGCGGCACATTTGAAACATTTATGATTTTTCTTATATTTCTTTGAAATAATGAACAGTTTTGAGATTCTCATTCTTTCTGAAAACACAAACAAATTAAAAAAAAGTGAACAAATTTCGTAATTCCAAACATATTTCGTAAACAGGAAGAGATGGTGACCAAATTTTGAACTCTGGAACTTTTTTCTAAAATGCGAACAATTTTTGAAGAATCTGAACATTTTTCAAAGAACTTGGATTTTTTTTGAAACACCTACAAAAAAAGTGAACAAAAACAAAAAATAGTTGAAAAAGTGAACAATTTATGAATGTCAAACATTTTTCGAGCAGGTCAATTTTTGTCAAGTTTTTGAATCGTTTAGAAAAAATGAACAATTATAAAAATTATGAACTCATTATCAATAACGTGAACATTTTTTGAATTTTAGAACAAATTTTAAAACCAGGAAATGTTTTTGAATTTCAGAACAAATATTTTAATTGCGAACATATTTTTAAAATCCGAACAAATTTCCAAAACCCGAACATTTTTAGAAGAAATATTTTTTTTGTTTATACTATTTTGAAAAGAAACAAAAAGGAAAAAGAAACAAAGAAAACTAAAATAGGGAAAAACGAATATTTTCGAAAAACAGAGAACAAATTTGGAAGCATAATATTTTGTTTAAAGCATGAACATTTTTTGAATCTTGAGAACAAATTTTAAAACAGAGAACAAATTTGGAAGCATGAACAATGTATTAAAGCACGGACATTTTTTGAACATAAATATTTAAAAACATGAACATTTTTTGAACTGGTGAACAAATCTTGAAAATACAGGAACATTTTCTAAATTCCGAACATTTTTTGAACTTAGAGAACAAAATTTTGAAATTGAGAACAAAATTTAAACATAAATGTTTTCTAAAAGTACGAACAATTTTTTGAATCTTGAGAACAAATTTTGAAACAAAGAACAAATTTGGACAATTTCTTAAAGCATGAACATTTTTTGAATCTTGAGAACAAATTTTGAAACAGAGAACAAATTTGGAAGCATGAACAATGTATTAAAGCACGGACATTTTTTGAATATTTAGAACAAATTTTCGAACAGAGAACAAATTTGAAAATACCAAACAAATTTGGAAGCGCGAACATTTTTTGAACAATTTTTGAAAATTCTGAACAATTTTTGAGAAATGCATACAGTTTTTGAATTTGTGAACAAAATTTGAAAACACGAATTGTTTCCAAATTCTGAACATTTTTGTAAAAGTGCGAACATTTTCCAAAAAATGTGAACATTTTTTTGAAAAAGAAAACATAAACTTGAAAAAAACGAAACAGAAATAGGAAAAGAAAAAAAACGGTTCAGGAACCTTCTAGAAGGTTCCCAAAACCGGAAAAAACCAGCTGGAAACCTCTAGAAGGTTCCCAAAACTGGGAGCGCTGGAACGGTTCAACGGGCCGGCCCGTTGCGTCGCTGCTCGGTCGCTCGCCTGTGCGAAGCGCCGGCAGTTTGACGCAACGAGCGGCATATAGGATTTTCCAGGTTACTGGAAGCCCCCGGGGGCTTAATGGGCCATAGTGGGCCTTAGTGGAGAAGGGAGAGGAGGCCAGGGCAGGGCCGCGCGCTCCTCCCCCCTAATCCGAATAGGACAAGGAGAGGGGGCGCCCCCCCCTTTCCTTCCTCTCTCTCCCTTCTCTTTCCCCTTTCTCCTAATCCAACAAGGAAAGGAGGGAGTCCTAGTCCCGGTGGGAGTAGGACTCCTCCTAGTGTGCCTCCTCCTGGCTGGCCGCCCCTTCCCCCTTCCTCCTTTATATACGGGGGCTGGGTGGCACCTCTAGACACGACAACAACAACAATTGATCTCTTGATCGCTTAGCCGTGTGCGGTGCCACCCTCCACCATAGTCCTCCTCGATAATAATGTAGCGGTGCTTAGGCGAAGCCCTGCGTTGGTAGAACATCATCATCTCACCACGATGTCGTGCTGACGGAACTCTCCCTCGACACTCGGCTGGATCGGAGTTCGAGGGACGTCATCGAGATGAATATGTGCAAGAACTCGCAGGTGCCGTGCTTTCGTTGCTTGATTGGTCGGACAGTGAAGACATACGACTACATCAACCGCGTTGTGCTAATGCTTCCGCTTTTGATCTATGAGGGTACATGGACACACTGTCCCCTCTCGTTGCTATGCATCACCATGATCTTGCGTCTGCGTAGGAATTTTTTTGAAATTACTACGTTCCCGAACAGTGGTATCAGAGCCAGGTTTTATGCATAGATGTTATATGCACGAGTAGAACACAAGTGAGTTGTGGGCGATACAAGTCATACTGCTTACCAGCATGTCATACTTTGGTTCGACGGTATTGTTGGATGAAGCGGCCCGGACCGATATTACGCGTACGCTTACGCGAGACTGGTTCTACCGATGTGCTTTGCACACAGGTGGCTGGCGCGTGTCAGTTTCTCCAACTCTAGTTGAACCGAGTGTGGCTACGCCCGGTCCTTGAGAAGGTTAAAACAACACTAACTTGACGAACTATCGTTGTGCTTTTGATGCGTAGGTAAGAACGGTTCTTGCTCAGCCCGTAGCAGCCACGTAAAACTTGCAACAACAAAGTAGAGGACGTCTAGCTTGTTTTTGCAGGGCATGTTGTGATGTGATATGGTCAAGACGTGATAAGATATAAGTTGTTGTATGAGATGATCATGTTTTGTTGAAGTTATCGGCAACTGGCAGAAGCCTCATGGTTGTCTCTTTATTGAATAAGATGCAAGCGCAAAATAATTGCATTACTTTATTGCTATGCGATAGCGATTGTTGCAAGAGCAACAATTGGCGAGACGACCATGTGGCGACACATTTATATATATCAAGATTATGGAGATCATGGTGTCGTGCCGGTGACGATAGAGATCATGATAGTACTTTGGAGGTGGAGATCAAAGGCGCAAGATGATCATGGCCATATCATGTCACATATTCTGATTGCATATGATGTTTATCTTTTATACATCTTATTTTTCTTAGTTTGACGGTAGCTTTATAAGATGATCTCTCACTAAATTTCAAGGTATAAGTGTTCTCCCTGAGTATGCTCCGTTGCGAAAGTTCTTCATGCTGAGACACCACGTGATGCTCGGGTGTGATAGGCTCTATGTTCAAATAGAACAGGAGCAAAATAGTTGCACACGCGAAATACTCAGGTTAAACTTGACGAGCCTAGCATATACAAATATGGCCTCGAAACACTGAGACCGAAAGGTCGAGCGTGAATCATATAGTAGATATGATCAACATAGTGATGTTCACCATTCAAAACTACTCCATCTCACATGATCGGACATGGTTTAGTTGATTTGGATCACGTGATCACTTAGATGATTAGAGGGACGTCTATCTAATTGGGAGTTCTTAAGTAATATGATTAATTGAACTTTAATTTATCATGAACTTAGTCTTGATAGTATTTTGCAAACTATGTTGTAGATCAATAGCTCGCGTTGTTGCTTTCATATGTTTATTTTGATATGTTCCTAGAGAAAACTGTGTTGAAAGATATTAGTAGCAATGATGCGGATTGGATCCGTGATCTGAGGATTGTCCTCATTGCTGCACAGAAGAATTATGTCCTTGATTCACCGCTAGGTGACGGACCTAATGCAGTAGCAGATGCAGACGTTGTGAACGTTTGGCTAGCTCAATATGATGACTACTTGATAGTTTAGTGCACCATGCTTAACGGCTTAGAAACGGGACTTCAAAGACGTTTTGAACGTCATGGGCCATATGAGATGTTCCAGGAGTTGAAGTTAATATTTCAAGCAAATACCCGAGTCGAGAGATATGAAGTCTCCAACAAGTTCCATAGCTAAAAGATGGAGGAGAATTGCTCACCTAGTGTGCATGTGCTCAGATTGTCTGGGTACTACAATCGCTTGAATCAAGTGGGAGTTAATCTTCCAGATAAGATAGTGATTGACAGAGTTCTCTAGTCACCATCACCAAGTTAGTAGAACTTCGTGATGAACTATAGTATGCAAAGGATGACAAAAACGATTCCCGAGCTCTTCGCAATGTTGAAATCAACAAAGGTAGAAATCAAGAAAGAGCATCAAGTGGTGATGATTGACAAGACCACTAGTTTAAAGAGAAGAGCAAAGGGAAAGAAAGGGAACTTCAAGTAGAATGACAAGCAAGTTGTCACTCCCGCGAAAAGCCCAAAGCTGGACCAAAGCCTGAAACTGAGTGCTTACACTACAAAGGAAATGGTCACTGGAAACGGAAATATTTGGTTGATAAGAAGGATGGCAAAGTGAAGAAGGTTATATTTGATATACAGTTTATTGATGTGTGCCTTACTAGTGTTTATAGTAGCCCCTGAGTATTTGATACTTGTACGCTTGCTAAGATTAGTAACTCGAAACAGGAGTTACATAATAAACAGAGACTAGTTGAGGGGAAGTGATGATGAGTGTTGGAAGTAGTTCCAAGATTGGTATGATCATCATCACACACTCCTTGTACTTTCAGGATTAGTGTTAAACCTAAATAAATGTTATTTGGCATTTGCGTTGATCATGAATATGATTTGATCATGTTTATTGCAATACAATTATTCATTTAAAGTCAGAGAATAATTGTTGATCTGTTTACATGAATAAAACCTTCAATGGTCATACACCCAATGAAAATAGTTTGTTGGATCTCGATCGTAGTGATAGACATATCATAATATTGATGCCAAAAGATGCAAAGTTAATAATGATAGTGCAACTTATTTGTGGCACTGCCGTTTGGGTTATATCGGTGTAAAGCACATGAAGAAACTCCATAAAGATGGATTTTCGAAATCACTTGCTTATGAATCATTTGATGCTTGCGAACCATGCCTTTTTGGGCAAGATGACTAAAACTCTGTTCTCCAGAACAATGGAACGAGCTACTGACTTGTTGGAAATAATACATACTGATGTATGCAGACCAATGAGTATTAAGGCTCGTGGCGGGTATCGTTATTTTCTGACCTTCACAGATGATTTGAGCAGATATGGGTATATCTACTTGATGAAACATAAGTATGAAATAGTTGAAAGGTTCAAAGAATTTCAGAGTGAAGTGTAAAATCATCGTAACAAGAAAAATAAAGTTTCTGCGATCTGATCGTGGAGATGAATATTTGAGTTACGAGTTTGGCCTTCAGTTAAAACAATGTGGAATAGTTTCACAAACTCATGCCACCTGGAACACCACAGCGTAACGGTGTGTCCGAACTTCATAACCGCACTTTATTTGATATGGTGCGATTAATGATGTCTCTTACCGATTTACCAATATCATTTTGGGGTTATGCATTATAGATAGCTACATCCACGTTAAATAGGGCACCATCTAAATCCGTTGAGACGACACCGTATGAACTATGGTTTAGCAATAAACCTAAGATGTCGTTTCTTAAAGTTTGGAGCTGCGATGCTTATGTGAAAAAGTTTTAACCTGATAAGCTCGAATGCAAATCGGAGAAGTGCGTCTTCATAGAATACCCAAAGGAAACTGTTGGGTACACCTTCTATCACAGATCCGAAGGCAAGATATTCATTGCTAAAATGGATCCTTTCTAGAGAAGGAGTTTCTCTTGAAAGAAGTGAGTGGGAGGAAAGTAGAACTTGATAAGGTAATTGTACCTTCTCACGAATTGGAAAGTAGTTCATCACATAAATCAGTTCCAGTGATTCCTACACCAATTAGTGAGGAAGTTAATGATGATGATCATGAAACTTCAGATTAAGTTACTATAGAACCTCGTAAGTCTTCCAGAGTAAGATACGCACCAGAGTGGTACGGTAATCCTATTCTAGAGGTAATGTTACTTGACCGTGGCGAACCTATGAACTATGAGGAAGCGATGATGAGCCCAGATTCTGCGAAATGGCTTGAGGCCATGAAATTAGAGATTGGATCCATGTATGAGAACAAAGTGTGGACTTTGGTGGAATTGCCCGATAATCGGCAAGCCATAGAAACTAAATGGATCTTCAAGAGGAAGACAGAAGCTGATAGTAGTGTTACTATCTACAAACCTCGACTTGTCGCAAAAGGTTTTTCGACAAGTTCAAGGTGTTGAATACGATGAGATTTTCTCACTCGTATCGATGCTTAAGTATGTCCGAATCATGTTAGCAATTGCCACATTTTATGAAATCTGGCAAATGGATGTCAAAACTGCATTCCTTAATGGATTTATTGAAGAAGAGTTGTATATGATGCAACCAGAAGGTTTTGTCAATCCTAAAGGTGCTAAAAAATGTGCAAGCTCTAGTGATCCATCTATGGACTAGTGCAAGCATCTCGGAGTTGGAATATACGCTTTGATGAGTTGATCAAAGCATATAGTTTTATACAGACTTGCGGTGAAGCTAGTATTTACAAGAAAGTGAGTGGGAGCACTACATCATTTCTGATAAGTATATGTGAATAAAATATTGTTGATCGGAAATAATGTAGAATTTTCTAGAAAGCATAAAGGAGCATTTGAAAAGAGTTTTTCAAAGAAAGACCTCGGTGAAGCTTCTTACACATTGAGCATCAAGATCTATAGAAATAGATCAAGATGCTTGATAAGATTTTTCAATGAGTACATACCTTGATAAAATTTTGAAGTAATTCAAAATGGAACAGTCAAAGAAGGAGTTCTTGCCTGTGTTGCAAGGTGTGAAGTTCAGTAAGACTCAAAAACCCGACCATGGTAGAAAATAGAAAAGAATGAAAAGTCATTCCCTATGCCTCAGTCATAGGTTCTATAAAGTATGCTATGCTGTGTACCAGACCTATTGTATACCTTGCTCTGAGTTTGGTAAGGGAGTACAATTTTGATCTAGGAGTAAATCACTGAACAGTGGTCAAGAATATCCTTAGCGAGGACTAAGGAAATACTTCTCGATTATGGAGGTGATAAAAGAGCCCATTGTAAAGAGTTACATCGGTGCAAGCTTTTACACCGATCCAGATGACTCTAGGTCTCAATCTGGATACATATTGAAAGTGGGAGCAATTAGCTAGAGTAGCTCCGTGCAGAGCATTGTAGACATAGAATATTTGCAAAATACATACGGCTCTGAATGTGACAGACTCGTTGACTAAACTTCTCTCGTGAGCAAAACATGATCATACCTTAGTACTCTTTGAGTGTTAATCACATAGCGATGTGAACTAGATTATTAACTCTAGTAAACCCTTTGGGTGTTGATCACATGACGATGTGAACTATGGGTATTAATCACATACATATGTGAATATTGGTGTTAAATCACATGGTGATGTGAACTAGATTATTGACTCTAGTGCAAGTGGGAGACTGAAGGAAATATGCCCTAGAGGCAATAATAAAGTTATTATTTATTTCCTTATTTCATGACAAATGTTTATTATTCATGCTATTATTGTATTAACCGGAAACATAATACATGTGTGAATACATAGACAAACATAGTGTCACTAGTATGCCTCTACTTGACTAGCTCGTTAATCAAAGATGGTTAAGTTTCCTAACCATAGACATGAGTTGTCATTTGATTAACGGGGTCACATCATTAGGAGAATGATGTGATTAACTTGACCCATTCCGTTAGCTTAGCACTTGATCGTTTTTATGTTGTTATTGCTTTCTTCATGACTTATACATGTTTCTATGATTATGAGATTATGCAACTCCCTTTTACCGGAGGAACACTTTGTGTGTTACCAAAAATCACAACGTAACTGGGTCATTATAAAGGAGCTCAATAGGTGTCTCCGAAGGTACATGTTGAGTTGGCGTATTTCAAGATTACGATTTGTCACTCCGATTGTCGAAGAGGTATCTCTAGGCCCTCTCGGTAATGCACATCACTATAAGCCTTGCAAGCAATGTGACTAATGAGTTAGTTGCGGTATGATGCATTATATAACGAGTAAAGAGACTTGCCAATAACGAGATTGAACTAGGTATTGAGATAGTGACGATCAAATCTCGGGCAAGTAACATACTGATGACAAAGGGAACAACATATGTTGTTATGCGGTTTGACCAATTAAGATCTTAGTAGAATATGTGGGAGCCAATATGAGCATCCAGGTTTAGCTATTGGTTATTGACCGGAGACGTGTCTCGGTCATGCCTACATAGTTCTCGAACCCGTAGGGTCTGCACGCTAAAAGTTAGATGACGATTTATATTATGAGTTATGTGTTTTGATGTACCGAATATAGTCCGGAGTCCCGAATGAGATCGGGGACATGACGAGGAGTCTCGAAATGTTCGAGACATGAAGATTGATATTTTGGAAGCCTATATTTGGATATCGGAAGTGTTCCGGGTGAAATCGGGATTTTACAGGAGTACCGAGTGGTTACCGTAACCCCCCGGGGGCTTAATGGGCCATAGTAGGCCTTAGTGGAGAAGAGGAGAGGAGGCCAGGGCAGGGCCACGCACCCCTCCCCCCTAGTCGGAATAGGACCAGGAGAGGGGGACGGCGCCCCCCCTTTCCTTCCTCTCTCTCCCTCCTCTTTCCCGCCTTCTCCTAATCCAACAAGGAAGGGAGGGAGTCCTATTCCTGGTTGGAGTAGGACTCCTCCTGGCACGCCTCCTCCTGGCAAGCCGCCCCTCCCCCTTGCTCCTTTATATACGGGGGCTGGGGGCACCTCTAGACACGACAACAACAACAATTGATCTCTTGATCTCTTAGCCGTGTGCGGTGCCCCCTCCACCATAGTCCTCCTCGATAATATCATACGGTGCTTAGGTGAAGCCCTGTGTCGGTAGAACATCAGCATCGTCACAATGCCGTCGTGCTGACGGAACTCTCCCTCGACACTCGGCTGGATCAGAGTTCGAGGGACGTCATCGAGCTGAACGTGTGCAAGAACTCAGAGGTGCCGTGCTTTCGGTGCTTGATCGGTCGGATCGTGAAGACGTACGACTACATCAACCGTGTTGTGCTAACGCTTCCACTTTCGGTCTACGAGGGTACGTGGACACACTCTCCCCTCTCGTTGCTATGCATCACCATGATCTTGCGTGTGCGTAGGAATTTTTTTGAAATTACTATGTTCCCCAACAGGAACCACCGAAATGTCTCAGGTATAGATACAGTTGCTTCTCATAAATGGTAGTAACGTTGTGTCAACAACAGTTGGATCGCCTTTCACCATCATTGGATAGTTTTGTCCAGGGGAGAGCGAGTTTTCTCCAAGACTATCAATTCTGTACCAGGGAGAAGTTGTTGGCGCTAGCACACTAGTATCCATCCCGAATACCATGCAACGAGTGTTGGAATAGGTATGGGGAGTGCGACCATGGGAGACTACACCTGCTTCCTTAGTAGTAACATCAGCAGCGGGCTGTATACGGACAAGAAGATGTGATCCATCGGAACTAGTTGCTAGGCGCCACTGAGTATATGGGCGTTGCTCGTCCTCATGCTCGTGATCATCACCATCGTCATCTCCCTCTTGGTTATAATAATTTTCAAGTATAGGTGGTGGAATGTTCACAGGACCTTGGAAACACAAGAAGAAGGTTAATTAGTAAAGGGAAACATGCTAACCAGCATGCATGTGGATGAAACAATTATAATTACGGTGGAAGACAAACATACCGAAACTACGAGGATCCCATGCAAAAATAGTGCCATGAGTTTTGGAAGCAAACACAAGGCCCTCGTATTGAATTGCATCACAGTACTCATCCGTGTACAGAAACTGATTTTTGAGCAATATCCATCCAGTCGAACCACGAAGGACGACAACAAGCTTAGTGAAGATAGCAACAACTACATAGTTCTTGTAATTCCAAGAGCAGTTGGGAACTCGACAAATTGGTATCTTCCGTAGAAGACAGTCACTATGATCGTATTTGAACGTGCGTAGAATATCGGTGTACTCAACCTTTGGCAGTCTGCTAAGATTTTTGGAAGTGGAACCCGATGACTAATGTACACATTCACAAGTTCCCACTTGTAGTTGGACCCAATATAAACAACCCAGTCTCCATTTGCGCCTACCCAAGCCTTACCCTCAAGCGATGGCATCTTAACATCATACATATCATTATCAAGTGGCATCAACTTGCACAAGGCAAGGCCTCCATCGTCCCCGCGCCAGTCATCAGGGTCACGATGAAGAAGATAGAGGAGATCAAACCGCTCCTTGACCCTTGGGTTCCTTGTAATGATATTATTAGTGGAGTCAAGAATGGTCTTGAACAAACCTGCCATGCTAGCCGAGGTGATGACGTTGCACCGATCAATGTGTTCCTCCACCATGTCATCTTTCAGATCGGGGCAAGAACAACGGGGTCGTTTCAGACCTGTTCCCTCCATGGAGAAGACGATCGAACAATGGCAGAAGGAAGGGTGAAGGCAAATGGACGAGGGAGGAAGAGCGGGCGACAGCAGTGCCAAATCGAGACGGAAAGTCAAAGAGTTGGTGGACGGTTGCCAGTTTTCCATGGTACACGAAGAGGCGCCCCGGCCTACACGTCCGTTCGGAAATACTAGTAGAAAAGGACTCACTGTCGTCTCACTGATATGTTGGAATGGGACCACATGTCAACGAAACATGGAGTGTAATTTCTCGTGAATAATGTGATCTCGCCGCGTTGGCCCGAGGTGCCGCATTAGTTATCGACCTTTATTTTTTTAATGGTGCGCCGTTCAGTTTTGAAGCACGACTAGCTGGTACTGTACACAAAGAAAATATAAATTACTCTACCACTACTCCACCTCCAGTACTAGTAGTATAAAAAAGATATATAGGCTGGAGCTTCAGCGCTTTCTTGCTAAGGGCTGCCCACTTGCTTCTCACACTATCACCCTCTCTCCAGATCTAAAAAAGACGGCCTCTCTCTCCCTCCTCACCGGTGGTCACAGATCCGCCAGGGAAGAAAAGGATGTGCAGCGTTGACGCACTCGTCGCCGGCGAGGGAGGTCACGCACTGACGACAAGGCCGTCCTCTCAGACCTAGCGCCTGCACGGGATGGCCTCCGTCCCCAAGATCGCTGCCGTAGTGTGTGCGGAGGACAACGACCATGAGCGAAGCCACTTCCCGCTGACCCTCAAGTATGCGTGTAAGTGCATCTAGTGCCCACCCTAGTTGGTTTTGGAGTATTGACGACAAATTTGGTTGAGGTACTAATGAGTTTGTGAGAATTGCAGGATAACGCAGGTAGTGTCCCTCATTGATTCGGTTTACCTACTAGAGATGACCCCTAAAAATGTATGAAGACATTGATGACAATGGTGGTATGTGAAGATATTCATATTGAAGACTATGACAGGAGAAGACATTGAGTGAAGACTATGGAGCGCGAAGACTGTGTCGTTTTGTTGTTTCCTTTTCTTCTTTGTTGAGTCATAGGAACCACCGTACTGTTAAGTGGGGTCCAAGTGAACAAAGTCAAAATGACTGAAGTGATGCTCAACCCAAATCCTATGTCCTCGAGCAAAGACAATGAGAGAAAATCTTATCCAGAGTTGGATGAGTCAGCTTTGCTTGTAGCCCAAGTAAAGTTGCCGTGTGTGTTTGAAATCTGACCGTTGGAACACGTGTCAGTTCCTTAGTGACCCAGGGTTATTTCAGACATATCAGGTTGGGTTGCCTTGTGGCTATAAATAACCCATCCCGTACACCATAAATTGGTGGCTGCTCAGAGTTAGTACACGGCTTCTATCGTTTGAGAGCAACCCACCTCGAAGCCTTTGAGAGAGAGAAATCCTTGCGAGGACAAAGACCAAACACCCAGAGCCAATGAGTGTTAGGCATCACTGAAGTCTTTCTGTCTGCATGACCTGAAGACTTATTACACTTGAGGACTGTGTATCCTCCTGCCGGTTAGGCGTCGCGTTCTGAGCATCCAAGAGTCATTGTGGATCGCCGGTGAACGAAGTCTGTGAAGGTTCAGAAGTCTACCTTGAAGACTTACCAGAGTGATTGGGAAAGGACTGTGTGTCCTTAGCTCAAGGGGAATAAGGTGAAGACGCGGTCTTCTGAGTTGAATCTCAGCCTCCCTAACTAGATGTACAGTTGTCCCAGCAACTGGAACTGGTCCAACAAATCCTGTGACTTCAACAAGTGAGTGGTTCTATCCTCTCCCTCCCTTTACTTAGAGTTTGTCTTCGTGAAGTCATTGCCTATTTCTCGTACCTGTTTGACTTTGTTGCTTGACTACTATTGTTGGTTGGCTTCATACTATCTTCCATCCTGATCCTTACTACTTAGCTGCCATTAGTATTTGTACTTTCACATTATTTCATTCTTGACTATGGTTTGCTTGTTGTAGTTTATCTTCCTCTGCATATCAATTAGGTCATTTCTATTGTTTGTCTTTGAAACTTCCACGTTTCAAAGACTTTCATAAAAATCGCCTATTCACCCCCCCTCTAGTGGATAACTAGCACTTTCAATTGGTATCAGAGCAAGGTACTCCCTTGTTCTGTGTGATTCGGTTTAACCACCTGGAGTTTTAGCTATGTCGACTGCAGGATTGAGGAACGTATCTTGCCCCACCTTTAATGGTCATGAGTATCCTCAGTGGAAGGCCATGATGAAGAAGCGACTCATGGCTATGGACAACGAACTGTGGACCGTCACTAAGATTGGTCTTGCCGATCTATGCAAGATGGCAGGGGCTAATGACATTCGCAAGTACACTCTACTGGACCTCACGGCGAAGGATGTCATCTGCTCCTGTCTATCCTGAAATCAGTTCAGGAACGTCATGCACCTCAATCATGCGAAGCTAATCTGGGACCGGCTTTCTGAGGTCTATGAAGGTCATCGTACTCGTCATGATCCTTGGTTTGAGGATTACAAGGAGTCTCTCAAAGAGATGACCTTTGCACCTGAATCATCATCATCTTCACCATGCCTCATGGAAGGGGGTGCTAAGGTAACTGAATGCTACCTTTCTGAATCTAGTGATGATGAATCAGGTGATGAATTTGGCCCAAACTATGTCAAACTTGCTTCCCTTGCCACTAAACAAGAAAGAGTATTGGAAAAGGTTCAATACATGCTTACTAAGAGCTATGATATGTTGGGTGAAGAAATGGATCAGTCAAAAGCATTGGCTGAGAGTCTTCAGAGACTTCATTCCAAGTTTGACGCCCTTCAAGATCAACATAATAATCTCTTGTCTGATCACGAGAAGCTTTCTTCTGAATGTCTTCAAAGAAAGCAAGATCTTGAAAAGCTAAGAGTGGATTATGAAGATCTTCAGAAGGAGCGCAATTCATTACTTGCTCAACAAATCAACGTTACACAAGAAGAATTTGTTCCTCCATGTCTGAAATGCATTGAACGTGAAACTACGTACTAATTCCTCACCTGAATGTTCAAATGCTTCTAATGCTACAAATTCTTCATATGTCTCTGCTGTCACTAATTCCTCATCTGAGGATAATGCAAGTATCACTGATGATGCAGGGCTGAAGGAATTGTACATGACAGGCATGTACAAAAGCCTCAAGGGGCATCAGACACTATGTGATATCCTCAAAAAGCAGATCTTGAACCAAAACCCTAGGAAAGAGGGTGTTGGGTTCGAGAGGAAAATGAATGATGATGGTTCCTACTGGAAGCCTGAGCAGTATCCCAAAACCACATGGGTTGCTGCAAAGGGACCTTCAGTGGATACATCCACCTTATCTGGCTTTACCTGTGCTAATCCTATTATCATTGATGAATCCCTTGATGCAAACTATAAGCTATTCAAGAATCATAATGGTGAAGTGTTTGCCAGGTATATTGGTACTAACTGCAGGAATGGACCACCTATGAAGAAGATTTGGGTTCCCAAAAGCTGTCTTGAGAATCTTCCAGTGAATGTGATCATGACACCACCAGGGAAGAAGACAAACCCTAGACCTAAGGCGTCATATGGTCCAAAGGCTTCATACAGACAGAGGACTCACCTGAGTTACCCTAACGCCAATGTTTTGCAGGGAAACCGTACTAAAACTTATGAATATGAGTGTGTGTCTTCAAACCTCTATGTTCATAGAACTAAGAACTTTTCTGCTTATTCATATGAGTATCATTCATCTCCTGCAAGGCTATTTGCTAGGGCTCCAAAGCCGAAGTTCTCAGATGCTGCACTTAGACTCATTGCTTCTAAGCCACCCCTGAAGATGTGGGTGGTTAAGAAGAATTAACTTTCTTTTGCAGGGAAGGGTCTCCAGCCGAAAATCAAAGGCATCTGATGCTATTGCTGGGGACCTAAAACATCTTGTAGGGCGCAAGATCAAATGCCCAAATGGTCTCGCTATGTATTTTGTTCCTGAATTGTTTGCCATTCATCCTATCAGTCCTAATCTAGATCTAAGCTTCAATAATCCTCTTGCCCGTCCAATGTTTATGCTTCACAATACTCTTGGTGAAGCCTATTCCCCTAACTGTACTGTAGGGTATGAAACCTCATGCTTCAGAATGGATTATGGATAGCGGATGCACTAATCATATGACTGGTGATCGAAGTCTTCTCATGGACTCAACCTTACGTCGATCAGACAAGAGTCACATCACATTTGCTGACACTGGTAAAAGCAAGGTATTGGGTCTAGGTAGAGTTGCAATCTCAAAGGATCAACACATGGATAAAGTGATGCTTGTTGAATCCCTTGGTTTCAACTTAATGTCTGTCTCGATGCTTTGTGACTTGAACATGATTGTGCTATTCGGAAAATATCGTTGCCTTGTACTAATGGAATCTGAAAAGTATCTAGTTTTTGAAGGGTATCGGAAAGATGATCTATACATGGTAGATTTCTCAGCAGGTCCACAACTTGCCGTATGTTTTCTTGCAAAAGCTTCAGAATGCTGGCTCTGGCATCGGAGGCTGGGGCATGCTGGCATGAGGAACTTACACACACTCGCCAAGAAGAAACATGTCATAGGCATCGAGGGTGTCAAGTTCAAGAAGGATCATTTTGTGGTGCCTGCGAAGCTGGAAAGATGACTAAGGCAAAGCACCCCTCTAAGACAATCATGACGACATCTCAACCCTTCAAGCTGTTACACATGGACTTATTTGGCCCTACTCACTACTCTACCCTCACAACAACTGCTTGTCTCTATGGCTTCGTCATTGTTGATGGCTACTCAAGATATACATGGGTGCACATAATTCTCTACAAGACTGAAGTGCAAGATGTCTTCAAACGCTTTGCCAATCAAGCCATGAACAATTATGGCGTCAAGATCAAGCATATCAGAAGTGACAATGGCACTGAGTTCAAGAACACCGTGCTTGGTCTTTATCTGGATACAATGGGAATCACTCATGAGTTCTCTGCTCCATACACACCTCAGCAAAATGGCATCGCAGAGCGCAAGAACAGAACCCTCATTGAGATGGCTCGAACAATGCTCGACGAGTACAAGACACCAAGAATGTTTTGGCCTAAAGCTATTGATACAGCATGTCACGTCATCAACCGTGTTTACATCCATAAGCTTCTGAACAAAACATCCTATGAGCTCCTTACTCGCAAGAAGCCAAATGTCAGCTACTTCAGAGTATTTGGAGCTAGGTGCTGGATCAAGGATCCCCATCACAAGTCAAAATTTGCACCTAAAGCTCATGAAGGCTTCATGATCGGTTACGGAAAGGACTCGCACTCTTACAGGGTCTTCAACCTCTATCTCTACAAAATCGTCGAAACTATGGACGTGCGATTTGATGAAACCAATGGTTCACAAAGAGAGCTCCTGCCAAGTACACTAGACGAAGCTCCACCCAGCGAATCTATGAAGCTGGTGAGAACTGGTGAAATCATGCCTTCTGAAGCACAGCCTGAAGAGGAACTTATCATTTCTGCACCTAACCAACCTAAAGACAATGCTCAGACTGAAGACAATCCTCCCAATGATGACAATGATCAGCAAGAGCAAGGTCTTCGTCTAGTTCATCCTCGAGTTGCAAATAAAGTACAAATTGAGAAGATAATTGATAGCATCAATGCATCTGGTCCACTTACTCGCTCAAGAGCAACACAGTTAGCAAATTTCTGTGGGTACTTTTCTTTTGTGTCAATATCAAAAGCCAAGAAAGTTGCTGAAGCCTTTATGGAATCTGAATGGATACAAGCTATGCAAGAAGAACTTCAACAGTTCAAGCTGAACAATGTTTGGGAACTAGTCAAGCGTCCTGACCCTCGCAAGCATAACATTATTGGCACAAAATGGATATATCGAAACAAGCAAGATGAGCATGGTCAAGTCGTCAGAAACAAAGCACGTCTTGTGGCTCAAGGATATACTCAAGTTGAAGGAATTGACTTCGATGAAACATTTGCTCCTGTGGCTAGGCTTGAAGCTATTTGCATACTGCTAGCCTATTCTAACCACCACAACATCTTGCTATATCAAATGGATGTGAAGAGTGCATTTCTCAATGGCAAGATTGAAGAAGAAGTATACGTTGCTCAACCACCTGGCTTTGAAGATCCAAAACATCCTGATATGGTGTACAAGCTAAACAAAGCACTGTATGGCCTCAAACAAGCTCCTCACGCTTGGTATGATACGATCAAAGACTTCCTGAAGAGCAAAGGCTTCAAACCTGGATCCCTCGATCCCACACTCTTCACGAAGACATATGATGGAGAACTGTTTGTGTGCAAAATATATGTGGATGACATTAGCTTCGGCTGCACCAACCAGAAGTATAGTGATGAGTTTGGATACATGATGCAAGAGCAATATCAGATGTCCATGATGGGTGACCTGAAGTTCTTCCTTGGTCTTAAAATTCGTCAGCAAAGGAATGGCATCTTCATATCTCAAGAAAAATACCTCAAAGATTGTCTGAAGAAGTTTGGAATGCAAGATTGCAAAGGTTATACGACGCCAATGCCAGCCAAACACCATCTGGGTCCCGATGACAATGGTAAAGAGTTCGATCAAAAGGTATACCACTCCATGATTGGTTCCTTACTTTACCTATGTGCATCTAGGCCATATGCTTAGTGTTTGCATGTGTGCTCGATTCCAAGCGGCACCAAAGGAATCACATCACTTCGCTGTGAAGCGAATTCTTCAATATTTGGCTTACACCCCAACACTCGGATTATGGTATCCAAAGGGCTCAAAATTTGATCTAGTTGGATTCTCGGATGCTGATTATGCTGGTGACAAGGTGGATTGCAAGTCTACATCTGGCACATGTCACTTTGTGGGACGATCACTTGTCTGTTGGTCTTCAAAGAAGCAGAACTTTGTATCACTCTCAAATGCTGAATCTGAATACATTGCTGCTGGATCTTGCTGCGCTCAGCTTCTGTGGATGAAGCAAACTCGCAAGGACTATGGCATCAAACTGGAACAAGTACCTCTCTTATGCGACAACGAAAGCGCCATCAAGATTGCCAACAATCCAGTCCAGCACTCGAAGACAAAGCACATTGAAATTCGTCATCAATTTCTCAGAGATCATGTCATGAAGAAAGATATTGACATCATTCCCGTCAACACTGAAGAGCAACTGTCAGATATCTTCACAAAGCCCTTGGATGAGAAAAGGTTTTGCAAGTTACGGTCTGAGCTAAATATCTTGGAATCCTCAAATGTCCTGTGATCAGGCACACATCCTAACACTTATGCATGTTTGATGACTTAGATGTGCAACACACGAAGTAAAGTATATCTTCAATCAATGAAGACTTACATTCTGAGTGTGAATACATTAACGCGGAATTTGACTTCGGAGCGCCACGATAATTGTGCGCCGTGTCTGGGTCTAATATTTCCTGTACGGTGGGTAACGCCACCACGAAATTTCTCGGTTTGAAGTGTTTCACTCATGGCGTTATTGTTGAATATCTTCGCATTTGGTTTGTCTTCAACTTTCAACTTATCTTCATGATTTACTTCACTATGTTGACTTGATTGCTTTCTCATATATATATATACTAGTATTCTGTCCTCTACAGCATTCACTTATAGCTATGTCTTCATTTGTGAATCTTTTGAACTAAGTGAATGTGATCGGACCCTAATCTCTCTATGCTTTCTATCTCAAACTCTATCTGTCCAAATCATATGCATTCTATTGAAACTGTCGAATGTCTTCTCTGCGTCCTTGTCAGCAGAAGACACAGAGACAAACATTAAGTCTGTTTTAAATGATTCATCCTTATTGTTTGAAATCCGGAGAAGACGGAACAACCATCCGACAAACCTGGCGGGCATGGGAATGTGGGACAACTCTGAGTATGTTGCATGCTTGCCACCTCGTCAAAACCCTAGCGCCACCGCTAGCTCTCGACGACGCCGGCGACGAAGCGCTTAGCTGCGGCGACTTCTCTGACGCCGTCCTCATGCCAGCCGCGGATATCGTCCTCTCCGTCGCCGTCGTAGGTGTCCTCCGTCGCCAAGTTAGGGCACGGTGGATTGAACTGCTCGGTCTCCCATTCTTCCCATCTAGCAGTTCTTCGTGTGGTAAATACAACTCTATTTTTACCATCTTTTTGATCCTCAAAGATTCATCCTATATACGAAAATTGGTTTCTGTCTGCATCTCATACTGCCTAGTATATTCACTTAAGCTTCATATCTAGTTAGATTCCTCACTTGTACTTATTCACGGATTCGTACAAATCTGGAACCAACTCTCAACATATAAGTGAATGTCTTCGCATCATGAGGTCAATGTCTTCAAACTGATTTATCTTCAAAATCTTCTGAGAATGCATATGACCTCTTCCCCTTCCCTCGCATCTCTAATGCTGTCATAGGTACATGTCCGTGGGAGAATCCCTTGGTTCTCATAGTCTGCATTCGTTTGCAGAATTCTTACAGCATCACATTAGCTCTCCCGAAGCCAGTTCCTGTTTGTCCAGCAAGCGAAAGCCTTTGAAGCCTTTGAACGTGTTGAAGCCATTCAGTTTGAAGTTCATGGCTGCAGAGAAATCAGTAAGGAAGGGCGGCAGACAGCGTCATGGGGGAACATCAAAAGATTTGCGTGGTGACCTTGCAAAGCTTTACAAGACAGATCCCGAAGAGAATTATAATAAGCGCAAGACACGAATCCAATGGATTCGATGATATTGGGCTGAACAATGGTTCAAATACAAGTTTGTGACCTAGGAATACGCCGAGAAGAATGCTATCCAAAGTCCTTGGGGTGATATTCTCTATCGAAGTCTTCCACCCAAGAATAGAGCTGAAGCTATTGCACAGGGTTTCTATCCTTGTATGGTCTGTGGACCTCAGCCTGAAAATGCCGACCCATCTTCATTGCTCTGGTGTCGTGAAGATAATCTCTTCAAGCGCAACTTCCAGCACGCAAAGGCATCGGCCAAGGAAAACAAGAAGTCATTGGGATTTG
Source organism: Triticum dicoccoides (assembly GCF_002162155.2). Classification (NCBI taxonomy): domain Eukaryota; kingdom Viridiplantae; phylum Streptophyta; class Magnoliopsida; order Poales; family Poaceae; genus Triticum; species Triticum dicoccoides. Next base: position 37,857,341 of record NC_041391.1, on the reverse strand, counting down.
ACTTCAACCCTGGTCCCTTTGCTCCCCGTGCTGACGGCTCACGTGATGCAGAACCTAATGTCATCGGTCCTTTCTACAACCATGATGGCCTCATCACTCACATCTCGGTCCAAGGTGCCTAAGTAGATCATTCTGATGATGATGCTGACACTAATGAAGCCCCAGCTCCTACTCCAAAGCCGCAGAAGCCAAAGATGGCTAAGCCTCCAATAGCTTCACGTGCGAAGCCACTCGCCACTACACCTCCTGAAGACAGTGTGCAGTCTGAAGATCTATCACGTATCTCCAAGAAGACGGAGAAGAAAAATAAAATCGTCAAAAATACTGATCAGACATTGACTCCTGCTGCCATTCTACGAGAAGAGCACATTGATCTGTCCAGCGATGAAGATCTTGCATATGATGCTCTTGAGCAACTGATCAAGAGCAAGAAAGAAGCAGAGATCTTCATTGATTTGTGAGGGAGTCCTGGATTGGGGGGTGTCGGTGTCAAAACCGGCGGATCTCGGGTAGGGGGTCCCGAACTGTGCGTCTAGGCGGATGGTAACAGGAGACAAGGGACACGATGTTTTACCCAGGTTCGGGCCCTCTTGATGGAGGTAAAACCCTACGTCCTGCTTGATTGTTATTGATATTGTGGATGTTTACAAGAGTGAATCTACCACGAGATCAAGGAGGCTAAACCCTAGAAGCTAGCCTATGGTATGATTGTAATGGTTGTTGTTGTCCTACGGACTAAAGCCATCCGGTTTATATAGACACCGGAGAGGGCTAGGGTTACATAGAGTCGGTTACAATGGTAGGAGATCTACATATCCGTATCGCCAAGCTTGCCTTCCACGCCAAGGAAAGTCCCATCCGGACACGGGACGAAGTCTTCAATCTTGTATCTTCATAGTCTTGGAGTCCGGCCGATGATGATAGTCCGGCCGATGATGGTGATCCGGCTATCCGGACAACCCCTAGTCCAGGACTCCCTCAGTTGCCCCCGAACCAGGCTTCAATGACGATAAGTCCAGCATGTGTGTAGTCTTCGGCGTTGCAAGGCGGGTTCTCCTTCAAGTTCCATGTACCTGCCGAACAGTGTCCGGCTTCCTCATCAATGTTGCGCTTCTTGGCTCCCACGCCCAATAATGACCTTCTTCCATGCGTCGCACGAATGTGAAAAGCCAGGGTGTCTTTTATGTTTTACCCCCCAGTTGTGCGAATAATCTGCCTATAAGAGAGGCAAGAATCCAGATCCAAATCACACCATCTTCCTCCCGCGAATACTCATCGGAGCGCTTTCGACCAAGAATCCATTCCATCATGGACCGTCAACACGGCTCCCCTTCTCGCGCTCCCAGCCCTTTGCCAGGAGATTCGAGGAGATGCTCTGTTCCGCACAACGAGCTGGTGAAGCTCCAAGCGGGGGGATATCTCCCACCGGCCTTCATGGTTCCGGTTCGAGCCGGGCTGGCCACCTACAAAGGTGGGAAGCAAGCGGAGGCTACCTGTCGGTGTCAAAACCGGCGGATCTCCGGTGGGGGGTCCCGAACTGTGCGTCTAGGCGGATGGTAACAGGAGACAAGGGACACGATGTTTTACCCAGGTTCGGGCCCTCTTGATGGAGGTAAAACCCTACGTGCTGCTTGATTGATATTGATATTGTGGATGTTACAAGAGTGGATCTACCACGAGATCAAGGAGGCTAAACCCTAGAAGCTAGCCTATGGTATGATTGTAAGGGTTGTTGTGTCCTACGGACTAAAGCCATCCGGTTTATATAGACACTGAAGAGGGCTAGGGTTACATAGACTCGGTTACAATGGTAGGAGATCTACATATCCGTATCACCAAGCTTGCCTTCCACGCCAAGGAAAGTCCCCTCCGGACATGGGACGAAGTCTTCAATCTTGTATCTTCATAGTCTTGGAGTCCGGTCGATGATGATAGTCCGGCCGATGATAGTTCGGCCGATGATGGTAGTCCGGCTATCCGGACACCCCCTAATCCGGGACTCCCTCACTACCCCAAGTCCCAACAAAGGGGAGCGGGTATGCTTCGTCCCCTATCTGATAAGGGGACTCGGATTTCATGTACATCCGTTCCTCCGCGGGCTCCTGGAGTTCTACGGACTCCAGCTTCATCACCTCACGCCCGCCTCGATCCTGCATATTGCGGGTTACGTAGCTCTTTGCGAGCTATTCCTGGGCGTCGAGCCCCATTTCGCGCTGTGGAAGAGGTTGTTCTGCCTTGTACCCCGCTCTCACGAGGGGTCCATATATGAAGTGGGCGGCGCCGAAATATGGCGCATTGCCGGGACCGGATATCCATCCGGAATCCCTAAGAAGGTGTCCGAAGACTGGCCTTCGGAATGGTTTTATATAGAAGACGCTCTGCTGCCAGACCCTGTTCGGATCGGCCTCCCGGAGTTCAGCAATGCTCCTCTGAAGAAACGCCTTAGTTGGCGTCCGCGGAGCCCCTAACTGGAGGAAGATAAGAGCGTCCATTATTTGATGGGCCGGATAAGGTTACTGGCCCATTCCGGGTTGACCATGATTGGAGTCATGGCAACATGCATTACACGGGGGGTGCAGCCACTACAATACAGGGGCCACCCCATGTGGGATTTCAACGGGGAGGACGATGCCACCCGTTATGGCCGCAAAGGGCCAGATTCGGCTGAAGACCTGGTGAAGATCCTGTCCGGCCTGTATAAGGGGGAGAAGGAGGATTTCCTTCGGACGAACCCGTTAAATGGGTTCTCCATGAATAATCCCCGTCCTTGGGTAACCAAACACTCCGCGTGTCCAACCCATGCTTTTGACACTTAAGTTTCTTATATTGTGTTCTTCTTTCGACGCAGGAGCTGCGTCGGATCGTGGAGGACATGCTAAGTCCAGCTCCGCAACCCGAGGATCCAGAGAGATCCTGGGATCCGGCCTCCCAAGAGGATCCGGACATAAAGGTGGAGCTAATCGACGGGGTGTTCCACCAGCTCAGATGGATAATGCTTTAGTCGCCATTACGGCCGACTACCCGGACTATATCCGGCTTCCCAGGTGATTGTGACCGAAGTCCTGACACCGTCATTCCTTCCTTGCTTATTTCTGACCACCGTACACGATGGCGCTGTGCAGGAGGCGCCTCTAGGGCGGGAAGCCGAGCCCGCGGCGGCTGACCAACAAAGGCCAGTCCGGACCAGTAGGCGGAAGAGGAGCGCGGCGCGGACTGAAACGTCGCCGCAAAGGTATAGCTCACAATTCATTATTTGGAGCAACGTTCCTAGGAAGCGTTTGAGTGCTAATGACTTTTGTAGGAGAAAAAGCGCCTGCCGGACTGCGGGCGCGGAGGTTGCCAATCCAACCTCTACCAGCTAAGCTCCAGCGCCTGGCCTGGAGGGGGAGGCGAGCGCAAGGCCCGAGCCGGACACTCCTCCGACGGAGGATGCCAACAGACTATCCGCCACCAAGTCTAAGGTGGAGAACGCCATGAACCATAGGCGCCACCAAACAGTATTTCGTGACGCATGCTTCTCCCCCGAGGCGTTGAATGCCTTAACGCGGGGGACGCGCACCTTCGTGCTGCTCAAGATGGTTTTACCAGAGCCACGGAGCAGTATGTAAAAGACATACGGGTAAGAGAATTTAATAGTTATATATGCCAGTAGCCCCCGAGACTTAAAGTAGTTATATTAACTGATTTAAGGATCATATGAAACGTAGGATCTTACCGAGAAGAATACCCAACTGTCTCAGGAGCTGCAAGAGTGCAAGGCCCAACTTGAGGCCGCACTCGCTGCCGCAGGAGGAAACACAGGGACCTCTCCTGGTAACGCATTATTTTAGAAAGATAAGTAGAGTTTGGCCTGTGCGCAAGTCTAAAAAATGACGTTGCAGGTGCTGCCGGGCAAGATCCGGACAGGCAAGAACTTCTGCGCCAGCTAAAGGCCGGCGAGAGGGTGCTGCATAAGGTGCAGCATGAAAGGAACAAGCTCCAGGATACCCATGCCCAGCTTGGAGAAGAGCTGAAAGGCGTTCGGGCCGAGCTGTCTGGCTCCGTTAAGGAGAATCAGTGGCTTCGTCGCGGCATCTATAGTAAGTGCTTAAGCGAATTCCTTTGAAATGAAGAGTTCGGCGAGGAAGTCCATTGACAAAATATGTCTGTAGGTATACTCACAGGTCGCCCTGCGGAGGAGATGCCCGTATCAATGGGTGATCAACTTCCCGAATTGTTGCAACTGATCGACCGAGTTCTGCAGGCAATGAGCGGCGTCATCCAGGCTTTATGGCCAGCCTTCTCCCTACCCGAGGGCCTTGGGGAGCTTGCAGAGAAGCTTCAGGGAGTGCGACAGCGCTTATATTTATGGAAGAGTTCAGCCTGCCGCCAGGGTGCCAGGGAGGCCTAGGCCATGGTGAAGACGCGGTACAAGAAGGCGGATCCCAACCACATGGCCGAGGTCGGACCTGTGGGGCCTGATGGGAAGGAGATCCCTCTGAGTTTAGTATACGGCCAAGTAGAGTTGGCCGCTAAATTTTCCCAACAGGACTGTAAATTAGACAGCCTGTTAGACGGGATTGAGGAAGAATACAGTTAGTCGATTTGACAATGTATTATAAAATGACATGTAAAATGCCTTCTAGCCGGACTGTAGATCGTTTGTCTTTGCCGACCTTTTCGCTTCGACCTCGGGACCCTAGAGTCTGGAGTGTGTCCGAATACTTTCTCGGCTATGAAACAACCGAGGTATGCATGGAGACCAGGCGTAGGGGTCATTAGTGCTTTATCAGACAAGTACCCAACTAGTTATGTTATATTACATGGTTAGTAAGAAACATCTTCCAGGGAGAATAGTTCCATTAAGGGTTCCTTTCCTCTGGGGGAGGCATGCCCTAAAGTGCATGTCCGGACTGCGAAAAAAGCAGAAAAACATCTGGGGGCAGATAAATAATTAGGTAAGAAATCATCTTTCAAGTCACCGACCGAATATTCCCTTAAGAACGCTAGCTTTCGGCTTCACCCGGTCTGAGGTACACATCCGGCTGACCCGGCAGTAACAATCGCAGAGGTGCTCCCTTTACCTCCTAGCCGAACAATCTGGAACATAGGGGTAAGCACAGGAGCCAGCCAACCCAGCTTGGCCAAAACTTAAGTCATATCGATGCATATAATGCTGAGTAAAAGGTACATGTGGAAGCTTGACACATGTGCTGGGCATGAAGCCCTTATAATTGAGCTTCTGGAAAAGAAGCCCCCAGGTATAATGAGTGCGGATGGCACATCAAGTGTTATGCGAACAATGCGCAAGTAGGCCCTTAAGGGCTTTTTAGTAAAAGGGTTAAGAGAAGAAAGAGAAACAAAAGATAGCTGAAGTGTAAAAATTTGAACGGGGGAAGGGGACGAACTCTTAGTCCGGCGCTAGGCATAGAATCTTTGGAGGTGGGCTGCGTTCCATGGGTTCGGCTCGAGTCGGTTGTCCGACGCATTTCGTAGGCGGTACGCTCCGCCGGTCAGGACATGATCGATAATGAAGGGGCCCTCCCATTTGGGCTTGAGCTTGTCCTTTTTCTTGTCCGGCAGGCATAGAACTAGTTCGCCAACGTTGTAAGTCTTGGCCCGTACTTCTCTGCTTTGATATCTTCGAGCCTGCTACTGATAGAATGCAGAACGAGCCTTGGCGATGTCGCGTTCTTCCTCCAATGCATCCAAGCTGTCCTGCCGATCCAGCTCGGCTTCTCTTTCTTCGTACATGCGCACTCGAGGTGAGTCATGAATGATGTCGCAGGGCAGGACTGCCTCTGCGCCGTATACCATAAAAAATGGTGTGAATTCGGTAGTACGGTTGGGCGTTGTCCGCAGCCCCCAGAGTATGGAGTCGAGCTCCTCTACCCAGTGCGTGTCAGATTTCGTGAGTGACCGCACTAGTCTGGGTTTAATGCCGCTCATTATTAGACCATTTGCTTGTTCCACTTGACCGTTGGTTTGAGGATGATAGACTGAAGCGTAATCGAGCTTAATGCCCATATTTTTGCACATTGATTTAACCTGTCGGCCGTAAAGTTCGTGTCGTTATCGGTGATGATGCTGTGGGGGACACCAAAACGGTGTACTACCCCGGAGATAAAGTCTATCACTGGTCCGGACTCTGCCGTTTTGACTGGCTTGGCCTCTATCCATTTGGTGAATTTGTCCACCATGACCAATAGGTACCTTTGCTTGTGGGTTCCTCCTTTAAGGGGTCCAACCATGTCAAGCCCCCAGACCGCGAACGGCCAGGTTATGGGTATAGTTTTGAGGGCGGTGGGTGGCATATGGCTCTGATTAGCAAAGAGCTGACAACCGACGCATCGTTGGACTAAGTCCTGAGCTTCTGCTCGGGCCGTCGGCCAATAAAATCCTGTACGGAATGCCTTTCCTACAAGGGCCCGAGCTGCGGCGTGGTGTCCGCCTAGTCCGGCATGAATTTCAGCCAGGAGGTTTCGCCCTTCCTCTTCGGAGATACACCTTTGAAGGACTCCGGTTGTGCTTTTCTTATAAAGTTCTCCCTCATAGACCTTGTAGGCTTTAGATCGCCGGACAATGCAGCGGGCCTCATTTTGGTCTTCGGGAAGCTCCTGCCTAAGCATGTAGGCGAGGAATGGTTCTGTCCACGGGGCAATTAATGCCATTATGTCGTGGGCTGAAAGTGTTATGTCATCAGCTGAATCGCCGGTTGGTGCGGCTTGTTCCGGTTTGTTATTTCCGGACTCCTCTTCCCATAGTACAGATGGCTTGAAGAGCCATTCCAAGAAGATGTTAGGAGGGACAGCGTCGCGTGTTGCGCCTATGCGTGCCAGTACGTCGGCTGCTTGGTTATTATCTCGGGCTACGTGATGGAATTCAAGTCCTTCAAACCGGGCTGACATTTTTAGGACAGCATTGCGATATGCTGCCATTTTCGGATCCTTGGCGTCAAAGTCTCCATTTATTTCGGATATTGCGAGGTTTGAATCCCCGCGCACCTCTAGGCGTTGAATGCCCATGGAGATTGCCATCCGGAGACCATGTAAAAGGGCCTCGTATTCAGCTGCGTTGATGGAGTCCGTGTACATTATCTGAATTATGTATTGGACTGTGTCCCCAGTCGGGGACGTCAATACGACGCCAGCCCCCAATCCGGCCAACATTTTAGAGCCGTCGAAGTGCATAATCCAATTGGAGTATGCGCCGTACTCTTTAGGGAGTTCGGCTTCGGTCCAAACTTGTGACATTATAGCTCGTCGAGGTTTGTAAGTTATATCGAATGGTAAGAGCTCAATGGCCCATTTTGCAATCCTGCCCGTCGCATCGCGGTTGTTTATAATGTCGTTAAGTGGTACTTCATAGGCCACTATTATCGAACACTCTTGAAAGTAGTGTCAGAGCTTCTGGGATGCCATGAACACCGCATACGCTATCTTCTGATAGTGCGGGTAACGGGACTTGCAGGGGGTTAACACAGTGGATACGTAGTATACTGGTTTTTGAACAGGGAATTTATGCCCTTCTGTCTCTCGTTCGACGATGAGTACCGCGCTTACAACTTGATGCGTTGCTGCGATGTATAACAACATTGGTTCGCCCAGGTTGGGCGCAGCCAGGACCGGATTTGTTGCCAATATGGCCTTTTTTTCTTTGAGTCCGGCAGTGGCAGCATCCGTCCACTCGAAGTGTTCGGTGCGCCTAAGGAGGCGATAGAGGGGCAATGCCTTTTCTCCTAGACGGGAGATAAAGCGGCTTAGAGCCGCCACGCATCCAGTCAATTTTTGTATTTGCTTGAGGTCTTTTGGGATATCTAGCTGTGACAGAGCTCGGATCTTGGCTGGGTTTGCTTCAATTCCTCTACCGGATATGATGAAGCCCAGTAGCTTTCCAGCTGGTATGCCGAAAACGCATTTTTCCGGATTCAGCTTGATGTCATATGCTCTGAGGTTGTCGAATGTGAGCCTCAAGTCGTCTACTAGAGTTTCGACGTGTTTGGTTTTGACGACTACGTCGTCTACGTATGCCTCTACTGTTTTGCCGATCTGGGTGGCCAGACATGTTTGAATCATGCGCTGATATGTTGCGCCGGCGTTTTTAAGTCCGAAGGGCATCGTGTTGAAGCAGAATGGTCCATATGGAGTGATGAATGCCGTTGCGGCTTGGTCTGCTTCCGCCATCTTAATTTGATGGTATCCG
>NC_041391.1:37827560-37848970 GCF_002162155.2 Triticum dicoccoides | reverse complement strand
GCTTTGTTGAGGTCTTTAAAATTGATGCATAGGCGCCAGGATTTGTCCTTCTTTTGTACCATTACCAGGTTTTCTAGCTAATCCGGATGTTTAATATCTCTGATGAATCCGGCTTCCAATAGTTTGGCTAGCTCTTCTCCCATTGCCTGTCTTTTGGGTTCGGAAAATCGTCGAAGAGCCTGTTTGACTGGCTTGAATCCTTTTAGGATGTTTAGGCTGTGTTCTGCCAATTTGCGTGGGATTCCGGGCATATCCGAGGGGTGCCATGCGAAAATGTCCCAATTTTCCCGAAGGAATTCCTGCAGTGGGGCGTCTACATCAGGGTTCAATTGTGCCCCGATGGAGGCCGTCTTTGTCGGGTCCGTTGGGTGGACCTGGAATTTTACTATTTCATCTGCTGGTTTAAAGGAGGTGGACTTGGATCTCTTATCGAGTATCACATCGTCCCTATTCACCGTAGAGCGCAGTGCGGTGAGTTCCTCTGCCGCTAAGGCTTCGGATAGTGCCTCCAGGGCTAATGCGGCTGTGTTGTTTTCGGCGCGGAGTGCTATGTCCGGATCACTAACGAGAGTGATTATTCCGCCGGGCCCAGGCATTTTGAGCTTCATGTACCCGTAATGGGGTACGGCTTGGAGAATTGTGAATGCCTCTGATCCTAATATAGCATGATATCCGCTATTGAACGGGGCCACTTGGAACGTGACTTCTTCGGATCTGTAATTGTCTGGCGAGCCGAATACCACATCGAGTGTGATTTTTCCTGTGCAGCGCGCTTTCCGGCTAGGGATTATTCCTCTGAAGGTTGTGTTGCTTCGCTCAATGCGGCTCCAGTCTATTTCCATTTTTTGAAGGGTTTCCTCGTAGATGAGGTTGAATCCGCTGCTGCCATCCATGAGGACCTTTGTAAGTCGAAAGCCGTCCACTGTTGGACTAAGTACCAGTGCAGCTGGAGCTCGGGCTGTTCGGAATTTAGGTTCGTCGCTGGCGTTGAAGGTGATGGCTGTGTCGCTCCATGGATTTGTTGTTGCTACTTGGTAGACTTCGGCGAGGCTGCGGATTGTTCGTTTCCGCATATTATTTGATGCGAAAGTCTCGAAGACTGTTGGTACCGTACCGATATTGTTTGAGTGGTTTTCCGGGGCTAGAAGCTCCTCTCCACTTTTGGCCACCTGCCGTAATATCCAACATGCTCGAAGGCTATGTGTTGGGACGGCGCCTTCTGTACTGTGAATTTTACAGGGTCCGCTAAGCCATCCCTCCAGTATGGTTTCGTGCCCTCTATGGGGTATTTGCTTTTTGATTTTTGTGTCCGGTGCCTGAGTATAGTGCACCGTTTTGTTGCGGACTAGGGTTGTATTCGGGGCTGAATTGTCCCAAAATTTATTTTCGGTTTTCCGGATGCTCACCATCGCACAGTACTTTCGTACTATGGACGCCAGGTCGGCAAAGCGTGTAATTTCACGACGGCTGACGGCGTTCAAGATTCCCTCGTCCGTGCAATTATTGCAAAAAAATGAGATTGCGTTTTCCTCTCGGCAGTCCTTTATCCTGTCCATAACTAGGAGGAATCTGGCCCAGTAGTGATATACTGTTTCAGCGGGCTCTTGCCGGATTAGAGATAGATCGCATATGTCTGGTCGGGTGGGCGGAATTAAGTCCGGAACCCTACCCATCTCAAGGCCCGAAGGCCGAGAAGTTTCCAAATTTGGAAGCTTTGATTGCTGGACGTCGTCCAACGAGTCCGGAACGAGGCCTGATTTTAAGTTCAGTGCTCGATCGAAGTCCGTCCCTCCGCGGAATCCGGCATGGGGGGTTTGGCAGCCCGGACATGACTAGTTTTCAATACAGGAGAAGACTCGCCGCATTATTCCTCTACCACCGCAACGTGGTGGGTGACCTGGGGAGAGTTAATCTCTCTTAGATCGGTTTTAAGCCCAATCTGATTGTAGTCTGTAGCGACTCCCAGGGCGGCTTTGCGATCCAAGAGCTCGTTGACGGACGAAAGCTCTATTGGATCCAGCCGCTCGGCAAATTCCGAGCTGACGTGAAGATTGCTTTTAACGACTTGAGAAGTCATTGTCGAAGCGGTGGCCGGACAGGCTGTTATAAGAAAACCACCTAGCGGTATAGTTTGGCTAGCGGCCAAGGCTCCTTTGGCGAAAATACCGTCCTTGAAGACGGGAGAAGGCATCCCTCCTATCGGTGACGGCACAGAGGAACTCTCAATTAAAGCACCAATGTCGGTGTCAAAACCGGCGGATCTCGGGTAGGGGGTCCCGAACTGTGCGTCTAGGCGGATGGTAACAGGAGACAATGGACACGATGTTTTACCCAGGTTCGGGCCCTCTTGATGGAGGTAAAACCCTACGTCCTGCTTGATTGATATTGATATTGTGGATGTTTACAAGAGTGGATCTACCACGAGATCAAGGAGGCTAAACCCTAGAAGCTATCCTATGGTATGATTGTTGTTGTCCTACGGACTAAAGCCATCTAGTTTATATAGACACCGGAGAGGGCTAGGGTTACATAGAGTCGGTTACAATGGTAGGAGATCTACCTATCCGTATCGCCAAGCTTGCCTTCCACGCCAAGGAAAGTCCCATTCGGACACGGGGCGGAGTCTTCAATCTTGTATCTTCATAGTCTTGGAGTCCCGTCGATGATGATAGTCCGGCCGATGATAGTTCGGCCAATGATGGCAGTCCGGCTATCCGGACACCCCCTAATCTAGGACTCCCTCAGGCGCCATTGCTTCTGAGCTAGCTCTTGCTCAGCGCATCATTGAACTGAAGCACAAGATCGACTATGAGAAAGCCCAGTTCAAGAAGCATGTTGCAAAGCTCAGCATGCAAGATGTCAAAAACTTCAAGATCATGCTGCACCAGCTCAAAGAAGCCTTTCTCAGGAAGCACGAAGAAGCTAAAGGCTCTCGTGAGCGCATGAAGAGTCTGGCTGACAAGTGTGTGCAAGCCTACAATGAGGCTGAGAAGCGCAAGGCTCTTGGTCGTCCTGGCATTGACCCCAGAATGGCTGCAACAAAGAAGAAGCCATCAACTGACCAATCTGCACCTTCAAAGCAGGAAGAACCTCGCATAGTCTTCCCAGGCACCATGACTGGCTCGAAGCCAAAGGTCAAGTCAACCGCTTCAGAACTGAAGAAGACAAGGACTGCCGAGGCTGAAGCCAGAAAAAGGAAAAATCCTGAAGCCTCTAATGATGCTCCCTCCAAGAAGAAGCGCAAAACCAAGAAGAATCGGGCTGCTCCCACAGAGCCCTTAGTTGTTGAGCCTATCTCAATGGTTTGCCCTGCATCTGAACACCAAGAACGACGGATGATAGTTCATGAGCCTGCTTCCACAGAGGCTCATGAAGCTGAAGACATTCCAGCAGTTGATCCCACCGCTGCTGAAGACATTGGTCACAATGACAATGTTGAAGATGGTGTAGTTCTTCCTCAGATCAAACACAACTTGGTATCATCGCCTGTTCTCACGAACAACGAACTCATCAGCATTGGTCGTCCTCTAACGCCAATTGCTCAGGATGCATCATGGGCTGATCACCCACCACAACAAGACTCCCCGAGTACTCCCCAACAACAACAACTCACACCACCTGTGCAAGAAGAAGAGGATGAGGCCCAGCCAACTCCATCTCCAAAGGCGTCGCCAGCATTACGCAGGCTTCACAAAGGACCAAGGCCTCAAGTCCCTCTTTCTAGCGTTCAAGAAGGAGAAGTGCACCACCAATCTGTTGCATGTCAAGTGTTTCCAGAAGCCACTCTGACTGTGAATGTCTATGTGTCTGACGCCAAAGCTGCTGAAGACAATCCGGCGGCATCAGCCGATGACAAACAAGAAGAAGAACGTGTCCCTACTCCCCCCACTACTGAAGAAGATGTTCCCGAAGTGAACGTGCTAGTGCCCGACCCTCCAGCTCATCAAGTGGAGGTTGAAAATCTTGTGGCTGCCACCACCAACACAAATGAAGCCAATGACGCAGTCATGGCTGAAGCAAGTGTGGAGCCTGCACCAACCAATGTGCCAGAAGCCAATGATGCAACTGCTCCTGAAGTATCTGTTGTGCAGCCTGACGCCTCTGTTGTTGCCAGTGCTCCTGTTCCGCCATCAAGGCCCCATACAATTGAGCAAGCCTACAACTATGATCAGCTAATCACTATCAAATGGCCCGTTCTGGTCCCTCCGCCTAATGCCTCAGGTCCTCAGTTTGATTATCATGCTGAGCATAGGCCTCAGGTCTAGAAACCAAAGCCAAGACTGCCAAGGTTCCCAGGTACTGCCACCTCTACAGGGTCCTTCAATGCAAGTGGCTTCAAAAGCCACAACACCTTCTTTGACAGAGCAAAGAACCCCTACTCAAGGCCAAGAATATCATCTGATCGTTTCTGGAGCTATCAGCAGCGAAGCTATTACTCCTGCGTTTTGTATGATCAAGGGCGCATTTTGCCTTATGCGCCTCGACACCGAAGCCATTGCTGGACTGCCATGCCTAGAAGAAGCACTTGACTGCTTTCGTGATGGAGGTCTGCTCAGCTTTGTGACAGACAAAGAACATTGGAATGAGGAACTTTTGCTTCAATTCTATGCTACCCTCCACATTCGCGGCTACTACAGGGATACAAAGAAATGGGTTCTCGAGTGGATGACAGAAAATGTTCATCATGAAGCCAAAGCTCTTGACGTCATTGAGCTTACAGGCCTACCCACTCCCGGAGAGCTGTTCGAACCTGATTGTCAACTCCACCGCAATGCACTAGAGAGCATCTTCCATAAGCCAGAGCCTAACATGAACCAGATGTTGAGCATGATGAAGCCTCTGCCACCTGACGCTGAATACCCAAAGGAGTTCTTTGTTGATGACCTTGAGTATCTGCCTCGCACAATATATCACATCATCAGGCGAACTCTATGGCCTATCAAAGGGCATTCATCAACTGCAAAACTTGAAGGAGCCATGAAGACATTGGTCTTTTACATCCTCAGTGGCATCAACTTCAATACACAAGAATTCTTCATCCGGTAACTGCCTGCGTCTAGATCTGACCTTTTTGGCCTGAAATTCTATGCTCCATGGGTCATGCGCCTCATCAAGTTACACTCTACTATCAATTATCAGCCCTCTGCTCGCAATCATCTGATCTTCCTACCAGAGGTTGATATGTCAGTTGAAGACATATACCCTGAGCCTGCCAAGAAGCCTCTTTGTCTTCAAAATGCTGATCACCAAAGCTTCACTCAACCCATGGAAAGAGTCCAAGTAGTAACTCGTGTCTATCCAATGGCTGGGAACCTCGCCTACCTCACCATGCGCAAACTGAAGCCACTGAGAGCACAATTGCCCAAAGGCCTAAGAAGTGCTCTCGCGTCCTAAATGACCGAGAACTTCTTGTGGCCCTGCATCAGAAACAAGACAAGCATCACTTATGGCTCAAGCGACAGATGCAAAGCCTCTTGGTGGACGTCAATCGCATTCAAAATGTTGCCACCAAGAATGCTTTTGTCACTCACGAGACCTATCGGCGATCATGGAAGAGTTTGACACTGCTCAGTGCTAAAGCAGATCTTCAAAATGGATGGCTTCACTGAAAGATTCAAGTTTGACTCCACTCCTCCACGGAATGCTGTCCCACGTCGAACTCCATCCCTTGAAGACTCTGACTATTCTTCCTCAGCGGCAATTGTGAATGCCAAAGTGATCGATGATGAAGACGATGCTACTTCACTGCATCCTACTTCTGCACGCATTGACACTACACCAAGTTCGTTTGCGCCGCCAAACAACAACGACAACCCTGCTTCTTCACCTACTCCTCATGAGAACGAGTAGATGCTCTATGTCTTCAAACCTTTTTGGTCATTACTGACAAAAGGGGGAGAAGCATATGAGTTTTATAGTCTTCAAGCGGGTTCATATGGGCGGTTTCTTTATATTTTGCCTAGTGATTACAACTCTTTCTTTTGATACATTTGGTTCTTTGAGTTGTAACACTTAAACTCGATGGTCGTCTGCTACTTATTTGCTTTTCCATGTGCGATGATAACTTCCGCACTTAAATCATTCTGCAGACGTCCATTTTTCATTATGCATGTTATTCTCTTAGTTATATCATTTCATGCATGATGAATTATCTTCATAAGTTGAAGAGGATCTCCACAAGTACAACCTGCCATGTGCATTTGCATTCCAAAAGCAAATTACTTATATGCACATCTTCAGGGGGAGCCTTTGCCACTTATGAAGACTATACCCTATCCTTTACAATTTCACATACTTTATCCCCGTGGAAACTTCAACCAGTTTGTCATCAATCGCCAAAAAGGGGGAGATTGTAAGTGCATCTAGTGCCACCCCTAGTTGGTTTTGGAGTATTGATGACAAATTTGGTTGTGGGACTAATGCGTTTGTGAGAATTGCAGGATAATGCAGGTAGTGTCCCTCCTTGATTCGGTTTACCTACCGGAGATGACCCCTAAAAATGTATGAAGACATTGATGACAATGGTGGTATGTGAAGATATTCATATTGAACACTATGACATGAGAAGACATTGAGTGAAGACTATCGAGCGTGAAAACTGTGTCGTTTCGTTGTTTCCTTTTCTTCTTTGTTGAGTCATAGGAACCACCGTACTGTTAAGTGGGGTCCAAGTGAACAAAGTCAGAATGACTGAAGTGATGCTCAACCCAAATCCTATGTCCTCGAGCGAAGACAATGAGAGCAAATCTTATCCAGACCTGGATGAGCCAGCTTTGCTTGTAGCCCAAGTAAAGTTGTCGTGTGTGTTTGAAATCTGACCATTGGAACACGTGTCAGTTCCTTAGTGACCCAGGGTCATTTCGGACATATCACGTCGGGTTGACTTGTGGCTATAAATAGCCCATCCCCTACACCATAAATTGGTGGCTGCTCAGAGTTAGTACACGGCTTTTGTCGTTTGAGACCAACCCACCTCGAAGCCTTTGAGAGAGAGAAATCATTACGAGGACAAAGCCCAAACACCTAGAGCCAATGAGTGTTAGGCATCACTGAAGTCTTTCTATCTGCATGACCTGAAGACTTATTACACTTGAGGACTGTGTATCCTCCAGCCGGTTAGGCATCGCGTCTTGAGCATCCAAGAGTCATTGTGGATCGTCGGTGAACAAAGTCTGTGAAGGTTCGGAAGTCTACCTTTAAGACTTACCAGAGTGATTGGGCGAGGACTGTGTGTCCTTAGCTCAAGGGGAATAAGGTGAAGACGCGGTCTTGTGAGTTGAATCTCAGCCTCCCTAACCAGACGTACAGTTGTGACAGCAACTGGAACTGGTCCAACAAATCATGTGCCTTCAACAAGTGACTGGTTCTATCCTCTCCCTCCCTTTACTTAGAGTTTGTCTTCGTGAAGTCACTGCCTATTTGTCGTACCTGTTTGACTTCGTTGCTTGACTACTATAGTTGGTTGGCTTCATACTATCTTCCATCCTGATCCTTACTAGTTAGCTGCCATTAGTCTTTGTACTTTCACATTATTGCATTCTTGACTATGGTTTGCTTGTTGTAGTTTATCTTCCGCTGCATATCAATTAGGTCATTTCTATTGTTTGTCTTTGAAACTTCCACGTTTTGAAGACTTTCATAAAAATCGCCTATTCACCCCCCACTAGTCGATAACTAGCAATTTCAAGTGCTAAAAATCGCCTATTCACCCCCCTCTAGTTAATAACTAGCATTTTTAATGCTACCTCTTTTCAAACCATACCCTTGTTCTATTGCCCCATCTGCCAGGTCATTGCATGTGGATCTTTTGCACTCCACCATCTTCCTAATTTGCTATCCTCTGCTCTGCTGGTCACGCAGACGAAAACATTAATTTGTACTATTAAAGGAAACCCTGCTTCATGCAGACTAATCCATGTCTGGGTTGAATAAGGAAAGGAAGGGAGACCGTACTGTCCAAGAGAGTAGGCATCGAACCCGCATCTAGGTTGAAAAGGGGAAAAACAGTAGCTAAGGAACGAGTCTAGTGTCTCTTGGTTGAAGAAGGGTAGAAAGGCATGACAACGCAATAGAGAATGACCAGGTCGATCGGTTTGTTGTCCTCACATAGGAAAAAGGTGGCTAAAGAGAACAAAAATGGGACGTAATCCACATATGCTGCCTAGATATTTATTGCTCTGGGTAACCATACCTCCCTCGCCATGCGTCTGTGGAGGCACATCGTACTGCTGCGCCCACTGTCTGAATTGGCCTCCCAAGCTCTTATTGCCACTTTTTTGCTGTTAGTATAACGCCAGCAGTCAAGTCAAGCAATGCTATTGCTAAAGTGATGCCACATTTAACTAAGGCCGCACTCAGTCTAATGCCACCGATAAATTTAAGAAATGCCATTTAATGTCACTGGATTATTTCAGGGTTAGCTATTGATTATGGATGTATTAAAGATTTTTCAGGTAAGGCATTCTAATGTTGTTGCACAACCAGTATACCAACAATGAAACTTGTTACTACCTTCAGATTTTTGCACTGTTAATGCTTAAAGATTACATACCTCACTTTCATGAGATAAGTCAATTTTTTTGTAAAGTGTCACCAGAATGCCAAGGCGCTGATGTCATTTTATTTTGGTTAAACTGCACAAAAAATTATGAAGACAAGAGGAAAGGTCAAGAGTGGGCACCTCCTCCTCCGGCTGTTCTCTTGATTCGTTCGATCATGTTTTTATGTTTGGTCGATTATCAAGATTGGGATAGCAATTTTTAAGGTCTCCACGAGTTCGAAATGATTACCTTGGAGGTACATGGTTTGCAATTTTTTTATACTGTCATTAGTTAATAATGCCAGTTACCTTCAGACTTTTGTATTTGGTTTAATGCTCATGCACAGCTAGTATACCAATGCTGAAACTTGTTACCTTTAGATTTTGTATTGTTAATTCTTATAGAAATCTTCCAGTGCTAGAGTTTATTGAAATCTGTTCACAAAAACCATTGTACTGTACCCTGTAATGAACTAACTACTCTACTGTTGCACTAGCCACTGGATTAGTGTATATTTGTAGTATTCGAATGGTGTTGCATTAGCGTATGGACATAAATAAAGTGTGGCAAGCTTTCCCAGATATGTGCTCAAGAAAACTACTACTTGTTTTTCTAAATACTAGACGTTTGGGTACTTTAAATTGAACCGTGAAAACGTCTTATATTAAGGAACAGAGTGTGTAGAGTTCACTCAAATTATCCCAGTAAAGCTAGTAACAGCTTTGTTAAAATTAATGTTCATTATGTTATCGGAGGAGGTCTGTATGTTTGTCTCTAACGCCAGTCGACTACATACCTGGCATCATGATGTAATGTTAACTCATTTCCTTTTATACAGTGTCACTGAATTGTCAAGGCGGTGATGGCATTTTATTTTAGTTGAACTGCACAAAATAAGCTTAAAGGAAGAGGAAAGGTCAGGAGTCGATCATTCTTTAAAAAAGAACTATATATGCCTTTCTGACATCAGCCGCTGTTGCCTTATTTATTCCTTCAAACAGGTGGTTAGAAACAGTCTTGCTACCTTTTCCATTAATAAATTGGAATGCTTATATTTGTGAGTATATGCTTCAACTAGTGTCATTTTTATAGTAATCACACTTTCAATATCTATGCAAACAGGGATGCTCGATTTTAGTGGAACTGCACAAAAAGTCCAACTGGTTCAACATTACGAGCATGTTTTCTTCCAAACCTTTATATCCAATTGGTGGCACTATGAGCTATTCATTACGAAGGTACATGGTTTGCTACTACCTTGCTACTCTTTGTGTACTGTCATTAGATAGTAACACTAGTGGTTTGCAAGTGAATTTATTTGCAGGGTGGACCTACATTGGAGGTGCAGGACATGATTCAATGATTGGATGCTCAATTTTGGTTGTATCGATTTCAGCTCTTCCATCACTGCGAACATCGATATCCTTGGTCTGATGAAGAATAGGCGCTATATTTCTGCTCTGAACCAGCAAATCAATTCAGTATGAAATTGTCCAGGGCAAAACATAACTGTATCAAATTGTCCAGCACAGAAGATGACAGATGCTAAGCGGAAGAGACATGTTTAAACCAAAAATACAAGGTGTGGTATATGTTTACTAGCATCTTGATATTTGTGCAGACAGAGATGTTTGCCCGTTGCTATTTGGCAAACAAACAAAGTGACCGCAATTTTGGTTGAACTGGACAAGAGAATAGTATAGTCACTGCATGCAGTGCCATTTGAAAATAGACAAAGAAAGATTGGATAGTCACTTCATGGACTGCAGAAAAGTAGTACTGTACTATTTATTGGCCAACACTAGGTGCTTCATTGCTTTGGTATGATTATACGATGGGCATCATTTTGCCTAAGTTAAAGTTTGTATTCCAAAAATAGTCTCGCTGTGTGATCGAGAGAAGACCAAATCATATTGCAGTGGATGTTCCTCCATCATGTGTGTTCATTCTCATGGTACCAGCTGTTGGTGAAACCACTTACGTTTGTAAGAGGAATTGTAGACTTCACAAACAAATTTGTCTTTCAGTCTGTACTGAATGTTGGCCAAGAGAAGCATCCATGTTAATAGGAAGAATAGATGTTTTTTCCAGATCTTTGCTTTTGGAGCTTCATATTTGTATATGATCTGTGAATCATTTAGATGTATTAACATGTTGATCTTATGTATGGGAATCGTACTAGTTGGTTTTAGTTGCGATCCAAGTTCTGAAGTGGCTGACCTTTGCTTTTGGAGCTACATATTTGTATATGATCTGTGAATAATTGAGATGCATTAACAGTTACTTATTTCTGTTCATTCAGTGTTTACAAGTTACTGATCGATCACTAGCTAGCCTATTAATGTGCTCCTGGCAGTATTATTGGCGACGTAAGATCCGAAGTGGCAGTTTTTTGAATAAAAATCCTACCTCTGAAGAAACTAACAAGCTACACTATCCTACCTACCCGATCCTACACGAATAAATAGCGGATCATGCACGTACTACCTCCTTTCCTGTTTGCAGTGCTCAATTCAAGAAACGAGCTACTTGATCCTACACGAATAAATAGCAGATCACGCACGTACAAGTACCTCCTTTCCGGTTTGCAGGGCTTAATTCAAACCTCTCACCAACCAAGGTACTCTCTCCGTCCAGGTTTATTAGTCCCGTGAGCAAAGCAGCAAGACCAAGGCATGGCAATAATTAACAGCATGCAGAAATTTAAGCCTAATTAGTTCCAGCAAATTAAGTGGCTGCATGCGTGCCCTCGGCTGTGACTCGTTGCATGCTGCTCCGCGTACTGGCTGCGAGCGATTCTGAGTGCATGCATGCAGTCGGCCGTAATTAAGGCATCTAACTGATGCGAAAAAAGATGCACTTTAATTGTTGCTGGCTTTTTAAATCCGTGGAATCATTATTGACAAGGAGGGAGATGATTCGAGTGCACTTGTTTGACCGTCATGCCAGCGTGCGACCCAGACGGGACGGGATGGCACAGTCATAATTTTAGCTTCTCTAGTTTTCCACGGCAAGCTGGTGCGCTAAGCCATGCTTGCTTATGCATTCAATTCCGATGACCATCGCGCTACCTTCCGCCTATAAGTACTATTTCCCGGCCTTCTCCGGTGGCACCATGACCCAACTCGCCATATCCTCATAAACCCCCACCGGCCTGACGTTGCTCGCCACGTCCGCCATGTCCACGCCCGTCCGCGGTAGGCGAGGCCGGAGGCGGTCACCGCCGGAAGTAGTGTTCGGTGTTTCACCGGAAGGCAAATGGAGGGAGGAGGCATCCTATCTGTCTTTAGATGGCAATGCGGAGATCGAGGACTTGTTGGAGTGCAACCGCCTGGTGAAGGAGCAGGATTTGTTGGAGCGCGACCGCCTGGCGGAGGAGCAGCGTATCGCTGATTTGCGCTTCCAGTGGGACATGGAGCAGCAGCGCACCGACGCTCTGAGTCGCGAGTAGAGCGCCCGCAACTGGGCCGACTACGTGCAGGCCTGCGCTCGGCAAATAGCCCCGGAGGTTGTCGGGCACGCACGCGTTTGCCGCCGATTTTTACTACCAGCTCGTCAAGTGGGTTTCCCGCTTAGAAGCCAAAGCTTCGATGGACCACGCCGGCATGGAAAGGGCCAACGCGGGCGAGCAACGCGCCCTATCGCAGCTCTGGCAAGTCCGATGCGAGGCACAGGATGCCGGTGCCGGCGTTTAGTGTGTACCGCAGATGGCGGCCGGCATCGTCTAGTTAGCTAAGAGTAAGTTAGTACTTGTATGTTACTAGAGTATTAGTGGGAGTATATAGTTAACTTGGCTATGATGGTTGTCAAAGTGGAAGTTCAGTACTCTATATGTGGATCAGACCTGTTACTTTGCTCTGAATGTTGAACTTTCCATTTAAACGTATGGAATGGGCTGTTATTTTTTTTAAATGGGTTGTATTTGTCTTCCACGGGTTTAGAGGCTGACTTGTGGGCCTACCATGTTGACGCGTACACAATCAGGAGATGATTGTACGTGGAGAGGATGACAGCAGGGACCCGCCAAGGTCATGCAGTACGCAAGCAAGTGCCTCCTTATTTCAAGCCAATAAAAAAATGGCTCCTCCTAATGGATTTCTGACATCTGGGTCCCATGCCATTGTCAACGTAGTCAATAAACAAGAGAATTGCACAAGAGCAGGTGACACCAGGGACCTAGCAGCTCGCCCAGTTATTTTTGTTTTGGGTTAATTTGATAAATGCCACTCCAAATCTGGTGTTTTGAGAAATGCCACTCTAATTTCCGAACTTTCAAAAATGCCATTTCATGCCATTTCTAGTGGCATTTTTCGAAGTCTGGAGTGGCATTTTTCAAAGTTTGCAAACTGCAGTGGCGTTTTTCAAAGTTTGCAAAATTTGCAGTGCCATTTTTCAAAGTTTAGAAATTGCAGTGGCATTTTTATGAATCGCTATAATTGGAATGGCATTTATCTAATTTGTTTTTGAGAGAGAAGCAGGGTGTCAACTGGGCTGTGCGGGACACTCTGGCCTGTCTACACAGCCTTATCTTTTATGTTTACCACTGACCAGCTAGTAGTTTTTTTTCTGAAAATGGCTAGCCCATTTTTTTTGATTTGTCAAGTAAGTCGCTTTGTCAGGCCTGTTGGGCTGTAAATATTTCAAGACGAGGAGAGCTTCATTCGACTGGCCAAGAAAATGGCTATCTGTAATGAGAAATGGGTTGTACATTTTTAAAACCCATCAAACCGGCAATTAGTTTCAACTATCTTATTTTCATTTCGAGATTTTAAATTGCATTGATTTCTATGCGTGGACAATTTATTGTATTTTATATTGATATACATTATTTTTAGAATCAGTCTGAATGTGACTCGAAATTTCAGGATTAAAAACAGTTCAGACCGCACCGACATATGCAAAATTTCATATAATTTTTTAACCGTGGCAACAATATGGGCTGTAATGCTAACAAAAAGAATATGGGATCCAAAAAAACCAGTAAGAATTAGCAAATGGGCTGTAAATTATTAGAAATAATGGCAGATGGCATGTATGCTGTTTTCCACAGATTTGAGCCTTTCCTAAAAAAAGGTTGACGCACAAGCAATGATTGTTGGATGTCCATCCAACGGTCGTCGTGCTTCTTCAATCTCTGCTCTTCCTGCTCCAGCCGCTCAAACAAGCGCTGGCAGGTCTGCCTGCTCCCTCCTTCCCGTAGCCTAGCCATCCCTCTACTCACCCACACCTTCTGTTATTCTCCGGCGACGGCAGACGAACCAGTAAACCCTCGTACAGTCGTACTCCCCTCTGCGTGGGAAACAACTGCCGAGTCTTCCCTGGCTTTGTGTCATTCCCTTCCTAGGCCTCGCCGTTGTCCACCGCCCTGGTGCTCTCGTCGTGGCGTGGTCAACGTGGTCAACTACCGACATGCATCTGAAGTGGACTGTACATGGAGAGGCTGACAGCTGGGTCCATAGTCGCACACAAGGAAATGCCTCCTTATTACGCGCAATACAATGGTTCCTCCACCTGACATCTGGGACCCACCGAAAGGGCCTCTGTATTTCGTGAAAAAAAATGTTACCGCTGCTGACAGCTTGGACCGACTAGCTATATCTTCGCACGCAAGGAAGTGCCTCCTTATTACGCACAAAAAAATGAATACTCCCCCTGCTAGCTGGGACCCAGTATAGTGGGCCTACTAAGTTGACGGGGACGGAGGGCTTTGCCAACTTAGTCAATATGCACGATTCTAGCTCGAGTGACCGTACGATGTTCATCCAACGGCCGTAGTGCTTCTTCAACCTCTGGTCTTCTTGCTCCAGCTGCCCAAAGCAGTGCCGGTGTGCCGACTGCTCCTGCCTCCCATGGCCGGTGTGGTGCCGCGGAGGCCTCACCGTCCCCATACTACTCCCACCGCTGTCCAGGCCATCCCTCCACTCCACTCACCCACACCCCATGTTATTCTGCGGCGACGGCAGCGCAGCCAAACCAGTGAACCCTCGTACTCCTCTTCGCATGGGCATCCACTGCCGCGTCTTCCCCTTCCTAGGCCTCTCCGTTGTCCACCGCAGTGGTGCTCTCGGCGTGGCGTGGTCAATGTGGTCAACGACCGACTTTCATCGGAAGAGTACTATACGTGGAGAGGCTGACAGCTGGGTCCATGGCAGCCGCAAGGAAGTGCCTCCTTACTATGCGGAAAATAATTATTCCTACACCTGACAGCAAGGATCCACCAGACGGGCCACCTGTATTTTGCGGAAAAAAACGTTTACCCCCTGACTGCTGGGACCCATCGGACGGGCCACAGTATTTCGCGAAAAAAAAGTTTCCCCCTAACTGTTGGGACCCACCGGACGGGCCACCATATTTTGCGAAAAAAATGTTCCCCCTGCTATCAGATTGGACCCATCGGAAGTGCCTCCTTATTACGCACAAAAAAATGAATACTCCCCCTGCTAGATGGGACCCACCTTGGTGGGAGGCTGACTTATGGGCCTACTAAGTTAACTGGGACGGAGGCCTTTGTCAACTCTAGTCAATATGAACGATTCGATGTCCATCCAACGGCCGTAGTGCTTCTTCAACCTCTGGTCTTCTTGCTCCAGCCGCCCAAAGCAGCACCAGTCATGCCACATGCTCCCGCCTCCCCTGGCCGGTTGCGATGTCGTGGAGGCCTCACCGCCTCCTACTACTCCCACCGCTGGCCAGGCCATCCCTCTACTCACCCACACCCTTTGTTATTCTGCGGTGACGGCAGCCTCGCACCACAGCCGAACCAGTGAACCCTCGTAATCGTCTTCGCGTGGGCATCCACTGCCGCGTCTTCCCCGGCTGCACGTCATCCCCTTCCTAGGCCTCGTCGTCGTCCACCGCCGTGGTGCTCTCGACGCAGCGTGGTCAATGTGGTCAACGACCGACTTCCATCGGAAGAGTACTGTACATGGAGAGCCTGACAGGTGGGTCCACGGCAGCAGCAAGGAAGGGCCTCCTTATTAAGTGCAAAATAATTATTCTTGCACCTGACAGCGGGGACCCACTGGACGGGCCATCGTATTTCGTGAAAAAAACATTTCCCCCCTGACTGCTGGGACCCACCAGCTACATCTTCGCACGCAAGGAAGTGCGTCCGGGCAAAAAAAAATGATTCGCCCCCTGACTGCTTTGACCAACCAGCTACATCTTCGCACGCAAGGAAGTGCTTGACAGTCGGGACCCACCTGGTCAAAGCGTATGTAGCGTTGTCATTCTGGTCGCGAACGTGTACGTACATACTGGTGGATGTAGAGGCGCGCACGTGTCGTAGTAGAGGCGCTCATGTATCATGTACACGTACGTACAGCAGCCAGTGTGCAAGAAAGAAAATATGGCCACATACGTACATACGGGCGGTGTCTCGAACGCCTACAAGCGCATACGTACAGCCAGGGCTCGCGTACATGGCTGGACCGGAACTGAGAAACTGCATCTCGTCGATTTCATGGGGAGGCAACGGAATGCGTCGTGTTCATGGGGAGGCAACAGAATGCGTCATGTTCATCGGGAGGCACCGGAATGCATCGTGTTCATCGGGAGGCAACGGAATGTGTGGGAGCCAACCGGCTTGGACGGAACAGGCGATGGAAACAAGGCCTGGCGTACCGCTGAACGGAGGAAACGACCTTGTGTTCGACCGGCCACGTTCGAAACGGGCTCCTATTCATCGGGAGGGGTCTGGCGTACCGCAAAACGGAAGAAACAGACTTGTGTTGGACCTCCTACGGTCGAAAGGGGGTCCTGTTGATCGGGAGAGGTGTGGCGTACCGCAAAACGGAGGAAACGGACTTGTGTTGGAGCGCGACGGTCTAAACGGGGGTCATGTTCATCGTGAGGGGTGTGGCGTACCGCAAAACGGGACTCCATGGGGTACTGTTCATCTCCACTATCGACCTCCTCCAGCCTCCACGGGCTACTGTTCATCCACCATCGACCTCCTCCAACCTCCACCCACGACTGCTCATCCACGGGATCATGTTCATCCAGCCTCCATCGCGCTCTAATCCACCGACTACTGTTTAACCACCCCTCTCCACGGGCTCCTGTTCAACCACCCCTCCACGGGCTACTTTTTCATCCACCCCTCCACCATCTACTGTTCATCCAGCCCTCCATGGGGTCGTCCTGTTCATCTAGCCCTCCAGGGGGTCCTGTTCATCCAGTCCCAACCGGCTCGACCAATTGGGGTCCTATTCATCCAGAGGCATCGTCACGGGGTCCTATTCATCCACCCCTATCGCTCACTATTCATCCAGAGGCAGCATCGATCGGCTTCAGTTAGCAGCAGTAGCGAAGGAATCACTCGATCAGGTTCAGTAGCGTGTAGCCTGCAATGCAATCGATCGGGTTCAGTTAGAGCCCAATGCCTCGCTCGGGTTCAGTTAGAGCCAACGCCTCACACACACGTGCGTACGTGTATGAGAGAAACACGCATCGCTCAGCCCCCGCCCACCCACCGTAATCAGGAACTCGTCGAAATTTTCCTCGCCCTCCCTTCTACCACGGTTTTTCCGTCATGGACATCCCAAAGAATGTCATGCAACTGCATCTACGGCCCGCCCAGGACGAAAAGCCCATTTTCTGTCATGGTTTTTTGTCATAAAAGTAGGATCCCACCACATCTATGATGATACCGGGTTTTGTAACAATTATCGTCATAGAAGTATCATAAGTATGACAGAAAAAAATTCATTCGGCCCAAAATGTCACGGATGTATTTTTTTTGTAGTGGCCGCCCTCGCTCTCCGGGAAACTAGGCATCCACGTTGGTCGGCTCCTCCGGCAAAGAGAAGATCGTCATCTCCTCTGGCGACCAGTAGGACCAGAAGCCGCAGCAGCCGCCGCACCTCCTCGTGGAGGTGGCTCCGACGACAAAGAGTTCGTCCCTCAAATGGAGATCATGATGCAGTTTTCGCTCCGTCAGATGGAACCAGCGCCACTGCCATCGGCGTGGGTCAAAGAGGAGCCACAATCCCCGCCGCGCTACCCCGTCAAGCGGAAGCCAGCATCCGCCATCACCCCCTGCCACCCCACGCGCAACCACGGCGGTGTCTGAATTGGACGTCGCGTCAAGGACAAGCCAATCTCGTACCCGTCGAACCGCGATGTCCAGATCTGACGCTGCGTCAAGAGCCGGCCTCACCCTCGCATAGCCGCTACGCCCGAATTAACAGGTCTGTCTTGTCGCCACGCCGCAACGGCCTACCACTCATGACCACGAAGGCGCTGGGCTGCATGATCCACTACCATGGAGGTGGTGGTCTTGGCGGTCCCTCGGACTCAAGGGCCGTCATCTCCGAAGGGGACTGCGCAATGCGGTACCAGGCGCGGTATGATCGATGCAACGCAGCCCGTCGCTCCGTGCTCCCCAAAATCGACGTGGCGCCGGAATGGGGCACTTAATAACTGCTTTGCCAGCGCCGGCAGGCAAGGCCATCGACAGGGCTCCGCAGGCGGCAGCGGCAGTGGCCAAGGCGGCCCTCAGCGCCGCGCAGCGGGAGGCTGAGCGGCTCCTCCTTGAGCGGCAGGCAGCCGCCGGACAAGGCCATCGTGGCCCTCTGTCTCCCTTCCACGTTGGAGGGATGAAGATGATGACGACAATGACGTTGGCAGCGCGAACGGCGACGGCGCGACAGGGCGACCACACATACGAGGTGGTCGTCCTGTATAGGATTTAGTTTTTTTTCTAGTTTTTAGTTAAACGGTCGAAATATCGATCTTTTTATATAAATTAAGTCCGAATTCTGATGAATTCCATCGGGTTCGCATGAATGTTATTCGATCTATTGAAATGCAGTTTCAATTCGATGCGGGCAGCTTTACATGGTGGGGTCCCACATCCGTGTACGTGAACTGATTCCCCTGTCCATGAACACAAGCTAGAAGAAAATTTACGGGTTAACGTTAGAGATTCCCTTAATGCGTTGTGCAAAGAGGCTGCTTGCAACACCAACATGGGCGGACGCAACCTGCGCGGAACCAGTGCAAGCACCGCCCAGCTAACCACGCCAGTGGAGGAACGCGAGTGGAGTTGTCTCGGTCCACTTGACATGGAACGACGGCCGGCGTATGACTTTGTGAGTAGCCGTGTGCAACCCCTTAAACGCCCGGCGACGCGCGTCCGCGCATAGTGATTGATCAGTCCTTAAATTTATGTAAGTGCATCCGGACATCTTATACTAGGATTCTTAAATTCACACAAAAGAATGCAAACAAAAACTTACATACTTCGGAGATATCTCAGTGCCTGCCTTCGGGTACATGGCCGGCAGCTGCAGCACCCGCTTCTTCGCTCCGGCCTCCTCCTCTATCTCCACGTCGAATTTGGAGAAGGTCGCCGCCCGCTCCTGCAGGAGGAACTGTCTTTTGGCCTCCACATAAGCCTCATCCTGGATGGACTCCAGGATGCCCTGCTGCTCCGCTATCTCCATGGCTTGGGCGACGGCAAACTCCGCCTCCGCATCCTCCATGTGGAAGCCCGGAGCAGGCTGCTTCGCCTCGTCTCCTCCGGATCCGCCACCTCCATTGTCTCCGGCTGCTCTCCCTCCTCCTTCTCCGGCTATTGCTCCTCATCCTCCTCTGGTTCCAGCGATTCCGAAGGCAGTCCAGCAGCGCTGCGGGCAGCGCACCTTTCCCGAAGCTCCTCCGCGATCTTGTACCGGCGCTCCAGTGTGAGCATAGCGTAGGTGGTGATTGTCTGCTGGACCGTGGCTATGTAGACGAGTGTGGGGAGAGCAGGGGAGAGGAAGTGGATTGTCTTGGGTTGCCCCGCAGAGAAGGAGGACGTGGTTGGGCTAGGGTTGGCAGACGCCGGCCGTCTTAAATAGATGGAGCGGCTCCATGCAGCTTTCACACAGCGACGACAGAGGAGACGTCCGTCAGAGCGCCGGGTTTTCGGGAAATTCCACGTGGGACCCAACGTTAGTCCGACGTGACGGACGCGCCGGGGCACACCCAGGCGCCCCATATTCGCCTCATATTTAGGCTAGATATGAGGGGTGCTGGTTAGCCCAGGCATTTGAGGCCCATGTAAGGCGCTCATCTGGGTCACATTTTCGTGGCCGGGCCGGCCGCCCGGGCTTTTGAGGTGGTTTGGGATGCCCGTCTATAGATGCTCTTACTAGCAGTGGACCACATGGTCCGGGCCAATGAGCCAACGCAGGAGTTTGCAAGCAGCAACAACATTAGCGGAAATAATGTTGGTGGAGTCGACGTTAATGATGAAGTAGAGGCACGTAGATGACGAACGGACGAACAACGATGGGCGACACAAACAGATCCTGTGGAAACCAAAAAAAGAACACCGATCAATTGACCGACGACGAGATAGAATAACCCTCATCAATGTATATTAGGAAAGACTCTCTAGGGTAGTCGATCTATGCGATCAGCAATGAAGGGAAGTGCGGCTATCGTAACGGCAAAGTGTCATCACAAAAAATAGCATACCATGTAACAAGACTTACCAATAATGAAAATGAACAACTAGCATCAGAAAAGATGTCGGGTAACTATGGATGGAAGGACATAACTAGGACGCAGCAGAAATTTTACCACTTTATATTGTCCATGATGATAGCAACGATGGTGGGAAGTTACTCTATGCGTAGCCAGACTTAGAACTACACACCCTCTCAAGCTGAAATATTTTGCTGTCCAAAGCAAAACTTATCAACTCAGACGAGGAGCTTCCGCCGTGAAGCAGGAGCAAATGCCTCACAGTTGAACTAGCGACCATGTACCAAGAACCCTGTGAGAGTGAGATTGTCTTCTCCCTTTGCTATTGGCTGAAACTCCAACCATTGTTCCGCCTAATGAAATAACTAAGGTCCAATGTCCCATGTGATAGTGCAAACATCCCAGTGATGCCCTCCCCTACCTCTACAATGGTGATATTTTCGATGAAATTTCTAACTCCGGGTGGGTGTTTAATGATGGAGAATTTCTTCCTCCTGATACCAAGCACAAGCAATTGTTTACTCTCATAGGAAAACCACTAGAAACAACCAAAGGCATATTGGCGGTGGTCGTAAAAAGCATCGCATACCCATGATAGCTAGTCATCAAGCAAATCCATCAAACCCTGCAATGCAACGACTCGCCATTCTCCACTGCTAGAAGAGAAGACAAAAGAAATCAATTTAGTTTTGAAAAATGCCAACCAGATCACTCTGAATGACATCTTTTCCGTGGCTGCTAACTCATCCTCGTCACCAGGAGGAGCGTACAAGGTTTCACACCAGCGGTGCAGTTTTAGCTCAAGAGGGTCGTCAACCTAAGCGGTTAGGTAGTCAGTGATTGCTGGAAGCAGGAGATACCGATGGTGTAAGTGTTGGGGAACGTTACATAAAATAAAAAATTTCCTACGTTCACCAAGATCAATCTATGAGTTCATCTAGCAACGAGAGAGGGGAGTGCATCTACATACCCTTGTAGATCGCGAGCGGAAGTGTCCAAGAGAATGGGGTTGAGGGAGTCGTACTCGTCGTGATCCAAATCACCGGAGATCCTAGCGCCGAACGGACGGCACCTTCGCGTTCAACACACGTACGGTCAGTATGACGTCTCCTCCTTCTTGATCCAGCAAGGGGGAAGGAGAGGTTGATGAAGATCCAGCAGCTCGACGACGTGGTGGTGGATGCAGCAGAGTTCCGGCAGGGCTTCGCCAAGCGACTACGGGAGGAGGAGGTGTAGCAAGGGGGGAGGGAGGCGCCAAGACTTCAGGGTGCGGCTGCCCTCCCCTCCCCCTCCTTTATATAGGCCCCCTGGGGGGCGCCGGCCCTGGAGATGGGATCTCCCAAGGGGGCGGCGTCCAGGGGGTGGAGTGCCCCCCAAGGCAAGTGGAGGCGCCCC
>NC_041391.1:37801552-37827347 GCF_002162155.2 Triticum dicoccoides | reverse complement strand
GGGGGGGGGCGGGCTGGTCCCCTCCCCACTTCAGCCCACGGGGCCCTCCGGGATAGGTGGCCCCACCCGGTGGACCCCCGGGACCCTTCCGGTGGTCCCGGTAAAATACCGGTGACCCCCGAAACTCTCCCGATGGCCGAAACTGCACTTCCTATATATAATTCTTTACCTCCAGAACTCCTTGTGACGTCCGGGATCTCATCCGGGACTCCGAACAACTTTCGGTTTGCTGCATTCTCATATCTCTACAACCCTAGCGTCACCGAACCTTAAGTGTGTAGACCCTACGGGTTCGGGATCTGGATACCCATGTTGGCTCCCACATGCTCCTCAATGATCTCATCGGATGAACCACGATGTCGAGGATTCAAGCAACCCCGTATTCAATTCCCTTTGTCAATCGGTATTTTACTTGCCCGAGATTCGATCGTCGGTATCCCAATACCTTGTTCAATCTCGTTACCGGCAAGTCACTTTACTCGTACCGTAATGCATGATCCCGTGACCAGACACTTGGTCACTTTGAACTCATTATGACGATGCACTACCGAGTGGGCCCGGAGATACCTCTCCGTCATACGGAGTGACAAATCCCAGTCTCGATCCGTGTCAACCCAATATACACTTTCGGAGATACCTGTAGTGCACCTTTATAGTCACCCAGTAACGTTGTGACGTTTGGTACACCCAAAGCACTCCTACGGTATCCGGGAGTTACACGATCTCATGGTCCAAGGAGAAGATACTTGACATTGGAAAATCTCTAGCAAACGAACTACACGGTCTTGTGCTATGCTTAGGATTGGGTCTTGTCCATCACATCATTCTCCTAATGATGTGATCCCGTTATCAACGACATCTAATGTCCATAGTCAGGAAACCATGACTATCTGTTGATCAACGAGCTAGTTAACTAGAGGCTCACTAGGGACATATTATGGTCTATGTATTCACACGTGTATGACGATTCCTGGATAATAAAATTATAGCATGAATAAAGACAATTATCATGAACAAGGAAATATAATAATAATACTTTTATTATTGCCTCTAGGGCATATTTCCAACAGTCTCCCACTTGCACTAGAGTCAATAATCTAGTTACATTGTGATGAATTGAACACCCATAGAGTTCTGGTGTTGATCATGTTTTGCTCGCGGAAGAGGTTTAGTCAACGGATCTGCGACATTCAGATCTGTATGTACTTTGCAAATATCTATGTCTCCATCTTGAACATTTTCACGGATGGAGTTGAAACGACGCTTGATTTTCCTGGTCTTCTTGTGAAACCTGGGCTCCTTGGCAAGGGCAATAGCTCCAGTGTTGTCACAGAAGAAAGTAATTGGCCCCGACACATTGAGTATGACTCCTAGGTCGGTGATGAACTCCTTCATCCATATTGCTTCATGCGCTGCCTCCGAGGCTGCCATGTACTCCGCTTCACATGTAGATACCGCCATGACGCTCTGCTTGCAACTACACCAGCTTACTGCTCCACGATTCAACATATACACATATCCGGTTTGTGACTTAGAGTCATCCAGATCTGTGTCGAAGGTAGCATCGACGTAACCCTTTACGACGAGCTCTTCTTCACCTCCATAAACGAGAAACATGTCCTTTGTCCTTTTCAGGTACTTCAGGATATTCTTGACCGCTGTCCAGTGTTCCTTGCCGAGATTACTTTGGTACCTTCCAACCAAACTTACGGCAAGGTTTACATCAGGTCTGGTGCACAGCATGGCATACATAATAGATCCTATGGCTGAGGCATAGGGGATGACACTCATCTCTTCTTTATCTTCTGCCGTGGTCGAGCATTGAGCCGAGCTCAATCTCACACCTTGCAACACAGGCAAGAACCCTTTCTTGGACTGATCCATATTGAACTTCTTCAATATCTTATCAAGGTATGTGCTTTGTGAAAGACCTATGAGGCGTCTCGATCTATCATTATAGATCTTGATGCCTAATATATAAGCAGCTTCTCCAAGGTCCTTCATTGAAAAAGACTTATTCAAGTAGGCCTTAATGCTGTCCAAAAATTCTATATCATTTCCCATCAAAAGTATGTCATCTACATATAATATGAGAAATGCTACAGAGCTCCCACTCACTTTCTTGTAAACGCAGGCTTCTCCATAAGTCTGCATAAACCCAAACGCTTTCATCATCTCATCAGAGCGAATGTTCCAACTCCGAGATGCTTGCACCAGCCCATAAATGGATCGCTGGAGATTGCATACCTTGTTAGCATTCTTAGGATCGACAAAACCTTCCGGCTGCATCATATACAGTTCTTCCTTAAGATGTCCGTTAAGGAATGCCGTTTTGACGTCCATCTTCCATATCTCATAATCATAGTATGCGGCAATTGCTAACATGATTCGGACGGACTTCAGCTTTGCTACGGGAGAGAATGTCTCATCGTAGTCAACCCCTAGAACTTGTCGATAACCCTTAGCGACAAGTCGAGCATTATAGATGGTAACATTACCATCCGCGCCCGTCTTCTTCTTAAAGATCCATTTGTTTTCTATCGCTCGTCGATCATCGGGCAAGTCTGTGAAAGTCCATACTTCATTTTCATACATGGATCCTATCTCTGATTGCATGGCTTCAAGCCATTTGTTGGAATCTGGGCCCACCATCGCTTCTTAATAGTTCGAAGGTTCGCCGTTGTCCAACGACATGATTTCCAGGACAGGGTTGCCATACCACTCTGGTGTGGAACGTGTCCTTGTGGACCTACGAAGTTCAGTAGCAACTTGATCCGAAGTACCTTGATCATCATCATTAATTTCCTCTCCAGTCGGTGTAGGCACCACATGAACATTTTCCTGAGCTGCACTGCTTTTCGGTTCAAGAGGTAGTACTTCATAAGGTTCTACTTTCCTCCCACTTACTCCTTTCGAGAGAAACTCTTTTTCCAGAAAGGATCCGTTCTTGGCAACAAAGATCTTGCCCTCGGATCTTAAGTAGAAGGTATACCCAATGGTTTATTTAGGGTATCCTATGAAGACGCATTTTTTCCGACTTGGGTTCGAGCTTTACAGGTTGAAGTTTCTTGACATAAGCACCGCATCCCCAAACTTTTAGAAAAGACAGCTTAGGTTTCTTTCCAAACCATAATTCATATGGTGTCGTCTCAACGGATTTAGATGGAGCCCTATTTAAAGTGAATGTAGCTGTCTCTAGAGCGTATCCCCAAAATGATAGCGGTAAATCGGTAAGAGACATCATAGATCGCACCATATCCAATAGAGTGCAATTACGATGTTCGGACACACTGTTACGCTGAGGTGTTCCAGGCGGCGTGAGTTATGAAACGATTCCACATTTTCTTAAGTGTGTACCAAATTCGTGACTTAAATATTCTCCTCCATGATCCGATCGTAAGAATTTTATCTTTCGGGCACGTTGATTCTCTACCTCATTCTAAAATTCCTTGAACTTTTCAAAGGTTTCAGACTTGTGTTTCATCAAGTAGACGTACCCATATCTACTCAAGTCATCAGTGAGAGTGAGAACATAACGATATCCTTCGCGAGCCTCAACACTCATTGGACCACACACATCAGTATGTATGATCTCCAATAATTTAGTTGCTCGCTCCATTGTTCCGGAGAACGGAGTCTTGGTCATTTTGCCCATGAGGCATGGTTTGCATGTGTCAAATGATTCATAATTGAGAGACTCTAAAAGTCCATCAGCATGGAGCTTCTTCATGCGCTTGACACCAATGTGACCATGGCGGCAGTGCCACAAGTATGTGGGACTAGCGTTATCAACTTTACATCTTTTGGTATTCACACTATGAATATGTGTAACATTACATTCGAGATTCATTAAGAATAAACCATTGACCATCCGGGCATGACCATAAAACATATCTCTCATAGAACAACCATTATTCTCGGATTTAAATGAGTAGCCATCTCATATTAAACGAGATCCAGATACAATGTTCATGCACAAACTTGGCACTAAATAACAATTATTGAGGTTTAAAACTAATCCCGTAGGTAAATGTAGAGGCAGCGTGCCGACGGCGATCACATCAACCTTGGAACCATTCCCGACGCGCATCCTTGCCTCGTCCTTCGCCAATCTCCGCTTATTCCGCAGCTCCTGCTGCGAGTTACAAATATGAGCAACGGCACCGGTATCAAATACCCAGGAGTTACTATGACTACTGGTAAGGTACACATCAATTACATGTATATCACATATACCTTTGGTGTTGCCGGCCTTCTTGTCCGCTAAGCATTTGGGGCAGTTCCGCTTCCAGTGACCCTTCCCTTTGCAATAAAAGCACTCAGTCTCAGGCTTGGGTCCATTCTTTGACTTCTTCCCGGCAACTGGCTTACCGGGTGCGGCAACATCCTTGCCGTCCTTCTTGAAGTTCTTCTTACCCTTGCCCTTCTTGAACTTGGTGGTTTTATTGACCATCAACACTTGATGTTCCTTCTTGATTTCTACCTCTGGTGACTTCAGCATTGAAAATACTTCAGGAATAGTTTTCACCATCCCCTGCATATTGTAGTTCATCACAAAGCTCTTGTAGCTCGGTGGGAGAGACTGAAGGATTCTGTCAATGACCGCCTCGTCCAGGAGGTTAATGTCCAGCTGGGACAGGCGGTTGTGCAACCCAGACATTTTGAGTATGTGCTCACTGACAGAACTATTTTCCTCCATCTTACAACTATAGAACTTGTCGGAGACTTCATATCTCTCGACCCGGGCGTGAGCTTGGAAAACCATTTTTAGCTCCTCGAACATCCCATATGCTCCGTGTTTCTCAAAACGCTTTTGGAGCCCCGGTTCTAAGCAGTAAAGCATGCCGCACTGAACGAGAAAGTAATCATCAGCACGTGACTGCCAAGCGTTCATAACGTCTTGGTTCTCTGGGATGGGTGCATCACCTAGCGGTCCTTCTAGGACATATGCTTTCTTGGCAGCTATGAGGATGATCCTCAAGTTCCGGACCCAGTCCATATAGTTGCTGCCATCATCTTTCAGCTTGGTTTTCTCTAGGAACGCGTTGAAGTTCATGTTGACAAGAGTGTTGGCCATTTGATCTACAAGACATATTTGCAAAGGTTTTAGACTAATTTCATGATAATTAAGTTCATCTAATCAAATTATTTAATGAACTCCCACTCGGATTTGACATCCATCTAGTCATCTAAGTGTTACATGATCCGAGTCGACTAGGTCGTGTCCGATCATCACGTGAGACGGACTAGTCATCATCAGTGAACATCTCCATGTTGATCGTATCTCCCGTACGACTCATGTTCAACCTTTCGGTCTCTGTGTTCCGAGGCCATGTCTGTACATGCTAGGCTCGTCGAGTTAACCTAAGTGTTTTGCATGTCTAAAACTGTCTTACACCCGTTGTATGTGAACGTAGGAATCTATCTCACCCGATCATCACGTGGTGCTTCGAAACGACGAACTTTAGCAACGGCGCATAGTTAGGGGGAACACTTTCTTGAAATTATTATGAGGGATCATCTTATTTACTACCGTCGTTCGAAGTAAACAAGATGCATAAACATAATAAACATCACATGCAATTAAATAGTAGTGACATGATATGGCCAATATCATATAGCTCCTTTGATCTCCATCTTTGGGGCTCCATGATCATCTTCATCACCGGCATGACACCATGATCTCCATCATCGTGATCTCCATCATCGTGTCTCCATAAAGTTGCTCGCCAACTATTACTTCTACTACTATGGCTAACGGTTTAGCAATAAAGTAAAGTAATTACATGGCGTTAAATCATTGACACACGGGTCATACAATAATTAAGACAACTCCTATGGTCCTGCCGGTTGTCATACTCATCGACATGCAAGTCGTGATTCCTATTACAAGAACATGATCTCATACATCACAATATATCATTCATCATTCATCACAACATTTGGCCATATCACGTCACAAGGCAATTGCTGCAAAAACAAGTTAGACGTCCTCTAATTGTTGTTGCATCTTTTACGTGGCTTCAATAGGGTTCTAGCAAGAACGTTTTCTTACCTACAAAATAGCCACAACGTGATTTGTCAACTTCTATTTACCCTTCATAAGGACCCTTTTCATCGAATCCGCTCCAACTAAAGTGGAAGAGACAGACACGCGCTAGCCACCTTATGCAACTAGTGCATGTCAGTCGGTGGAACCTGTCTCACGTAAGCGTACGTGTAAGGTCAGTCCGGGCCACTTCATCCCACAATACCGCTGAAGCAAAATAAGACTAGTAGCGACAAGAAAGTTGACAACATCTACGCCCACAACAGATTTGTGTTCTACTCGTGCAATAGAGAACTACACATAGACCTAGCTCTGATACCACTGTTGGGGAATGTTACATAAAAGAAAAAAAAAATCCTACATTCACCAAGATCCATCTATGAGTTCATCTAGCAACGAGAGAGGGGAGTGCATCTACATACCCTTGTAGATCGCGAGCGGAAGCGTTCAAGAGAATGGGGTTGAGGGAGTTGTACTCGTCGTGATCCAAATCACCGGAGATCCTAGCGCCGAACGGACGGCACCTCCGCGTTCAACACACGTACGGTCAGCGTGACGTCTCCTCCTTCTTGATCCAGCAAGGGGGGGAGAGGTTGATTAAGATCCAGCAGCACGACGGCGTGGTGGTGGATGCAGCAGAGTTCGGCAGGGCTTCGCCAAGCGACTACGGGAGTAGGAGGTGTAGCAAGGGGGGAGGGAGGTGCCAAGACTTCAGGGTGCGGCTGCCCTCCCCTCCCCCTTCTTTATATAGGCCCCCTTGGGGGGCGCCGGCCCTGGAGATGGGATCTCCCAAGGGGGCGGCGGTCAGGGGGTGGAGTGCCCCCCAAGGAAAGTGGAGGAGCCCCCTGAGGGAGTCCTGGACTAGGGGGTGTCCGGACAGCCGGACTATCATCGTCCGCCGGACTCCAAGACTATGAAGATACAAGATTGAAGACTTCGTCCCGTGTCCGGATGGGACTTTCCTTGGCGTGGAAGGCAAGCTTAGCAATACGGATATGTAGATCTCCTACCATTGTAACCGACTCTGTGTAACCCTAGCCCTCTCCGGTGTCTATATAAACTGGAGGGCTTTAGTCCGTAGGACGAACAACCATTACAACAATCATACCATAGGCTAGCTTCTAGGGTTTAGCCTCCTTGATCTCGTCGTAGATCCACTCTTGTAACACACATCTTCAATATTAATCAAGCAGGACGTAGGGTTTTACCACCATCAAGAGGGCCCGAACCTGGGTAAAACATCATGTCCCTCGTCTCCTGTTACCATCCGCCTAGACGCACAGTTCGGGACCCCCTACCCGAGATCCGCCGGTTTTGACACCGACATTGGTGCTTTCATTGAGAGTTCCTCTGTGTCGTCACTGATAGGCTTGATGGCTTCTTCAATCAACAACCACGCTGTCCAGGGTGAGACTTTTCTCCCCGGACAGATCTTCATGTTCGGCGGCTTCGCACTGCAGGCCAATTCACTTGGCCATCTGGAGCAGATCGTAAGCTACACCCCTGGCCATCAGGTCAGGTTTGGAAGTCTAAACTTCACGGCCGACATCCACGGGGACTTGATCTTCGATGGAGTCGAGCCACAGCCGAGCGTGCCGCACTGTCACGATGGGCATGATCTAGCTCTACCGTTGGACAGTACCCTGGAAGCCGCACACAAGTCCGCTCTGACCCATAGTTCGGAGCCGACAGCACAGATCGAGGACAGGTGGCTGGACACCGCCTCAGGAGCTGCAACTTTCACGGCGATGGAGCCGAATACTGACCTTGTCCCTTATGAAGCTCGTGACTCCGAGGCGCTGGACTCCTTGCCGGACTCCGAACCTCCTGCGCCTCTGGCAATCGAATCCGATTGGGCGCCGATCATGGAGTTCACCACCGCGGACATCTTTCAGCACTCACCCTTTGGCGACATCCTAAATTCGCTAAAACATCTCTCGCTATCAGGAGAACCCTAGCCGGACTGCGGTCAGGATGGCTGGGATGCGGACGACGAAGAAATTCAAAGCCCACCCACCACCCACTTTGTAGCCACTGTCGATGATCTAACCGACATGCTAGACTATGACTCCGAAGACATCGACGGTATGGACGACGATGCCGGAGACGATCAAGAACCAGCACCTACAGGGCACTGGAAGACCACCTCGTCATACGACATATACATGGTGGATACCCCAAAGGATGGGGACAATGAAGAAGCAGCGGAGGCGAATTCTTCTAAGAAATAGCCCAAGCGGCGATGTCAGCGGCGCCGCTCTAACTCTCGCCACAGTAAGAATGGAGAGTCCGGCACTGGAGATAATAACACCCCAGAGAGTGCCGAAGACAACCCCCTCCATCAAGATTCAGCACAGGAGGACGGAGTAGCCAGCCCTCAGGAGAGAACGGCAGACGAAGAGGATGAAAATTACATGCCTCCCTCCGAAGACGAGGCAAGCCTCAATGACGACGAATTCGTCGTGCCCGAGGATCCCGTCGAACAAGAGCATTTTAAACGCAGGCTAATGGCCACGGCGAACAGCCTAAAGAAAAAGCAGCAACAGCTTCAAGCTGATCAAGATTTGCTGGCCGACAGATGGACCGAGGTCCTCGCGGCCGAAGAGTATGAACTCGAACGCCCCTCCAAAAGCTACCCAAAACGCAAGTTGCTCCCCCGACTAGAGGAGGAAGCGTACAAACCTTCATCACCAGCGCACAATATGGCAGACCGACCACCCTGTGGTCGCGACAGAGAGGCATCTAGGCCCTCCATCAGAACCGTACCCGGCACCGCTCGAAAAGTACGAAGCCACGGGGGAACGCGCCGGATGTGCGGGATATATTGGAGGACAAGGCAAGACAATCGAGATCTATCTACGGATCACGTGGGCGCCCCACGACCCACGACGACTATCGTCGCGCCGGATACAGCAACTCTGGCCGGGCCGAACACAGCAGACAACGCTCTCTTGAGCTACGTCGTGATATTGCTCAATATAGAGGCGCCGCACACCCACTATGCTTCACAGATGAAGTAATGGATCATCAAATCCCTGAAGGGTTTAAACCCGTGAACATTGAATCTTATGATGGCACAACAGACCCCGCGGTTTGGATCGAAGATTATCTCCTTCACATCCATATGGCCCACGGCGACGATCTCCACGCCATCAAGTACCTCCCACTCAAGCTTAAAGGGCCAGCTCGGCATTGGCTTAACAGTTTGCCAGCAGAGTCAATTGGTTGTTGGGAGGACCTGGAAGCCGCATTCCTCGACAACTTCCAAGGCACATATGTGCGACCAACAGACGCCGATGACCTAAGCCACATAATTCAGCAGCCAGATGAATCGGCCAGATAATTCTGGACACGGTTCTTAACAAAGAAAAATCAAATTATCGACTGTTCGGATGCAGAGGCCCTTGCATCCTTCAAACATAACATCCGCGACGAGTGGTTGGCCCGGCACCTAGGACAGGAAAAGCCGAAATCTATGGCAGCCCTCACATCACTCATGACCCTCTTCTGTGCGGGAGAGGACAACTGGCTAGCTCGCAGCAACAACCTCAGCAAAAATGCTGGCAGTCCAGATAGTAAGGACCACAATGGCAGGTCGCGTCCAAACAAAAATAAACGCTGCGTTAACGGAGATAACAATGAAGATACGGCAGTCAACGCCGGATTCAGAGGCTCTAAACCCGGTCAGCGGAAGAAGCCATTCAAAAGAACCACTCTGGGTCCGTCCAATTTGGACCGAATACTCGACCGCTCTTGCCAGATACATGGCACCCCCGAAAAGCCAGCTAACCACACCAACAGAGATTGTTGGGTATTCAAGCAGGCAGGCAAGTTAATTGCCGAAAACAATGACAAGGGGCTGCATAGCGACGACGAGGAGGAGACCCAGCCGCCGAACAATAGAGGACAAAAGGGTTTCCCCCCACAAGTGCGGACGGTAAATACGATATACGCAACCCACATACCCAAGAGGGAGCCGAAGCGTGCACTTCGGGACATATATGCGTTGGAGCCAGTCGCCCCGAAGTTCAATCCATGGTCCTCTTGCCCGATCACTTTTGATCGAAGGGACCACCCCACCAGTATCCGCCATGGCGGATTCGCCGCATTGGTTTTAGACCCAATCGTCGATGGATTTCACCTCACTAGAGTCCTCATGGACGGCGGCAGCATCCTGAACCTGCTTTATCAGGATACAGTGCGCAAGATGGGCATAGACCCCTCAAGGATTAAACCTACAAAGACGACCTTCAAAGGCATCATACCAGGTGTCTAGGCCAATGGTACAGGCTCGGTCACACTGGAAGTGGTCTTCGGAGCCCCGAATAATTTCTGAAGCGAGGAGTTAATCTTCGACATAGTCCCATTCCGCAGCGACTATCACGCCCTGCTCGGACGAATCGCGTTTGCAAAGTTCAACGCGGTGCCGCATTATGCATACCTCAAGCTCAAGATGCCAGGCCCTCGTGGAGTCATCACGGTCAACACTGAACGCTCCCTCCGAACGGAGGAACACACAGCGGCTCTAGCGGCAGAAGTTCAGAACAGCCTCTTAAGGCAACTCTCGAGTCCCGCCGCTAAAAGACCGGACGGGATTAAATGCGCCCGGAGTAACATACACCAAGACCACCTGGCGCGTTCTGAGCACGCGTAGCAATGCGGCCCCAACCCTAGCCCTTACATGATTGTAAGACAAGCTCCCCGCGTACATCATTACGCCCTGGAGATACCTTGGGCATAGGGGGAGGGACACGACCACGACAGGCCTAGAGTGCGGCTCAACCACACCAGGGGGTCCTAAGTGTGTTGATCTTTTTTTATTCTTATTTTATCCACAGGACTCCGTTTACAAGACGCCCTGTCCGGCAGTAGATCTGCCGAACTCACGATGCAACAGCTAGGGAGGAACCAGGGTTACGACGAGCACTCAGGTGGTCTCCATTACGAGCATTAAATCTGTCTATTACACCATTCCGCAGCCTATCCCTGGAGGGGGACATGTCTAATAGTCCAAACCCTTGCTTACCGCACTATTTGTATCGTTCTGCACTCACAGCAGAACTCCTCGAATTAACAATGCATCATTTTTCGCTTATAATTGCATTCCCGTTAT
Organism: Triticum dicoccoides; assembly: GCF_002162155.2. Taxonomy (NCBI): domain Eukaryota; kingdom Viridiplantae; phylum Streptophyta; class Magnoliopsida; order Poales; family Poaceae; genus Triticum; species Triticum dicoccoides. The sequence goes on along the minus strand of NC_041391.1, from coordinate 37,816,185 downwards.
TTATATATGTATGTTCACTTATGACATCTTGCATCCGTACAATTCAGTACGGCAGAATACACCAGGGGCTTATGTTCCCCGCGTTATGGAGTGAAGTCCGAACACTTTCACAAGTGCGGCACCCCAAACTTATAGCATTATATGCATCGGCTCTGAGTCATGTCTTGGGTCAATAGTTGGGTTTGCCCGGCTTCCATGTTTTGGTACCTTACGTTCCGTTCCGTCGGCTAAGGTAGCACTGGGAGAACCGCTGCGATTGCACCCCAGTTGAGCTGGGTTAACGCCTCAGTGGAGAAAGCTAAAACTGACCGTCATGATAAGGCGAGAGCTGGTCGCTGTTCGAGAGGTCTTTTCGAGTCCTTAAAGACTTACGCCGCTTAGAGCGAGGAACCGGCTATGTCCGACCAAGGCTGTAACACCCCAAAAATTTAACCAGGTTTTAGTTATTAAAATTTTGCCAAGAGTTTAAAATTTTTTCCTGCAAGAATATCCCTGTTGATTTCAAAACTTTTCTTTTAATATTAAGGAGTTTTTCCCAAGTGGATCCATCCAAAACATATTGGACTTATTTTCCCTCTCATTTAAAAACATCTCTCAATCAGGAGATTTATTTATAAAATTATTTCACCCTGAACTTTATTCATTAAAATGAGTTTTAAAATTTGGAGCTCTTTTTGAACTACAACCTTTTGGTATATTTATCTAAAAATCCAACCAAAATTTGGAGATGTCAAGTGATGTCTCTAAATCACTTTTGTGCAATAATATATTTAATTCATTGCATATTTTGAGCTCTACACCCAATTTTCTTCTCTGGTCCAGAGAGCAATTTTGCACTACAACCCTTTTAAATAATTCATTCTAGCCTCCACCAAAATTATGGGATGTCAGTAGAAACATATCATTCCATTATATGCAAAAATCCAGGGTTGTTCTTTGAAAATTTTGAGTCAATCAACCTCTTTTCCATTCTGGTCCAATTTGAGGATTTGTACAGCAACCACCATTTTAGTTGCTCCTATATCCATGATTACTTTTTCTACTGGTAGTCCCCCTTGCCAAACCCTTAAGTCCAGGAGAGTGGACCCATTGGATGATTCTAAGTGCTTGCAACAATGCCATTTGCTTTCTGTCCAGAATTGAAGTTTTGCAAAACTTGCACTAACAAGTTTCTTCATTTGGCAAACTAACCTCACCACCCTCTTGTGAATCCAAAGAGACTAGGATCTGGAAATTTTGGCCACTCCAAGAAATGCCTAAATGCCCTTAGCATTTTGTCAAACACCTTATGGGCATGATCTATTTTGACATGAGTTTTTGTTTACACTGTGAACTTAATCCCCTGACCAGACTAGCATGTCCAATGCTTTTTGCCTTAGACTATAACCCCACCCTGCTAACTTTCTTGTAGTTTGGAGCCCCCTAACATGCCATAGAATTTCGTCGAGCACGTCTCGTGCGTGCACTGGGCACGCCCAGAGCGCGCAAATTGCAGCCGCGCGCCCGAGCCGCCGCGTCGCGCCCCTGTCTTGGCCCACACGGCAGGACCTCGCCACGCACTCCCCGCCTCGCCACAACACGACAGCCCGCCCTGGCGCCCTACAGCGCCACCGCCAGAGCACTTTTGGCGGCATGCCGGCGTCGGTAGTGCGCCTCTGCCACGGGCAGCGCCGCCCAAGCCTCTCCCGCTCGCCACCTGCCCCAAGGAACAGCGCAAGCTTATCCTCCGCTCGTCGGCTAGCTCCCGTCGTTGCCACGACGCCCTGACGCTACAGGGAGGCGGTTCGCCATCGTCCTTATCGCCGGCCGCCGCGGAACCGCCTTGCCTCGCCTATATAAGGACCCCCTAACTCATCCGAGCACGCATGCAACCTCAGTCCACCTCCCTAGTTTCCCCATGGCAGCCAATCGACCTGAGGAGGTCGTCTTCTTCATCTCCGGCAACTCCTGCCGCCGCCACTGTCCCGTTCATTCCAGCGCCACCAGGGCCTCTCCCTCCCATTTATCTTCACCAAGAACACCTCCTTCCTTCCAGGAACCCAACCCCCTACTTGATTTTGATCGGGAGCCATCGCCGCCACCAAATCACTTTGTTACCGAAGCCCCCTCCGCCACGGAGCTCGCCGTCGGCGACTCCCTCCACCCCGGCGACCCTGCGACCACCGGAAGGACCGCCAAGGAGTGGCGGATCCATCCCTGCGCTCAGATGCCCGCGAAGAAACGCCGTTCGCCGGCGATGATCGCCGGACGCCCCGCCTCGGCTCGGGACAGAGGAAGAGGAGGGAGAAGACTAGTCAAACCTGACCAGTGGGTCCCCTGGACCCACTGTCAGTGACCCCCGCACCGGTCCACGTGTTTTAAGTGGAGGCGTAAAACCTCAAGTACGCCTCCTATGACCGAAAGCGTATTTCTATCTGAAACGTTTTTCTTTTTCTGTTTTATTTAAAATCAGATTTGACCAAATCTTTGACTGGCTCTATCTTTTTAAATATAAGTCCAAATGAACTGATTCTTTTTCCTACCTCTCTCAAATTTCACCTAGTTTATTTTAAGATTTATTTGAAAAAATTTCAGAACAACTTTTGGTGCTGTTTTTATTTTGTGTGTTAATTCTTTTATATTGCTAAAATAGGATTTTTGAAGAGAGGAGAAATGTTTCAAGTTTTGGAGTGCACCCTGCCTTTCCACACATTGAAGGCAAGCATTCTGAATCCCGGCATAATATTTTTGGTGTGATTGTTGATACATTTATAACACCACCGCATTTCGAAGGACTTGTTATTTCATGTAGTATGATCATATGCATGAGTGCATATTAGTGATTTCCATGCTGTTGGAAATGAACACACTTGTGATGATAATCACCCTCATGTGCCTTGCATGCATACCGGCAGGAACCCGGGAAAACCTCTGCCTTGGGTAGGCATGAGTTTGTCGCCGGTCTCCGTCGGGACGGTTATGTCTGGTATGGCATGGTAAGGTGATATGAGCGGTGACTCTGTTGGATGAAATATATTCGTTATACTAATCATGCAGGGAATACTTAAACCTCCTGAGTCGACCATAAATCGAGTCTTGTTCCAGTAACCCCCATACTTGTTTCGTACTACCACTCGTCTCTACAGTAAGTAGAGTACAGTTCAGTAAGTTGTCAACCTCTTTCTAGCACACACCGTACAGAGAGGCCATGGTGGAAGATACCGGTTGTAGCTGGTAGGCAGGCCACCTGGTCCGGGGGCATGGGTGTTTCCGGTTGGGACCGAGAGGGGAGGCCACCCCTTAGAGCGCGCGATATAAATTTGATCCCATGCTACGCGAGGTTGTAGCCTCCCCACTTAGAGTTTGCTTAACAGGTGTTGTGGGTGATTCCAGACACGTGTGAGTTAAGCTGGTGTGTGCAAGTTAGGTGTGTTTTCAACAAAAAGACCGTAGACGGAATTAGCCCCGATGGACTAAAGAAATCCGTTACTCGTGGGTAAAGAGTACACCCTCTGCAGAGATTAAACCTATTCGAATAGCCGTGTCCATGGTTAAGGATTACAGTCTGGGATGGGTCAAGTGTCGGTCTTAGCGTCGGTCTTCGGAGGTAAAACTGTTAACCAGAACTGGAATTACTACTTGTGACTTGTGATAATTATGATTATTATTATTGTTGACCAACCCGTGATATTATTGTTAATATCGAGTATCTCTGGGATGGTTCTACCTCCGGGATATTCACTATGATTGTTTATTTTAAAGCCCTTTATGTGGTGTCGCTCAGACGCCCGACTGTGGCATTTCTTTTAAAGCCCTTTATGTGGTGTCGTTCAGATGCCCGTCTGTGGCATTTCTTTTAAAGCCCTTTATGTGGTGTCGCTCAGACGCCCGACTGTGGCATTTCTTTTAAAGCCCTTTATGTGGTGTCACTCAGACGCCCGACTGTGGCATTTCTTTTAAAGCCCTTTATGTGGTGTCGCTCAGACGCCCGACTGTGGCATTTCTTTTAAAGCCCTTTATGTGGTGTCGCTCAGACGCCCGACTGTGGCATTTCTTTTAAAGCCCTTTATGTGGTGTCGCTCAGACGCCCGACTATGGCATTTCTTTTAAAGCCCTTTATGTGGTGTCGCTAAGACGCCCGACTGTGGCATTGCTTGTTATTTGTTTCATAAATTTTAATACTACCATGTTATTGCATTTTTATAAATAACTTGCTTGCACGCATCAGAGTTTCATTTCTCTTTTGTGACTGACGTCATGAGCATAAAAATATTTTCAGCACATCATTGTTATATTATACCTGTGTTCATAATGTTTGCGAGTACATTCAAAGTACTCACTGGCTTGTCCCTGGCTATTGTCTTGGCCAGATTTTCTTGCACGGAGAGGAGCAACGCGATGCCAGCCCCGGAACCCACACAATGGAGATAGCAGCCTCGCGAAGATAGGAGTTAACCTGGTCAGCTGTTCCTGTGGGAATTGGAGTCCCATAGACACTGATGATCCACAAACCGCTTCCGCCATCAACCACTAGAAACCATTTGTTGTACTCACAGTCCTGAACGGTCTTGTACTGCATATTGTGTATTTTGCTTGGAGTTTCTGTATCAAGTTGGAGCCTCATCAGCTAACAGTAATCCTGGGGCTGATGAGCACGACGGCCTTTTTCTGGAAATTGATACCCGGAAAAACCGGTCGTGACAAAGGCGTGGATAGCGCCTCGAATTCGGTCTTCCAAACACTAGGGGCTTCGCCGAAATTTAAAATTATAGAATTCTATGGCTAAGTGAGAGTGTTCAAGCATTATAAGTCCGGTTGCCTTGTTAGTTGTGTTGAGCGCCTCCCTAGATGGACCCAAAAATGGGAACAAGAGTGCTCAAGTTTATCCCGAACACCCCAGCACTCGTGGCATGGGGGCTGAAGCCGACGACTTGCCATCTCTCAGATTTGATAAACGGCCACACAGAAGGTAATAGTTTAAATCAAACAAGCGTTTCTTAGCGCATATGAACAAAGTTTTTAGCACACATGATAACACATTGCGAGTCTACTAAAAAATTACATCTTTGGGGCACTCATCCGCAATCTTGCGGGCACCCTTCAGGACAGTCTTATAGTAGATTTCGGGCGTACGATACTCCTTGTCCGCCGGCGGCGCGTCCGTCAGAAGCCACACAGCATCTAGCCTGCCCCAGTGCACCTTTGCGCGGGCAAGGGCCCGACGGGCACCTTCAACGCAGGCGGAGCGCTTGATGACCTCCACCCAAGGGCACGCATCCACCAGCCGCGGCACGAGGCCAAAGTAGCTCCCAGGCATGGCTCCTCCAGGCCACAACCAGACTATAAGGCCCTTCATGGCCTGCTCAGCTACCTTGTGGAGCTCGACCAGCTGCTTCAGCTGGTCGCTAGGGGGCACCGGATGTCCGGCCTCAGCATACTGAGACCAGAAGACCTTCTCCGTTGAGCTCCCCTCCTCAGCACGGTAGAATGTGGCGTCATCGGACACACTGCGAGGCAGATCTACAAACGCCCCTGGAGAGCTCCGAATGCGGGTAAGTAACAGGTAATTTACATTCACATGCTTGGTTTGCATGAAAAATGCCTTACCCGCCGCTATCTTCTTCACTGCCTCAATCTCCTGGAGGGACTTATGGGCCTCGGCCTTGGCGGCTTTGGCACTTTCAAGAGCCGAGGCAAGCTCGGACTCTCGAGTCTTTGAGTCGCGCTCCAAACTCTCATGCTTTTCCATGAGAGCCTGGAGCTCTTGCCGCACCTCCGCCACCTGCGCCTCTTGCCTCTCTCACTCCACCCGTTCTGCGGCCGCATTGCGTTCGGCCGCGGACATGGCCTCCTTCAGGGTTGCCACCTCGTTCGTGGCCCCTGCAGTACCCACGTTATCCTTGTTATTTCTATTGCAACCAAAATCCTTTTCTGTAACGTACAAATTTCAAAGTGGTGTTACTCACCTTCTTTGTCCTCGAGCTGCTTCTTGGCAAGGCCGAGCTCTCGCTCGGACCGCTCGAGGTCCTGCTTCAAAGCACCGACCTCCGCAGTCAGTGCGGCAGAGGTCAACAGCGCAGCCTGCAAACCCATATTGACATAATTCTTAGCACTCCTGCGTATACCTTGTTTAGATCCTCAGTCCGGTTTTTCTTTCCGAACACCGAACCGAGCATCAGTGGCTACTGTCTATGCGGTATCGTATTACATATTTTAAACTTCTTACCTCAAAGTCTGTTAGAAGGCTGCTGCAAGCTTCGGTCAGCCCACTCTTGGCAAGCTGAACCTTCTGAATCACCGCACTCATAATAGTGCGGTGTTCTTCCTCGATGGAAGCGCCGTTGAGCGTCTCCAACAGGTTGTCCGGCGCCTCCGGTTGGACGGAGGTCGCCGGTGTCACGGTCTTGCCCTTCTTGCGAAGGGGTCGCCTGCCGGACTCCGGAACCACTGCGGGTTCCGGCACAGAGTCCGGCGCAAAGTCCGGGAGGTTGCCTTGTGGCACCCCTGGAGCCTCCCCCTCCTGGCGGGTCCCCTCTTGGGATCCCACCTCGGCGTCCTCAGCATCGCGAGGGGTGGAGGCGGTCGGAATGGAATCTACATCCGACGGGGCCAAGGACCCGCTGGATGAAGCGGGAAGGTCCTCCTCGGCCGGGCTACAGATAGTATGCGGCGTTAGAAGGACACTACATGGCACAAAAAAGAAATTACAAATCACTCAGGAATCCGGATACTTACGATCTTGCTAGCGGCTTGGCCCTTGAGGGCCACTCCTCATCGCCGTCGTTGGCGTTGGCGGGACTGTCCGGAGGCAGGGTCCTTCCTCTCTTGGACCCTTCAGCTTCTCCCGTTGGGGAAGCCTTCCTCTTTCTCTCTGCCCCCTCCAGGGGAGTGTCCTCTTTCTCCTCCTCGCCTTCGGGGGAGGAGTCCGCCTCGGAGTCATCGGACACCTGAAAACGGGAACTCTTTCGAGTACCCGTGGCCTCCTTCTTGGCCTTCTTCTCCGGCACCACATGCGGTGCCGGAACCAGCAGCCCCGCTAGATGGGCGTCTACTGGGTTTTCTGGCATGGGAGCCGGACAGATAATCTGCTCGGCCTTCTTCATCCAGTCCTGTCAAAGGAAAGGGGAGATTAAATCCCGCGTAAGGTCGAACTATTAAAAACAATTGTCCCGTAAAGGGGTAGAATCACTTACCTCGTCAGCTGGACGCTGCGAGCGAAATCTGCGATCTTCAGTGATGGATGCGGGAGCTTCGGCGCCCTTGAAGAGCACCTTCCAGGCATCTTCGTACCTAGTGTCGAAGAGCCTGTTCAAGGTTTGGTGCTGTGCCGGATTGAACTCCCACAATTTAAATGCCCGTTCTTGGCACGGGAGAATCCGGCGGATGAGCATGACCTGGACCACGTTGACAAGCTTGAGCTTCTTGTTCACCAGCTTCTGGATATAGGTTTGGAGTCCGGTCAGCTCCTCCGAATCGCCCCAAGTCAGGTCACTCTCTTTCCAAGAGGTGAGCCGCGTGGGGATTCCAGATCTAAATTCGGGGGCCGCTACCCATTTAGGGTCGCGCGGCTCGGTGATGTAGAACCACCCCGATTGCCACCCCTTGATGGTTTCCACGAAGGCGCCCTCGAGCCAGACGACGTTGGCTATCTTACCCACCATGGCGCCTCCGCACTCTGCCTGATTCCCATTTACTACCTTCAGCTTGACATTGAAGGTCTTGAGCCACAAGCCGAAGTGGGGCTGGATGCAGAGGAAGGCCTCGCACACGACGATAAACGCCGAGGTGTTGAGGATGAAGTTCTACGCCAGATCGTGGAAATCCAGGCCGTAGTAGAACATGAGCCCCCGGACAAAGGGATGGAGTGGAAAGCCCAGTCCGTGGAGGAAATGGGGAAGGAAGACCACCCTCTCATGGGGCCTGAGGGTGGGGATGAGCTGCCCCTTGTTGGGCAGACGGTGCACGATGTCGCTGGACAGGTATCCGGCGCCGCGCAGCCTTTCGATGTGCCCCTCCATGATGGAGGAGGCCATCCACTTGCCTCCCGCTCCGGACATGACTGGAGAAGGTTGAGACGAGATGTGCGAACTTGGGCGCTGGAGCTCGAGTGCACGAAGACGGATAAGCAAAGGAGGAAGAAGGTGTAGGTCAAAAGGTGGATCCTTATCCCCTTATATATGGGCGGACGAAGACTATGCGTCCCCACCGGCCTGGTAAAACTCGCTTATCCCCCAAGCGCCACCATCAATGGCGCGGTTGTGTTGCCCACGTCTGTATTGATGGGAATCCCGGAATAAGGGGAACACGATCTCTGCTTCGACAAGACGTGCCAAGGAAACCGCTTCGCTAGACGCGCTGAGGTGGTATAATAAAAAACGATTCAAGTAAAGGCTTGGTAGTGGTGTGACGTCATGCCATAAAATACGTCAGCAGATTGAACTTGTGTACATATTATTCTCTCTATGGTGGAATGTGGAATTTATTTTGCAGAGCCGGACACAATCCTGGTGTTCACAATCTTCTATGGATTATTCGGAGGAGGAACCCGCCTTGCAATGCCGAACAATATGTGCGCCGGACTCATCATCATTGAAGCCTGGTTCAGGGGCTACTGAGGTATTCCTGGACTAGGGGGCGTCTGGACAGCCGGACTATCATCGTCCGCCGGACTCCAAGACTATGAAGATACAAGATTGAAGACTTCGTCCAGTGTCCGGATGGGACTTTCCTTGGTGTGGAAGGCAAGCTTGGCGATACGGATATGTAGATCTCCTACCATTGTAACCGACTCTGTGTAACCCTAGCCCTCTCTGGTGTTTATATAAACCGGAGGGCTTTAGTCCGTAGGACGAACAACCATTACAACAATCATACCATAGGCTAGCTTCTAGGGTTTAGCCTCCTTGATCTCGTGGTAGATACACTCTTGTAACACACATCTTCAATATCAATCAAGCAGGACGTAGGGTTTTACCTCCATCAAGTGGGCCCGAACCTGGGTAAAACATCGTGTCCCTCGTCTCCTGTTACCATCCGCCTAGCCGCACAGTTCGGGACCCCCTACCCGAGATCCGCCAGTTTTGACACCGACACCGCCCACCCTAGGGTTTCCAACCCTAGGTGCAGGGTGGGGCAAGGGGGGTGCACCTGCCCACCAGGGGCTGGTCCCCTCCCCACTTCAGCCCACGGGGCCCTCCGGGGTAGGTGGCCCCACCCGGTGGTCCCGGTACAATACCGATGACCCCCGAAACTCTCCCGATGGCCGAAACTGCACTTCCTATATATAATTCTTTTCCTCCGGACCATTCCGGAACTCCTCGTGACGTCCGGGATCTCATCCGGGAATCCGAACAACTTTCGGTTTGCTGCATTCTCATATCTCTGCAACCCTAGCGTCACCAAACCTTAAGTGTGTAGACCCTACGGGTTCGGGAGACACGTAGACATGACCGAGACGGCTCTCCAGTCAATAACCAATAGCGGGATCTAGATACCCCATGTTGGCTCCTACATGCTCCTCGATGATCTCATCGGATGAACCATGATGTCGAGGATTCAAGCAACCCCGTATTGAATTCCCTTTGTCAATCGGTATTTTACTTGCCTCAGATTCGATCGTCCGTATCCCAATACCTTGTTCAATCTCGTTACCGGCAAGTCACTTTACTCGTACCGTAATGCATGATCCCGTGACCAGACACTTGGTCACTTTGAGCTCATTATGATGATGCACTACCGAGTGGGCCCAGAGATACCTCTCCGTCATACGGAGTGACAAATCCTAGTCTCGATTCGTGTCAACCCAACAGACACTTTCGGAGATACCTGTAGTGCACCTTTATAGTCACCCAGTTACGTTGTGATGTTTGGTACACCCAAAGCACTCCTATGGTATCCGGGAGTTACACGATCTCATGGTCTAAGGAGAAGATACTTGACATTGGAAAAGCTCAAGCAAACGAACTACACGATCTTGTGCTATGCCTAGGATTGGGTTTTGTCCATCACATCATTCTCCTAATCATGTGATCCCACTCAACGACATCTAATGTCCATAGTCAGGAAACCATGATTATCTGTTGATCAACGAGCTAGTTAACTAGAGGCTCACTAGGGACATGTTATGGTCTATGTATTCACACGTGTATTACAATTTCCGGATAATACAATTATAGCATGAATAAAGACAATTATCATTAACAAGGAAATATAATAATAATCCTTTTATTTTTGCCTCTAGGGCATATTTCCAACAGTAAGGGGTAGCACAAAACCATCTCCGTGAATGGGACTCCTTGCCCCTCATAGGTGTACTGCTGGTTGGTCCTAATGAGGAGGACACGGCCATCACGGACTCCTATACGGCCCACAGAGAAGGCAAAGGAGAAGTCAGCGGCCAGGACGACCGCAGTGGCTGCCAATGCGGAGGGGTAAGGCGGGTTGAGTGGTCGACAGGATGGAATACTTTGCATGGATTGAGGAAGCCTAGGAAAGGTGGAGCGTGGAGCCTGCGGAACCGTCGGAGGAAGGAGCGGTCGGTGATGAGGCGGCGGAAGTAGGCGTAGGAGGCGGAGACGCGGACGAGATTGTCTGGGTTGGAGAGGTGGAGGAAGATCTCCACCAGGAGACCGTCGGAGATGATCGGCAAGTCCATCGGGAGCTGGGTCTTGGCGGCGGCGCAGAATTGTAGGTGTTTTTTAGCACATGGCAAAATTGTAGCTTTTTCAAGGGATACGGGGGAATACTAGCTAGCATGTGAGACCCCGTGTACGAGGGCAATTATACTACACTTATGTAAATAATGTTACATGTTTAACATAAAGTGCAATGTGGGTAATTAGTATTGGACAAGGGGGAGGAGGGGCCCCACCCACCTGAAAATCAAGGGGGCGAAGTTAAGTAGTTACGAAGGTTACGTTAGTCTTCGTAGGCCGTACGATGGACGGGGCGACTAGGTACGGGTCTCGGGACCACGGTGACCGGCGAGTCGGGGGACAGTTCTGGGTGCTCCTGGAAAGTGACGAAGACGCCGGCCGGCCTCTTGACGCTTGCTCGCTGGAGACGGCATCACATCTGCGAGGCTTTCAAGATAGGATATTCTGAAGAAGAGGTTGCGCTGTTGGTAGATGAGGCAATTCTGCAGGAAGATGCGGCAAGGAATGGATTGGGGAAGACGGAGAGTATCGAGATTGTTAGGCGCGTCGTGCACCAGAGGACGGCGGCGACGGCGATCCGGCCATGGCGTGGCCCTCTACCAAAGGTATGTCTTCCGGCCCTTATGTTCGGTGATTTTCTCGGTTCAGAATGGAAGGTTGTGCGTAGTCGCCGGAAGAAGGGTCGGCGGCCGGAGCCGACGGTGGTGCAGCTGTCCTGTGAAATCCCGATCGGGGTAGCCACGCGGCTCTGTTTGAATTCGTCGCTGGGCTCGGTTGAGCCAAGAGATAATGCCGCGGTTGTGGGCCTCAAAGCTTTTGGGTATTCGGCCCAGAAGGAGTGCTAGATCGATGGGCCAAGCACTACGTGAATCGCCCCTATGCCGACGGCCAGGGCCGTCGGCATAGCCTTGAGTCCCGTCGGGATAGACCAATGGCGACAGCCCCCGTCGGCATAGGGCCGTCGGCAACATATACGTCGGCACAGCCAGGGAGGCCGTCGGCATAGAAAAGCCGTCGGCATATATGCTACACCGACGGGGGACGTACATCTATGCCAACGGCCCCGGCCGTAGGCAACAATCACGCCTAACAGCGGCGGCCGTCAAGTTTGCCCAACGACAGGTCGTCACGTGGCACCCCTATGCCGACGGCCTTGCCATCGGCTTAGTCAAAACAAATGCCAACGGCGAGGCCGTCGTCATAGGTGTGCCACGTGGCGACCATTCGATGCTCGTGGACCAGGTCTATGCCGACGGCTAGGCCGTCGGCCAAGTTTCAAACTATGTCGATGGCCTAGCCGTCGGCATACTCCTTCATACAGAGCTCCCAGTAGCTGACACGTGGCACCTATGCTGACGGCCTAGCCATCGGCTTAGCTTAAAAACTAAGCCAACGGCTGGGCCGTCGGCATAGGTGCCACGTGTCAGCTACTGGGAGCTCACGCCAGCCCTATGCCGACGGCATAGCCGTCGGCATAGTTTGCTTTTGATTTTTTTGCCTTTTCTGTTTGTTTTCAAATCATTTCAATTCAAATAACAGCACATATCAGCAGCACATATCAGCACGTGTCAACGAACATAAGCATAAGCATCATCACAACAATAATTGCATAAGCATGATCACACACAAGTCTCTAAATGATCATCATCACAACCAACATAAGCATAAGCATATAGAAAATCACACAAGTCATATAAATGATCATCACCACACACAAGTCATCTCAAGCATCATCACCACACACAAGGCTTAAGCACCAGGACGTCGACCACCGCGGAGGTCGTCACCGCCAAGACCGTCGAAGCCCAGGTCGTCATTGCTAGCGGTAGCGCTACCGCCAAGACCGCCTCCACCTCCGCCTCCGCCTCTGTGGATCGGAGTGGTCGGGCTCTGTGTCTCCGGAGTGCTGCGAAGACCACCGCCAACAGTAGATCCACCTGTTCACTGCATGTTGAAAAGACATATTAACGGGATATATGACTGTGTTGAAAGGCATGACATGCTTTGGGTGAATAGATTGGGGATGAACTAACTGGCGAGGGGCCAGCGTTTTGTGCCACAAACTCCTCAAAGGTCAGCAGCACTGGTTTTGCTGGAGGACATTGTGCTGGCTGCAACTGAAGACTCCTGCCGGCCGCCATATCCTGAAAAGACTGATGCATCCGGCGATCCCTCTCCACTTGGTGTTCCTAAAGCCTCTCATGCCACGCCATGGTCTCCTGGCGTGTGTACTCCAGGTAGGCCCACGGTATGACATGATGGAACACATAAAACTACTAAATGCGGAAAATGAAATGACCAATGAAGATAAGAGGGAAAATACTGAAGGATTATTGCTCCTGAAAGAGGGACTGTGCACTGGTCACTGGCTGGCTCGTGCGCTGGCTCAGGCTCGGGTCGATCCGACGAAGCTGTGTGTAGGAGATAGTAGGAGTGATCGCAGCATCAAGAATCGCCTCCCGACCGTGCTCCTTGGGCCCCATGCTCACCACCGCCCTATCGTCCAGAGCCGCCGCAATGGGGTCAGGTGTGTCAGGATGTAACTTCAGATACGCTTCAGAGTAGGCCTTCTTCCTCCCCGTGGTCTTCTTGCCGTAGTACTTGGGCTTGCCAGGCTTGGAGTCCTTTCGCGTATGGGCGATCTCCCATGCCTGCATGTCTGAGAGCGGCCACTTCAGTTTCTCCTCCTGCACCACCAAATAGAGGTTTGTCACACATAAGAAAGTGATGGTAAATAGAAGAAGAAGAATGTCTAATGGGGTTAGTCATACATTAACTACCTTGTGGAGATAGTGGTTTCCGTTTCCCTGAGCATGTACTCCCTCCTTCCCTCGGTTAGCCTTGTTTTTGACTCTGATAGCCGCCCAGGCTCCAGCCTCATCACACCAAAGATCCACCAATGCCGCCCAGGACTCGTCTTTTCCATAACACCGATTTTGTAACACCTACATAATGAAAGCATAATGGCATGTCAATACAAAACGGTGAAATGTACCACAAGGTAATGAAGGCATAATGAAAAATCTTTTATAGTTACCTTCAAGAACTCGTCCCTATCCAAGGTAATGCCCATCCTCCGCGCGTCGTCCTTGGTCATCTTCACACCAAGATAGTCATGATGGTATGTCGAGATGGCCACATAACGCACCTCGTACTGCATCTGGCGGGCCTTCTTCTTGCATTGGCGCAACACGATCTGGTCCGCTCTAGCCCTGTGCTCCGGAAGAACTCGATAGAATTTCTACAATCATCCATGAAACAAGAATGGAAGAAGACATGAGTTAAATCATTCACGAAACTAGAATGGACTTGTGCTTCTGAAGAGAACTCACCCATAAAGTGGTGATCACGGCCTTGGCATGGGTCCCATGGTCCGCGTGGAGGGCCGCTTCCTAGTGCTCCCAGCTCGTGGCCAAGACCCGATGGTCCGGGTGCCTGACTGGATCCGGACAGTACAACCCCGGCCAGTGTAACTTCAGCAAGACGGTGATGAGGCCGTTGGGAATAAGGAACCCTTTAGAATATATCCAGTTGCTGCAAAAGAATGAACTATTAGCATGTGACAAGCAAAATAAATAAGAACCGGAATGAGCATGTGACAAGCAAAATAATGAAATTATTATAAAGTGGCACTTACTCTTTCCCCATGGGCTCAATTAGCCACTTCTGCTCCTTAGTAGCAGGAACCTGCTTTGGTAGCTTTGTGTTACCACGCAGCCACCCATTGTTGTCAACCCCTCCCCGCCACCACCATCATCCCCGCCACCACCCTCCTCCTCGCCTGCCTCCCTCTCCCCAACCTCCTCCTCGTCCTCCTCCTCCACCTCCTCCTCGGCCCAATCCCGAACCTCCTCCTCCTCCTCGCCTGCCTCGTCCTCCTCCTCCTCCTCGCCAGAGGAGGGTACCTCACTAGAGGAGGGCCTCGAAGGCAACACCCCTAACTCGGTGAGGGTGCGCTCTTTCTGGCCGCGACCCCCTGTAGTGGCTCTCTCCCCACCA
>NC_041391.1:37798704-37801347 GCF_002162155.2 Triticum dicoccoides | reverse complement strand
TCCCTCGACCTCCTTGTGAAGAGTCATCGTCAAGTAGCCTGGGGGGGAGGATTACGTGCTCGACCAGTCCGACTAGGCATGCCGACGACCTTGCGTAGCAAACCCACGCCGTCGGCCTTCCCCTTGCCCATGTTCCACAAACCTGCATTGAAAAGAGAATAAGCAATTAGTAAATTAATAAAATGAAGGAAAAGGCATGATAATAAACACATTAATAAATATGCATAAAAAGGCATATTCCTAAACTATAGAAAAAAAGACTTTAAACGTACATCTGCTAGAAACCATATGAATCATCACAATTGTAACCTCTTTCTCGGTCCTTCTCATCATCACTATCAATCATATCATCTTCTTTGTCTGACCGAGGTGGAGGCTCTTCCTCATCGTCAGCATCTTCGTTTAACTTCTCTAGCATTAGTATGTCATTTTCATTGACAATGGTCTCACCATCATTCCGTGCATCGTCGTCGTTTGGATCCACATCATCATCACCCAA
This sequence comes from Triticum dicoccoides, assembly GCF_002162155.2. Lineage (NCBI taxonomy): Eukaryota > Viridiplantae > Streptophyta > Magnoliopsida > Poales > Poaceae > Triticum > Triticum dicoccoides. The sequence continues at coordinate 37,800,848 of NC_041391.1, read as the reverse complement.
TGGTATAGCGTCATCATTTCTAACCACATCATCATCACCCAATGGTCTACCGAGACGAACCGCACTGCCTACAGTACTTGTCATCTGCATACTCGTGCCTAAACAAAAGGCAATTCTTCAGGCAAACATCTATTTTCTCATAATCCATAGAGAGTGCCTTCATAATTTTCTTTGTATCATACATGCTTTTCGGCAGTTCATGACCCTCAGGGAGGCTGTTAGCCCATACTCCCAAGAATGCTTCGAAGCATTTCTGGCTACAGTCGTACTCAGCCTTGACTGCAATCAGTTGCGAGATGGCATCCAGCTAAGATATTTTCGCACCCGCATAAAGAGGTTTCTTCGACGAGGCCAAGACCTCCAAGAAGGCCTTTGCGGTTGCCTCCGGCTCCTCCAATTCATTCTCTGAAGGTGTCGCATTTGCCGCTTCTGCAACAATGACATCATCTAGCATGTCCCTGACCCCGTCGTCCTCATATCCATCGATGCATTGTCGCATCACCTCCTCTCTACCACGGTCTTGCTCGCCTGTGCTTATCGGCGGCATGTCAAAGTTTGGCAAATAGCCGTGCGTGTGAAGGTGCTCAATCATGTCCGTCTGAGTTCTACGGTGACGTTTGGCACATCTCCCATAGGGGCATGGTGGGGATAATTCTCATTGGATGACGAAATATCTCCTTCAAATACACATCGTTTTTCGCGATCCACTCTGATGTTACTCAATTTCGACGGATAAAACCACTGTACATCCACTGATTATCTGCCATCCTCTGCTATTTTGCAAGCCACACAACATAATTAAGGATTCACTTAAATTAATCACATCAAATTTTCAGTTTCTACTGCGTTGAATCCACCTACATCTCTAATAGGTAAAGATGGGTCCTAATCCCACCCGAGGATGTGTAGATTGAGTACGTTCTCCATTCTACCCCGTTCCGAGACAAAATTTCGGCAGCACCTCCCCGCTGTTCTCCTGATACACGTCTCGGTAAATAGCCGAGAGAATGTGCTCCGGAGAACAATGGGGAGGCGCCGCCAAAATCCTATCTCGGAACGGCGTAGAACATGGAGAACATACCCAATCTACACATCCTCGGGCTGTCTGTGGAAAACGCTGGACAATCCGAAAGAGCTGCGGTGATAAATATGCAATTGAATGCATATTTATCGATGCAACCCTTTCGAACGGGAGACGCCTAGGTTACGCCAGTTGACTTGAGAATGAAATCTAGTGACATCAAAAAATGGAGGAGATGGACTTGTAGCTCACCCTCGGTTGTAGGGGAAGGAGTCGAACAACAGAGGGATGCTCAGGGACCAACGCGTCGGACGACAGTCACTTTGATGAAATGCAACACCACAAAGCCTGCAAATTCCATCGCGGCAAAAAATTTAGAACATCACAATCATCATCATCATCATCTCAAAAATCATCGAAGCATAAAAAAATATCATCATCTATCATCCACATCACCATCTAAGAATCATCTATCATCGGTCATCATCATCATCTCAAAATCATAGAAGCATAAAAAATCATCATTATCTCTCCTCACCTAACAATCATGATCATCTAAATGAAATCCATATGAAAAAGTTATGAACATCACCATTTTTCTCAAATAAGTATTCTTTAGCAAGACCATTAATTGTCAATAAATATTTCATGATTGATTTGTAGCAACACCATCATGATCAAAATACCACCGTGCAAAAAGTATATAATCACACATCACATAACAACATTCACACTTCACCTTAAAAAAACTCATATTGCTAATAACATCCATTGATCAATATTTTGAAAACTAACTACATCTAACAAATATGACATACATTCCATCATCTATGCATTCATCCACCTAAAAACAGTACCAAAACACTAAAAAAGAAGAAGAAAAACTCACGTAGGAGAGGGGCGGTGGTGGTTGGGGGGCGGTGATGAGCTGCAGCACAGGGAGGGCCAGTTTCTCCAATCGGCCAGGAAGGGGCGCCGGATCAGCGACCGGAGTCGAGCCCTTGCGGGCTGGTGCGGGAACGGACGACGGTGACACAGGGCGGGTGCGGACGAGGCGGCGTGGGACGGGGAGGCGCGGGGCGGGGAGGACGTCGGCGCGGCCGCGGACGGGGCGGCGCGGGGC
>NC_041391.1:37797076-37798270 GCF_002162155.2 Triticum dicoccoides | reverse complement strand
GTCGGGGCGGCACGGGGGCGGGGAGGACGGCGGGGAGGCGCGGGGCGAGCAGGACGGCGGCGCGGCGTGGGTCAGGGCGGGGACGACGGCGGCGCGGCATGGGGAGAGGGTGGCGGTGGTGGTTGGGGGAGAGAAACGAGTGGAGGAGAGGAGATGTGCAACGAGTGGAGGAGGGGAGGGCGTGCAGCGACTGGATAAGGTTGGACCTAAGCCGACGGCCTAGACATCGGCATAGGCTTGGTCCCACCTGCCAATGACAGAGCCGAGTGGATAACGTATGAGATATGCCGATGGCCTAGCCGTCGGCATACGTACTTCCATTTTTTTATTTTTTTTATTACCGCTTTTTTAAAAAAAATTACGGCATGTTTTTTTTTACAAATTCTATTATTACTATTTTTAGATTTTTAGTTTACCGTCTCTATGGGACCCGGTACCCGGTGCGACGCCCGTAAAACCGGGACCCTGGGGGGTTAGGCAATACGGGGGCCTCATACATGCCGTACAGTGTGCTGGCATGCCCGAAGAGGCGGCACGCGTCTCCGGGGTGTGCCCTCCCTCACGGACGCCGCCGCCGTCGGCACCTGGAGTGGGGAAGCGGACGCGCCTGGTCTACACGGAGGGGATCTTACTGTTGCTTTGGCCCAGATGTTGCTCCAAAGTGTTCCTATGGGCTGACCTAACACAACCGGGTGGAGAGTTCCATGGGTCAAAGCCCGTCCATGCAAAGTCAAAGGGCTAGATCCCGTGGTCAAACGCTACAGGGTTATGCGGGATGGGGGCCCTGGGGGTGTAGCAATGCCAGCCGAGCGTCGCACCGGCCCTCATACATGCGGGTTGGTGTGGTGGCATGTCCGAAGAGGCGGCGGGCGTCTCCGGGGTGTGTCCCCCCTCACGGACGGTGATGACACGGTAGTAGACGTTCTGCGGTAACGATGCGGCGTGAATATTATTAAATACTCGGAGTGCGATAAAATCATGAGTTTTTTACACGACGTGGGCACATGTGCCGTAGGACGGATGGTAATTTTTCATAATTGTTCCTGATGGAGTAGTATCTGAACAAGTCCCTCTTACGCGGATTGCTCTTCGCGTGTCTACGACTGTGGCCGGCGGCCTCCGTGGGCTAGCATGCCGCCAAATCTTGTGTAGGCGGCCCCTCACATGTCTGGAAGTGTTATGGCAGGTGCAAAT
>NC_041391.1:37715023-37795236 GCF_002162155.2 Triticum dicoccoides | reverse complement strand
ATGGTGCCGCCGCCGGCACCTGGAGGGTGGAAATGGACGCGTCGGGTCTACACGGAGGGGATCTTGCCGTGGGTCTGGCCCGGATGTTGCTCCAAAGTCTTCCTATGGGCTGACCTAACACAACCGGGTGGATAGGTCCACTCCTCAAAGCCCGTCCGTCCAAAGTCAAAGGGCTAGATCGCGTGGTCAAACGCTACAGGGTTATGCGGGAGGGGGCCCTGGGGGTAGCAATGCCACCCGAGCATCGCACCAGGCCCTCATACATGCGGGGTGGTGTGGTGGCATGTCCGAAGAGGCGGCACGCGTCTCCGGGGTGCGGCCCCCCTCACGGACGGCGATGACACGGTACTAGATGTTCTACGGTAACCATGTGGCGTGAATATTATTAAATACTCAGAGCACGATAAAATCATGAGTTTTTTACACGACGTGGGCACATGTGCCATAGGACTGGTGGTAATTTTTCATAATTGTTCGTGATGGAGTAGTATCTGAACAATTCCCTCTTACGTGGATTGCTCTTCGCGTGTCTACGACTGTGGCCGGCGGCCTCCGGGGGCTAGCATGCCGCCAAACCCACAGCAAGATCCCCTTCGTGTAGACCCGACGCGTTTGTTTCCCCCCTCCAGGTGCCGGCGGCGGCACCGTCGGTGAGGGGGGAGCACACCCCGGAGATGCGCGACGCCTCTAATTTGGACATGGCACCACACCATCCTGCATGTATGAGGGCCCGGTGCAACGCTCCGGTGGTATTGCTACCCCCAGGGCCCCCGTCCAGCCTCTTCAGACATGGCACCACACCGCCCCGCATGTATGAGGGCCCGGTTACACCGGACGGTGTACCTGGGGGTAGCAATGCCGCTAGGTGTTGCTTTGGGCCCTCCTACGGTTGTGGAAGCGTGGTTGCTGGCGCAGGCACCTGTTGGAAATATGCCCTAGAGGCAATAATAAATAAGTTATTATTATATTTCTTTGTTCATGATAATAGTCTTTTATTCATGCTATAACTGTATTATCCGGAAATCGTAATACACGTGTGAATACATAGACCACAATATGTCCCTAGTGAGCCTCTAGTTGACTAGCTCGTTGTGATCAACAGATAGTCATGGTTTCCTGGCTATGGACATTGGATGTCGTTGATAACGGGATCACATCATTAGGAGAATGATGTGATGGACAAGACCCAATCCTTAGCATAGCACAAAGATCGTGTAGTTCGTTTGCTAGAGCTTTGCCAATGTCAAGTATCTCTTCCTTTGACCATGAGATCGTGTAACTCCTGGATACCGTAGGAGTGCTTTGGGTGTATCAAACGTCACAACGTAACTGGGTGACTATAAAGGTGCACTACAGGTATCTCCGAAAGTATCTATTGTTTTATGCGGATCGAGACTGGGATTTGTCACTCCGTGTAAACGGAGAGGTATCTCTGGGCCCACTCGGTAGGACATCATCATATGCGCAATGTGACCAAGGAGTTGATCACGGGATGATGTGTTACGGAACGAGTAAAGTGACTTGCCGGTAACGAGATTGAACAAGGTATTGGATACCGACATCGAATCTCGGGCAAGTAACATACCGATAGACAAAGGGAATTGAATACGGGATTGATTAAGTCCTTGACATCGTGGTTCATCCGATGAGATCATCGTGGAACATGTGGGAGCCAACATGGGTATCCAGATCCCGCTGTTGGTTATTGACCGGAGAACGTCTCGGTCATGTCTGCATGTCTCCCGAACCCGTAGGGTCTACACACTTAAGGTTCGATGACGCTCGGGTTATAAAGGAAGCTTGTATGTGGTTACCGAATGTTGTTCGGAGTCCCGGATGAGATCCCGGACGTCACTAGGAGTTCCGGAATGGTCCGGAGGTAAAGATTTATATATAGGAAGTCCTGTTTCGGCCATCGGGACAAGTTTCGGGGTCATCGGTATTGTACCGGGACCACCGGAAGGGTCCCGGGGGCCCACCGGGTGGGGCCACCTGCCCCGGGGAGCCACATGGGCTGTAGGGGGTGCACCTTGGCCTACATGGGCCAAGGGCACCAGCCCCAAGAGGTCCATGCGCCTAGGGAACCCTAGAGGGAAGAGTCCTCAAGGGGGAAGGCACCTCCGAGGTGCCTTGGGGAGGATGGACTCCTCCCCCCCTCTTGGCCGCACCCCAAAACCCATCTAGGGCTGGCCGCCGCCCCTAGGGGGTGGGAAAACCCTAAAGGGGGCGCAGCCCCCTTCCCCCCTATATATATTGAGGCATGGGGCTGCCCATAACACGCGATTTGATCTCTCGTTGGTGCAGCCCTGCCTCTCGTCCTCCTCCTCTCTCGTGGTGCTTGGCGAAGCCCTGCTGGATTGCCACGCTCCTCCACCACCACCACGCCATTGTGCTGCTGTTGGATGGAGTCTTCCTCAACCTCTCCCTCTCTCCTTGCTGGATCAAGGCGTGGGAGACGTCACCGGGCTGTACGTGTGTTGAACGCGGAGGTGCCGTGCGTTCGGCACTTGATCATCGGTGATTTGAATCACGACAAGTACGACTCCTTCAACCCCGTTCACTTGAACGCTTCCGCTTAGCGATCTACAAGGGTATGTAGATGCACTCTCCTTCTACTCGTTGCTGGTCTCTCCATAGATAGATCTTGGTGATTCGTAGGAAATTTTTTTTGAATTTCTGCTACGTTCCCCAACAGTGGCATCATGAGCTAGGTCTATTGCGTAGATTCTTTGCACGAGTAGAACACAAAGTAGTTGTGGGCGTTGATGTTGTTCAATATGCTTACCGTTACTAGTCCATTCTTGTTTCGACGGTATTGTGGGATGAAGCGGCCCGGACCGACCTTACACGTACTCTTACGTGAGACAGGTTCCACCGATTGACATGCACTTTGGTGCATAAGGTGGCTAGCGGGTGCCAGTCTCTCCCACTTTAGTCGGAACGGATTCGATGAGAAGGGTCCTTATGAAGGGTAAATAGCAATTGGCATATCACGTTGTGGTTTTGCGTAGGTAAGAAACGTTCTTGCTAGAAACCCATAGCAGCCACGTAAAACATGCAACAACAATTAGAGGACGTCTAACTTGTTTTTGCAGGGTATGTTTTGTGATGTGATATGGACAAGAAGAATGTGATGAATGATATGTGATGTATGAGATTGATCATGTTCTTGTAATAGGATTCACGACTTGCATGTCGATGAGTATGACAACCGGCAGGAGCCATAGGAGTTGTCTTTATTTATTGTATGACCTGCGTGTCATTGAAGAACGCCATGTAAACTACTTTACTTTATTGCTAAACGCGTTAGTCATAGAAGTAGAAGTAGTCGTTGGCGTGACAACTTCATGAAGACATGATGATGGAGATCATGATGATGGAGATCATGGTGTCATGCCGGTGACAAGATGATCATGGAGCCCCGAAGATGAAGATCAAAGGAGCTATATGATATTGGCCATATCATGTCACTACTCTATTTGATTGCATGTGATGTTTATCATGTTTATGCATCTTGTTTACTTAGGACGACGGTAGTAAATAAGATGATCCCTTACAAAATTTCAAGAAGTGTTCTCCCCTAACTGTGCACCGTTGCTACAGTTCGTCGCTTCTAAGCACCACGTGATGATCGGGTGTGATGGATTCTTACGTTCACATACAACGGGTGTAAGACAGTTTTAGACAGCGAAAACACTTAGGGTTAACTTGACGAGCCTAGCATGTGCAGACATGGCCTCGGAACACGGAGACCGAAAGGTCGAGCATGAGTCGTATAGTAGATACGATCAACATGAAGATGTTCACCGACGTTAACTAGTCCGTATCACGTGATGATCGGACACGGCCTAGTTGACTCGGATCATGTAATCACTTAGATGACTAGAGGGATGTCTATCTGAGTGGGAGTTCATAAGATGAACTTAATTATCTTGAACATAGTCAAAATACCTTTTTGCAAATTATGTCGTAGCTCGCGCTTTAGTTCTACTGTTTTAGATATGTTCCTAGAGAAAATATAGTTGAAAGTTGATAGTAGCAATTATGCGGACAGTAGAAAGCTTATGTCCTTAATGCACCGCTTAGTGTGCTGAACCCCAAACGTCGTTTGTGGATGTTGCGAACATCGGACATACACGTTTTGATAACTACGTGATAGTTCAGTTAAATGGTTTAAGTAGAGGCACCAAAGACGTTTTTTGAAACATCGCGGAACATATGAGATGTTTCGAGGGCTGAAATTGGGATTTCAGGCTCGTGCCCATGTCAAGAGGTATAAGACCTCCGACGATTTTCTTAGCCTGCAAACTAAGGGAGAAAAGCTCAATCGTTGAGCTTGTGCTCAGATTGTCTGAGTACAACAATCACGTGAATCGAGTGGGAGTTGATCTTCTAGATGAGATAGTGATGTTTCCCCAAAGTCATTGCCACCAAGCTGCTAGAGCTTCATGATGAACTATAACATATCAAGGATAGAGATGTTGATCCTTGAGGTATTCGCGTTGTTTGACATCGCGAAAGTAGAAATCAAGAAGGAGCATCAATTGTTGATGGTTGATGAAACCACTAGTTTCAAGAAGGGCAAGGGAAAGAAGGGATACTTCATGAAACGGCAAATCAGCTGCTGCACCAATGAAGAAACCCGAGGTTGAACCCAAACCCGAGACTAAGTGCTTCTGTAATAAGGGGAACAACCACTGGAGCAAGATTACCCTAGATACTTCGTAGATGAGAAGGCTGGCAAGGTCGATAGAAGTATATTGGATATACATTATGTTAATGTGTACTTTACTAGTACTCCTAGTAGCACCAGGGTACAGGATACCGGTTCGGTTGCTAAGTGTTAGTAACTCGAAATAAAAGCTACGAAATAAAAGGAAACTAGCTAAAGGTGAGCTGACGATATGTGTTGGAAGTGTTTCCAAGTTTGATGTGATCAAACATCGCACGCTCCCCCTACCATCGCGAAAGTATTAAACCTAAAGGAATGGTTTATTGAATCTTGGTCGTAGTGATACACATTTTCATGCCAAAAGATATAAGATAGTAATGATAGTACCACTTACTTGTGGCACTGCCATGTAAGTCATAATGGTATAAAACGCATGAAGAAGCTCCATGTTGATGGATCTTTGGACTCACTCGTTTTGAAAAGTTTGAGACATGCGAACCATGTCTATTGGTGTGTATGCATGAAGAAACTCCATGCAAATGGATCGTTCGGACTCACTTGATTTTGAATCACTTGAGATATGCAAATCATACCACATGGGCAAGATGACTGAAAATCCTCGGTTTCAATAAGATGGAACAAGATATCAACTTGTTGGAAGTAACACATTTTGATGTGTGCAGTCCAATAAGTGCTGAGGTATGGAGTGAATATCGTTATGTTCTTACTTCACAGATGATTCGAGTAGATGTTGAGAATATTTACTTGATGAAACACAAGTCTGAATTACTGAATGGTTCAAGTAATTTCAGAGTGAAGTAGAAGATCATTGTGACAAGAGGATAAAATGTCTATGATATGATCATAGAGATGAATATCTGAGTTACGGGTTTTGGCACACAATTAAGACATTGTGGAAATTGTTTCACAATTAATACCGCCTGGAACACCATAGTGTGATGGTGTGTCCGAACATCATAGTTGCACCCTATTGGATATGGAGCGTACCATGATGTCTCTTATCGAATTACCACTATTGTCCATGGGTTAGGCATTAGAGACAACCACATTCACTTTAAATAGGGCACCACGTAATTCCGATGAGATGACACCGTATGAATTATGGTTTAGAGAAACCTAAGTTGTCGTTTCTTAAAAGTTTGGGGCTGCGACGCTTATATGAAAAAGTTTCAGGTTGATAAGCTCGAACCCAAAGCAGATAAAATGCATCTTCATAGGAAACCCAAAACAGTTGGGTATATCTCCTAATTCAGATCCGAAAGCAATATGGATTGTTTCTAGAATCGGGTCCTTTCTCGAGGAAAAGTTTCTCTCGAAAGAATTGAGTGGGAGGATGGTGGAGACTTGATGAGGTTATTGAGCCGTCTCTTCAACAAGTGTGTAGCAGGGCACAGGAAGTTGTTCCTGTGGCACCTACACCAATTGAAGTGGAAGCTTATGATATTTTGATCATGAAACTTCGGATCAAGTCACTACCAAACCCCGTGGGATGACAAGGATGCGTACTACTTCAGAGTGGTACGTAATCCTGTCTTGAAGGTCATGTTGCTAGACAACAATGAACCTACGAGCTATGGAGAAGCGATGGTGGGCCCGAATTCTGACAAATGGTTAGAAGCCATGAAATCCGAGATAGTATCCATATATCAGAACAAAGCATGGACTTTGATGGACTTGCCCGATGATCGGCAATCCATTGAGATAAATGGATCTTTTAAGAAGAAGACGGACGTGGATGGTAATGTCACCATCTATGAAGCTCGACTTGTGGCGAAGTGTTTTCCGACAAGTTCAAGGAGTCTACTACGATGAGATTTTCTCACTCGTAGCGATGCTTAAAGTCCGTCGGAATCATGTTAGCATTAGCTGCATTTATGAAATCTGGCAGATGGATGTCAAGACAAGTTTCCTTACCAGTTTTCGTAAGGAAAGGTTGTATGCAATACAATCAGAAAAGTTTTGTCGATCCTAAGGATGCTAAAAGGTATGCTAGCTCCAGCGATCCTTCTAAGGACTGGAGTAAGCATCTCAGAGTTGGAATGTACGCTTTGATGAGATGATCAAAGATTTTGGGTTTGTACAAAGTTTATGAGAAACTTGTATTTCCAAAGAAGTGAGTGGGAGCACTATAGAATTTCTGATGAGTATATGTTGATCAGAAATGATGTAGAATTTCTAGAAAGCATATAGGGTTATTTGAAAGGTGTTTTTCAATAGAAAACCTGGATTAAGCTACTTGAACATTGAGCATCGAGATCTATAAGGATAGATCAAAATGCTTAATAATACTTTCAAAATGAGCATATACCTTGACATGATCTTGAAGGTGTTCAAGATGGATCAGTCAAAGAAGAAGTTCTTGCCTGAGTTGTAAGGTACGAAGTTAAGACTTAAAGCTCGACCATGGCAGAATAGAGAGAAAGGACGAAGGTCGTCTCCTATGCTTAAGACATAGGCTCTACAGTATGCTATGCTGTGTACCGCACCTGAAGTGTGCCTTGCCATGAGTTAGTCAAGGGGTACAAGAGTGATCCAAGAATGGGTCACAGACAGCGGTCAAAGTTATCCTTAGTAACTAGTGGACTAAGTTATTTTCTCGATTATGGAGGTGATAAAAGAGTTCGTCGTAAAGGGTTATGTCGATGCAAGCTTGACACCTATCCGGATAGCTCTGAGTAGAGAGACCGGATACATATAATGGAGCAATAATTTAGAATAGCTCCAAGTAGAACAGTTATTTGGAATAGCTCCAAATAGAGCGTGGTAGCTACATCTAGGAGATGACATAGAGATTTGTAAAGCACACACGGATCTGAAAGGTTCAGACCCGTTGACTAAAAACCTCTCTCACAAGCAACATGATCAAACATAAAACTCATTGAGTGTTAGTCACATAGTGATGTGAACTAGACTACTGACTCTAGTAAACTCTTGGGTATTAGTCACATGGCGATGTGACCTGTGAGTGTTAATCACATGGCGATGTGAACTGGATTATTGACTCTAGTGCAAGTGGGAGACTGTTGGAAATATGCCCTAGAGGCAATAATAAATAAGTTATTATTATATTTCTTTGTTCATGATAATAGTCTTTTATTCATGCTATAACTGTATTATCCAGAAATCGTAATACACGTGTGAATACATAGACCACAATATGTCCCTAGTGAGCCTCTAGTTGACTAGCTCGTTGTGATCAACAGATAGTCATGGTTTCCTGGCTATGGACATTGGATGTCGTTGATAACGGGATCACATCATTAGGAGAATGATGTGATGGACAAGACCCAATCCTAAGCATAGCACAAAGATCGTGTAGTTCGTTTGCTAGAGCTTTGCCAATGTCAAGTATCTCTTCCTTTGACCATGAGATCGTGTAACTCCTGGATACCGTAGGAGTGCTTTGGGTGTATCAAACGTCACAACGTAACTGGATGACTATAAAGGTGCACTACAGGTATCTCCGAAAGTATCTATTGTTTTATGCGGATCGAGACTGGGATTTGTCACTCCGTGTAAACGGAGAGGTATCTCTGGGCCCACTCGGTAGGACATCATCATATGCGCAATGTGACCAAGGAGTTGATCACGGGATGATGTGTTACGGAACGAGTAAAGTGACTTGCCGGTAACGAGATTGAACAAGGTATTGGATACCGACGATCGAATCTCGGGCAAGTAACATACCGATAGACAAAGGGAATTGTATACGGGATTGATTAAGTCCTTGACATCGTGGTTCATCCGATGAGATCATCGTGGAACATGTGGGAGCCAACATGGGTATCCAGATCCCGCTGTTGGTTATTGACCGGAGAACGTCTCGGTCATGTCTGCATGTCTCCCGAACCCGTAGGGTCTACACACTTAAGGTTTGATGACGCTAGGGTTATAAAGGAAGCTTGTATGTGGTTACCGAATGTTGTTCGGAGTCCCGGATGAGATCCCGGACGTCACGAGGAGTTCCGGAATGGTCCGGAGGTAAAGATTTATATATAGGAAGTCCTGTTTCGGCCATCGGGACAAGTTTCGGGGTCATCGGTATTGTACCGGGACCACCGGAAGGGTCCCGGGGGCCCACCGGGTGGGGCCACCTTCCCCGGGGGGCCACATGGGCTGTAGGGGGTGCGCCTTGGCCTACATGGGCCAAGGGCACCAGCCCCAAGAGGCCCATGCGCCTAGGGAACCCTAGAGGGAAGAGTCCTCAAGGGGGAAGGCACCTCCGAGGTGCCTTGGGGAGGATGGACTCCTCCCCCCCTCTTGGCCGCACCCCAAAACCCATCTAGGGCTGGCCGCCACCCCTAGGGGGTGGGAAAACCCTAAAGGGGGCGCAGCCCCCTTCCCCCCTATATATATTGAGGCATGGGGCTGCCCATAACACGCGATTTGATCTCTCGTTGGTGCAGCCCTGCCTCTCCTCCTCCTCCTCTATCGTGGTGCTTGGCGAAGCCCTGCTGGATTGCCACGCTCCTCCACCACCACCACGCCGTTGTGCTGCTGTTGGATGGAGTCTTCCTCAACCTCTCCCTCTCTCCTTGCTGGATCAAGGCGTGGGAGACGTCACCGGGCTGTACGTGTGTTGAACGCGGAGGTGCCGTGCGTTCGGCACTTGATCATCGGTGATTTGAATCACAACGAGTACGACTCCTTCAACCCCGTTCACTTGAACGCTTCCGCTTAGCGATCTACAAGGGTATGTAGATGCACTCTCCTTCTACTCGTTGCTGGTCTCTCCATAGATAGATCTTGGTGATTCGTAGGAATTTTTTTTTGAATTTCTGCTACGTTCCCCAACAGCACCCGGCACGCAGCTCCGTGGTGTGCCCCCCATCACCGGCGTCGCTGTGGGGCATGGTGGCAGCAACGTCCGTGAGGGGGGCAATCGATATACCATCTGGGTATGTTTCTTTTGTTAGATAAGGCACATTTATGTTGTGAAAAAAATAGGAAAAAGTAAATAATATAAATCAAAAATTAAAAAAAATAAAAAAATAAAAAAAATAAAGGTATGCCGACGGCAAGGCCGACGGCATACCTGCGCACACGGCCACGGATCGATGACGTGGCTAAGGGCGGGGATCGATGATGTGGCAACATCCATGGGCCAGGCCTATGCCGACGGCCAGGCCGTCGGCATAGATTTGCCACCCCACGGACCGGCGAGCGACGTAGATGTGTGACGAGGCGGGTGACGCGGATCGATGACGTGGGGTTTATGCCGACAGCCGCCGTTAGCCCGTCGGCGTAGACTGACACCGTCAAAAGGCCATCTCCGCCCGGGTAGCCGGGCCCACGTGCTATGCCGACGGTCTCCTCTATGCAGACGGCCACCGTAGGCATATTTCTCACGACGCCGACGGCTGAGCTTTGCTGACGGGGGCCATCGGCATAGATGGATATACGCCGACGGGTTTTCTATGCCGACGCCTGGGCTGGGCCTTCGGGATAGGCCAATCTATGCCGACGGTGGACGTCGGCATAGGTTCGGCCGTCGGCATCGCCAGTTGTTCTGGTAGTGAAGTATTACTTCGTCGATCATTGCATGCGTAATCGATCGTCAACAAGAACCGGGACTTGCATGACCGAGCGGTTCTAGGGTTCGTCGTGTCGCTACACCAGGCTTCTTGTCACTCGGGTCCGGACGCGCCTCGAGAGTCTGTACGGGCATGTCAGCTTCTAATATGGCTGGGCATGGAGGACCGCCACTCGTCGCTGGAGTCGGTCGAGGTGCTCGGCCTCCTGCGAGGCAGGGGCTGCCGACCGCTTCGGGTCCGCAAGCATCAGGACCGCTGGCGCGAGCTGCTAGTAATCCGCCGAATGCGCGTTAGCCGGAGGAGTCGGCACACCTCCGGCGGCAAAAGCATAGGCCATGGGTCGTGGGCGCGGTCCACAATAGGGTTGGGATGGCCATGGCCAAGGTGGATACGACAGAGACGGTCCTTGTTTCAACCAATACACTCAGTGGGACGACAATGGCTATGATGTGTATGGCAAGGGTCAGCACCGTGGGTCATCTTTGGGTGGCGGCCGAGGATACAATTGGCACAATGGCGGTGGCCCAGGACGTGGCTTTCAGGGTCCGCCCGGAAATTTTGTTGAAGGAGTCACCGGCCCCAATGACCGTTTTCGGGGGGACATTGTCATGGCGGGAGAGGGGTTGGGAGGCGCCCACCTCCACCACGTCCACCTCCACCAGCACCACTATGAGCTGCAACACGACACACACGCACCCGGGGGCGGTGATGGATACCACAGCAGCTGCAGCTGCGGCTATACCTCCTTTGTCCGCGGTGGTTGTAGACATAGTCAGGGCCCTGGCAGCGGTCACTATTCTGGCAGTCGCTGGAGCTGCTAAGATAAATGATGGTGGGGCAGACAAGGGCTTGGAAAAAGGGGAAGGAGAAAAGCTTTCGAAGTGGGCAATCAAGAAGAAGAAACTGCCTTTCTATAGATGTGGCGAACCGGAACACTTTGTCGCAGAGTGTACTAATGAATTATGTGACTACTGCCTCAGATCGCAGCATGTGACCGGTGATTGCCCACTCCTGTCCAGTCCTAAGCCAGGGGTTGACATTTTCGGAGTGTGCTGCAAAGAGTTGATGTTTTTTGAGTCACCTGAGGTGGCACCACTGACCTAGGTGGTGGAGAGCTAGTTCCAAGCAGTGGTCAAGGTTACAAATGGGGCTATGACAGAGGCTCAGATTGTGAGGCAGTTGCGAGAGTTGGTACCGGACATTTATTAGTGGCATCTTGACAAGTTGGAGAACCAGACTTACAAGGTGGATTTTCCAACTAAAGAGGATCAATTGCATATTCTTCAGTGGGGTATGTGCAGAGTTTCGAGTACCAACATTATCATGGCATTCATTAAGTGGGAGCAGCAACAACCAGAGGGTACACCTTTAGAGAAGGTATGGGTATGGTTCTATGGCGCACCAACCAAAACCATTAATCACTTTCTGGTAGCCTGGAGCTTGGGATCTTTGATTGGCAAGGCGGAAAAGGTGAACATGCCTTTCACTCGTTAGCGTCAGGTTTGTGCCGGATGTAGTCAGGTGGACACCTGCCAGGGTCACATACGTCCTAGAGATCGAGATTGAGGACACACCGATTTCTCAGAAGGGCATGAGCATCAGGATATGGACACAACCGAGGGAGATGGAGCCCCCGGGTATCAAGATAAGGGGCCCGAGAATACGCCACGGGAGTCGGCTAAGGGGCTGAATTCGCAATTGTATAAAACGAATATGTCTGCCAAGGACGCGCCACCGTCCACAACTCTGATGAACACACTTCGGTTTGGTAATTTTGGAGCGAGATCAGCACCTAGTCGGTTATGGAGCAACCGAGTGAAGGCGGGCGATCCGGGGGAACTTGAGTTACCACCGCTGATTCTCCCTACCTATGAGTCACTGATGGTTCTCTGTTCTCAGCAAACAGACTCTGGGCTGACGGTCACGCCGAGAAAGGCGATGGTTTTTGCAAAGCCGGCCGCATAGGAGGCACGGCGCACGCATGCTGGCAATGGCCTGGTCATGGTGGGGATGACTACCCCGACGATCGCCACGACCGCTGGTTCGGACGACACTGGTTTGCTGACTGTGAGTGGGGGGCAGTGGCAGGAGGCCCATAGCGCCTGACCACAAGCGGCGGCCTCGAGCTTCTCTAGTCTCTGCGGAGGGGCCTGGACAGGAGGTCCACGGAGCCCTTTCTCCTCCTACGGTTCCGAGCGAGCTGGGGGAGGGATGCGGGCAGGAGGCCCGTGGCCTCTCCTCTCTGCGGGACTTTGCCGAGCAGCACGGACGGGGGCCATGCCGCGTTGATGGTGAGGGGGGAGTGGGACTATCGAGCAAGTGGCTCCATGGTCCCCTTCCCCCATTACTACCATTGGCGATAGCCGCTCGACCGCACCTTACCCATTGTAATGCCCCGAGACCAATGCGCCAGGTGTCTTCCAGTTATTCGCTGACGCTGCCATGTCATTTGCTTGCATGTTGCACTTTGCCATGTCATCATGTGCATTTCATCTGCATGTTTTTCAAAACTTGCATCCGTCTGGGTTCTCCCGGTTCTCTCTGTTGTCCGCTCTGAGCACAGACACACTCGCTCGCTCCCGCTGCACCTCCCAGATCTTCTTTTGTGAGCCGCAGAAAAACGTTCTCGGAATGGGCCGAGAGTTGACAAGTGGTCTTGGTATATCAACGGTAGACCGCCTGTCAAATTTCCATTTAGGGGTCGTTTGATGCCCCAACAGTTAACTGCGTTAACCGCTAGACCCCTTTCTCTTTGCAGCCCAGCACCCCTCCACAACGGCCCACAAGCCCATCAAACTCCCCTCCATGCTCTCCGTCTTTGGATCACGATTGTGTGGGCGAAAACCGCTCCCCAATAGCCTCTCCTAGCTCCCTCTACCTGTAAATAGGCCTCCCCCTTCTCAAATCACGAGCAACCCCTAGCCTCTTCCTCCTCCATGCGCCGGACGTGTCCGCCGCTGCCGCCCTCAGCCAATCGCGCGTTGCCACGTCAGCCCCCACGCCTCCTCGCCGCCGCGGCCCTGCAGGCCCATAAGGAGTCCGCCCCGGGCCCGAGCTGCCCGCCCCGCGCCCGCGAGCTGCAGCCGCCGCCGCCGCCTCACGCCGGACCCACCGAGCCGCGCTGCTTGCTCGCTGTCGCCGCCTTGCGCCGCCACCCCACGCCTCCCTGCTCCACTCGTGCGCTGCACCTCCTCTCCAGCACCGCCGCCATGTTCGCCGGATCCGCCCCACCGGCCTCGTCAACTCCTCCTCCGGCTAGATCCATGATGTCTACTACACAACCTTCTTCTTGTAGAGGTTGTTGGGCCTCCAAGTGCAGAGGTTTGTAGGACAGTAGCAAATTTCCCTCAAGTGGATGACCTAAGGTTTATCAATCCGTGGGAGGCATAGGATGAAGATGGTCTCTCTCAAACATTCCTGCAACCAAATAACAAAGAGTCTCTTGTGTCCCCAACACACCGAATACAATGGTAAATTGTATAGGTGCACTAGTTCGGCGAAGAGATGGTGATACAAGTGCAATATGGATAGTAGATATAGGTTTTTGTAATCTGAAATTATAAAAACAGCAAGGTAACTAATGATAAATGTGAGCGTAAACGGTATTGCAATGGTAGGAAACAAGGCATAGGGTTCATACTTTCACTAGTGCAAGTTCTCTCAACAATAATAACATAATTGGATCATATAACTATCCCTCAACATGAAACAAAGAGTCACTCAAAAGCCACTAATAGCGGAGAACAAACGAAGAGATTATGGTAGGGTACGAAACCACCTCAAAGCTATCCTCTCTGTTCTATCTATTCAAGAGTCCATAGTAAAATAACATGAAGCTATTCTTTCCGTTCAATCTATCATAGAGTTCATAATAGAATAACAACTTAAGGCACAAATCAACCAAAACCCTAATGTCACTTAGATACTCCATTGTCACCTCAAGTATCCGTGGGCATGATTATACAATATGCATCACACAATCTCAGATTCATCTATTCAACCAACACAAAGTACTTCAAAGAGTGCCCCAAAGATTCTACCGGAGAGTCAAGACGAAAACGTGTGCCAACCTGTGACGCCCCCGATTCAATCCTACACTAATCATACACGCAAACGTGTACGATCAAGATCAGGGACTCAAGGGAAGATATCAAAACACAACTCTAAAAATAAAATAAGTCATACAAGCATCATAATACAAGCCAGGGCCTCGAGGGCTTGAATACAAGTGCTCGATCGTAGAGGAGTCAGCGGAAGCAACAATATCTGAGTACAGACATAAGTTAAACAAATTGCCATAAGATGGCTAGCACAAACTGGGATACAGATCGAAAGAGGCGCATGCCTCCTGCCTGGGATCCTCCTAAACTACTCCTGGTCGTCGTCAGCGGCCTGCACGTAGTAGTAGGCACCTCCAGTGTAGTAGGAGTCATCATCGACGGTGGCGTCTGGCTCCTGGGCTCTGGCATCTGGTTGCGGCATCCGAGAAGAAAGAAAGAAGGGGGAAAAGAGGGAGCAAAGCAACCGTGAGTACTCATCCAAAGTACTCGCAAGCAAGGATCTACACTACATATTCATGTGTATATGTGTAAAGAGGCAATATCGGTGGACTGAACTGTTCAATGCCAGAATAAGAGGGGGATAGCTAGTCCTATCGAAGACTACGCTTCTGGCAGCCTCCGTCTTGCAGCATGTAGAAGAGAGTAGATTGTAGTCCTCGAAGTAGCATCGCATAGCATAATCCTACCCGGTGATACTCCCCTCGTCGCCCTGTGGAAAAGCGATCACCGGGTTGTCTGTGGAACTTGTCTGGGTGTGTTTTATTAAGTATCCGGTTCTAGTTGTCATAAGGTCAAGGTACAACTCCGGGTCGTCCATTTACCGAGGGACACGGCTATTCGAATAGATAAACTTCCCTGCAGGGGTGCACCACATAACCCAACACGCTCGATCCCATTTGGGCGGACACACTTTCCTGGGTCATGCCTGGCCTCGGAAGATCAACACGTCGCAGCCCCATCTAGGCACAACAGAGAGGTCAGCACGCCGGTCTATATCCCATGCGTGCAGGGGTCTGGGCCCATCGCCCATTGCACACTTGCTCGTTGCGAGGGCGGCCGGAAGCAGACCTAGCCCCCTAATACAAGAGTAGGCATTCCAGTCCAATCCGGCGCGCCCTGCTCCGTCGCTGACATCAAGATGGCTTCGGCTGATACCACGACGTCCAGTGCCCATATCTTTCCCGCGTAGTTGGTTAGTGCGTATAGGCCAGTGGCCAGACTCAGATCAAATACCAAGATCTCGTTAAGCGTGTTATTATGAACTAACCACGGACACCGCCCAGGGCCAGGCCCACCTCTCGCCTAGGTGGTCTCAACCTGCCCTGTCGCTCCACCACATAGTAACAGTCGGGGGCCGTCGGGAACCCAGGCCCACCTCTACCGGGATGGAGCCACCTGTCCTTTCAGCCCCCACATCGGAATCACTTGTGGGTACTCAATGAGCTGACCCGACTTTAGTCACCATCTATGTAGTATATGTATGTATAGTATATACCCGTGATCACCTCCGAGTGATCACGGCCCGATAGTATAGCATGGCAGACTGACAAGAATATAGGGCCAATGATGAGAAACTAGCATCCTATACTAAGCATTTAGGATTGCGGGTAAGGTATCAATGACTATAGCAACAATGACAGGCTATGCAACAGAATAGGAGTAACCAAACAGTAACATGCTACACTACTCTAATGCAAGCAGTATAGAGAAGAATAGGCGATATCTGGTGATCAAGGGGGGGGGGCTTGCCTGGTTGCTCTGGCAAAAAGGACGAGTCGTCAACACTGTCGTCAAACTGGGGGTTGCCGGCAGTCTCGGGGTCTATCGGAAAGAAGTAACAGAGAGGGAACACAATAAATAACAGAGCAACCAAAGCATCACAAAGCGTAACAAGACAATATGCGGTGTTCGGTGTGCCCTAACGCGGTAGTAGGTGATACCAGTGAAGGGGGGAAACATCCGGAAAAGTATCCCCGGTGTTTCACGTTTTCGGACAGATGAATCGGAGCGGGAAAGTTGCGTGTTCGCTATGCTAGGGATGTGTGGCGGACAAACGGGTTGCATAATCGGATTCGTCTCACCGTTCTGAGCAACTTTCATGTACAATGTATTTTCATCCGAGGTACAGATTATTTTCTATTAACTTTCAAAGTTTTTAAGCATTTTTGGAATTTATGTAATTATTTAAATCGAACATTATCCAGAATAGTGAAAGGTGATGTCAGCATGACATCACCATGATGTCAGCCGGTCAAACCCAGTTGACCAGAGTCAAACCTGGCATGTGGGTCCTATGGGACCCACCTGTCATAGACTAAGGCTAACTAACAGGATTAGTTAATTTAAATTAGTGATTAGGTTAATTTAACCGATCTAATTAAGTTAACTAATTAAGTAATTATTTTTTAATTACATTTTTTTATTCCTTTTCTTTATAAAACATTTAGGGGGGGCCCTTTGTCATAGGCCCCAGGTGGCCTAGCGGGGCCGAGCGGGCATAAGGGTTAACGGGCGCTGGGCCTTAACCCGTTCGGGCGCCAGCCCAGGCCAGTGGTGGCGCCGCGGCATCGTAGCCGGCGGCGAGGTGCGTCGGGCAGCAGGGGGGAAACCCCAGACAGTGCTGGCGGGGCACGCGACCGTGGGCGCGAGGGCGCAGGGCATGCGCGCACGGGTGTGCAGGTGAGTGCAGGGGGCGGGGTGCTGGTGTGGCCGCGACCAGGAGCAGGCGACCGCGCGCACAAACGCAGTGCTCCGACCATGGTGGCCTCGGTGATTATAGGTGATTACGGTAAAGGATCGATCCAGGAAAATGGGCGAATCGGCAGAGGACCTCACAATGCAACGGTAGGGCTTGGCAGCAGGTTCAGGGAGGCCATCGGCGAGCGGATCGACGAGGTTGACGATGGCGGCCGTGGTTGGGGAAGAAGGCCGATGGCGACGGCCCGAGGCGCTCCGGCTTGACCTGACGCTTGTAGATGGTGTAGAAGAGGACAGCGGTGCTCCTCGACTTCCTCTCGAGCGCCGGGGAGGCATATGGCCGTGACGACAACGATGGCACGGCTACGGCTGCGCGGTGGAGCTCGGGATCGAAGAGAGCAGTGAGGGGGAGAGAGGAACGGCGCGGGTGGAGGGGAAGATATTTTTGGGCGAGGCCACGGCGTCGACGCTGGCAATCTTATCCCCTCCAGGCGCCCTGTAGCGACCCATAGACGAGGTGGCGCGGCTGGGACGGCGCCCAGCGCTTGGTCGTGTTCGAGAGTTGGAGGAGAGAGGAGGAGGGTGTCGCTGGTTGGGTTGGGCCGACCTGGTTGGCCCAGAGGGTAGCTGGGCCACGGCCCAGCAGGGGGGGGGGGGTTCTTCTCCTTTTTATTCTCTTGTTTGTTTTTCTTTTCTTTTCGTATTTCCTTTATTCTGTTTTATTTTACCTTTAATTTCTTTAGTTTTGTAAAATATGACAATAGCTCCTAAATTAATGTCACTACATATTCTAATGCCACAAAAACTTGGGCAACTAGCTAAAATAGTTTAATATTTTATTAATCGTAAAAGGCATATAATTAATTGTTTTGCTACTGTTTTATTTACTTTGGTACAATCAAACAATTCGAAAGAGGTTGGTTTCTCCACCATAATTACATAAACATTATTTGGCTCACTCCATACATATTAGTTTTAATATTTGAAAACTTTTATTGTTTGCTTGATTTTGGATTTGAATTTGAATCAGTTTCGAACTAACGCGAGATTAGCAACAGTAACCGAGGTGACGTGGCATCGTTAACGTGGTATTACTGTAGCCTAATTATCCGGGCATCACAAATCTCCTCCACTACAAGAAATCTCGTCCCGGGATTTAAGAGGGGAAGTGAGGGGGAAGGGATTTGGTTACGAAATTCTAACAAGCGTTCTGAATCTTGGTTGCTCTTCTCGAAGCGGTCGATCCATTATGTTGATGTCTTCATATCTCTGCTTCAGGTCATCATGATGTAGTACACATCCATTCTTCGGGATCTTCATCGTACTTACGGAAATAATAAGGGGTGGGCATTCCGGGAGAACGGACCTCTGCAAGGTCGACTATCTCGTCGATAACATTGAGGAAGATGGTGGAAGTAACTCTTGAATTTAAACTTAAGAAAATATCAAGAGCAAAGTAAGGAGGTATCATGTGAAGTTTCGAGCGGGCAGGCAATCGTTTGATGCCTGAAACAGGGCGTGGAAGGGGTTCAAAGCAATAGGTATAAGTATTGTGTCCGATACCAGAATTGATGATCACTCGGAAGGTGGCTCGTGAATCACATACGAGGCCAAGTGTGAGGAACAACCTTAAGAACAGGGGGTGTATAGGAGAGTCAGGTTTCTATCATGTGGACATGTGGTTTATGGGTCAACCATGTGGGTTGAAAAGTAGGAAGGGTGGTGACATCTTGCACACATGGGACAGGGACGCATGTCAGTGAATAGCTTGTCACCTATGCCGGCAACAATGTCGGTACCAAGGACTGGGAACGAAGAGAGCAACTTTCCTGCTTGTTGAACGAGGCGAACCAATAGGAAAAGTTCTCGTCCATCGGTGGTTACCGGAATGTCATCAACAATAGTAACAGGTTCTTACTGATAGAGTTGTACACCGAGGTGCTTACAAAAGCAGTGACTTATTACTGCTTAGATCATATAAACCTCAAGAAGGTTAAACAAAACAATGGAAAGGAAAATGTGTTTATCAGAAAAACAGACCAACAGAAAGGAAAAATGTGTTTAAACATATAATTTAGGGGTATATCCTTCCCAAGGACAAGCAGAGCATGATATCCATGATAGGATATAATTGTAGAAAACTCTTTACGTAGGGGAGAGAAATTTCATGGCATTACCCATACAGTGGTGTTTGGATAATTGAGCTGGAAACATTTAGCACTGGGCTTCAAATGTTCTTGTTGAAAATCGGAGTACCACAGACATGCTTCGAGATAGCATTGACATGGTCTTCAAGAAAAGGTCAGACTTGGATAGACAAAGGATTCATCAGGAATAACTTGTAGAATAAGTCTTACAATTTCCTCATGGAAGAATGGTTAACCTTGTTAAAAAGGAAACCATAACAGCAGGTCCTCCGGCCAGGTGTGCTAGGCGTGACATCACCTTATCGGTTCATATAAGGACCAATGTTATGACTCTTGGAAAATATCGGAACCATCATATCTGACCGAGTTTCAGATCTGGTTGGGGTCATGATACCTCAGACTCAGGATGCCTGAGAAGGAAGGGGTGCAACACAATTTGTCGAGACGACATTGTAAGATTCTCGAGAAATGTACTATGGAAGCGAGTTCCAAAGCAGGAGTTCATCCTTAAATCAAGGGGAGGGTGAGGAGGTGGCTGATGGGCTCAGCGACAATTCATTGAGATTTACAAAAAGGTGAATTTCCACAATTATGTGAACAAGGAGATAACATTTAACAGATCAAACGATATAATGATGTATGCTCGAGGGAAACATACACAATTAATCACTGGTTGAAAGGTGCACCCGAAATATGGGCTTAGGTAGCAGGATCAATGTTAGAATGGTGATTCGATAACCAATGGTCTAAGGATGAAATGTCGACCATTAACTTCAAAGCAATAGGGTTGCTAGAAGTACAGAATCCAAGCAGCATGGTTCACGTGTTGGTATCCTGGTTAGAATCAACACGGGGATCAAGAAAGAATGGTGAGGGTGAGAAGTATCATAATAACAAGAATTCCTTAAGAGGTGGAGCAGTCCTCACAACATCCTTGACATAAAAGATGGTAATAGTCCAAGGTAAATAAGAACAAACGATGGATAGCAAGGAACTCAAGGTATAGCAGAAAAACACGAACAAGTTTGTGTTGGAGGGAAGGCAGTAGAGTGGTCGATGATAACACTAATCATCGAGGGCAAGGATGGTCTTTCTCATCATGAATTCAATTGATATCCTATAAGAGCTCGCAATATTGATGATGATCACAACAAAATTGTCGAGAGATTTCATGAAGATGTAATCAATCGGCGATGACATTAAGTCAAAGGAATGATGACGCGAAAGGTTATTGAAACCACGAGTACGACGCAAACTCAAAATCAAGCTTGTTATTCAAGGCGAAATGGTATGACGAGGAAGATCGGCGTAAGCTTAGCTCATCATCAAAACTTGTGCTCTGGGAAGGACCAGGTAGCACAGCTTAAATTAGCACGATAATGATGTAGCCGATCAGGCTCGGAATGACGTGATGGAGTATTAAACTTCTCAACAACAAAGTACTGGAAGTACTGAATCATAGTTTTGATTTGATTCACAAATCGGTGTTCTCGGTTGACGACAAACCAGAACCCGTGGAGTGACCATGACGGGGAAAGTTACTTTCATAAGATGTAGTGTAATGGGTTGATATCCTCAAGATACCAGGGGGTAAGACTCGAATGTAGATCAAATAGAGGTTGGGCACATGTCATGATCTGCAGAAGGCAAGTACTTTTAACTTGTCCGAGAATGGGATCAAAGAAGAACAATCATGGTCAGAACCACGATTGCAAAGGACAAAATCATGACACAAGAGCAAATTAAGTGAATAATTATTGTTACGAGAAGCTATCATGATAAGCTCAACATCGTTTCCATGGGCATGAACACTAAGTTCAAGGTCGACTCCCACTTCTCCAATGCATAACCTTTCATTCACTCCTCAAAAAAAAAAATGATTTTAGTGTCAAAACCTACGTAGTGATTACCAGAGGAGTATGACCCGCGAAAACTTTTGGGTTCACACAGATTAGGGAAGGCATAGTTTCAACCCATCGGGGCATCTTAGAACATATACCACAAGTTTCAAACGTAAGTACACAAGCTCGAAAGCAGAGCATGGTTGCCAAGCAGAGGATACAATTTACCAAAGGCAATATATACCCATGGAAAGGCTCACAAGGTTATTGAATATGAAGGACGATGTCGGATGAAATCCAACAATGGATCGGGCGATCCACAACGGAGCTGATGTGAGTATCTGTACTCAATCAGAGGAAGAAAGAATGCACGGGCATCAGATTATAGAACATCTGAATAATTCGATGCTTAGATGACGAAGGAATTATGATTTCCAAAACATGGGACCAGAAGTAGACACTCCGATCAAGGATGGATAAGTTGGATAGACCAGAGGCACAATTGATGACAAATAGTTTGGTGCAGAACCAGCTCATGTTCAGAATGACGTCTGAGCCAGAAAGATAATTTATAAGGGTCGATTGATGATTGTGTGCATTCGCACACCTGTTGAATCAATAGGATCAAAATGACAGTGTCAAAAGATACTAGTGAATATTGCTAGTGATATGGGAGCATCCATAATGTAAGCATACAAGTACTTGGAGAGCAATAGTTTGAAGAGGATGCTCTGAAGGTCGGATAGTATTTTAGAGTATCTTATGAAGCATACGAACAACTGGGGATGAACGGATACTCAATAAGTGCGAGGAATTTTCAATAGGGGTATTCATGTGGTAAAGAACTGCAACGCAGTAAGCTTAAAGGATTACGGAACAACGGAGAGCAATTTAAGGCATCTTGTAATAACAAGAGAAACTGAGGATGAAGGTATGAACGACAATTGTAGGTAGTTATCCATAAGGGTATATCGGTGGTAGGGGATTGTAAAGTCGATGGGCACAAGGGTCTCAGAAAAACATCGAAGAGTATCTTCAGAATCTTCTGGTGCAGCAAGCGATCATCTAGAGGGAGGGGCTCTCCGGGAGAAAGTATTTTCGAGAACCTAAAGTTATTCTTTTTAGCAAAATCATTTAACCCGAATAGAGGAGAGATTAGAGTCCCGGAGTATAGGTCGAGGAATAAAAGATCCTAATACCACCCAATGGCGATGTGGGCCCATAAGGCACACAGCCATGTTAGTAAAAGTTTTGCAAGGTCTAGACTCAACTTCGGCCATGGATGGTGGAAGGGGGATTCCTACAGGCAGTCGGCTCTGATACCAACTTGTGACGCCCCCGATTCAATCATACACTAATCATACACGCAAACGTGTACGATCAAGATCAGAGACTCACGGGAAGATATCACAACACAACTCTAAAATTAAAATAAGTCATACAAGCATCATAATACAAGCCAGGGGCCTCGAGGGCTCGAATACAAGTGCTCGATCATAGACGAGTCAGCGGAAGCAACAATATCTGAGTTCAGACATAAGTTAAACAAATTGCCATAAGATGGCTAGCACAAACTGGGATACAGATCGAAAGAGGCGCAGGCCTCCTGCCTGGGATCCTCCTAAACTACTCCTAGTCGTCGTCAGCGGCCTGCACGTAGTAGTAGGCACCTCCAGTGTAGTAGGAGTCATCATCGACGGTGGCGTCTGGCTCCTGGGCTCTGGCATCTGGTTGCGGCATCCGAGAAGAAAGAAAGAAGGGGGAAAAGAGGGAGCAAAGCAACCGTGAGTACTCATCCAAAGTACTCGCAAGCAAGGATCTACACTACATATGCATGTGTATATGTGTAAAGAGGCAATATCGGTGGACTGAACTGTTCAATGCCAGAATAAGAGGGGGATAGCTAGTCCTATCAAAGACTACGCTTCTGGCAGCCTCCGTCTTGCAGCACGTAGAAGAGAGTAGATTGTAGTCCTCGAAGTAGTATCGCATAGCATAATCCTACCCGGTGATACTCCCCTCGTCGCCCTGTGGAAAAGCGATCACCGGGTTGTCTGTGGAACTTGTCTGGGTGTGTTTTATTAAGTATCTGGTTCTAGTTGTCATAAGGTCAAGGTACAACTCCGGGTCGTCCTTTTACCGAGGGACACGGCTATTCGAATAGATAAACTTCCCTGCAGGGGTGCACCACATAACCCAACACGCTCGATCCCATTTGGGCGGACACACTTTCCTGGGTCATGCCTGGCCTCGGAAGATCAACACGTCGCAGCCCCATCTAGGCACAACAGAGAGGTCAGCACGCCGGTCTAAATCCCATGCGTGCAGGGGTCTGGGCCCATCGCCCATTGCACACTTACACGTTGCGAGGGCGGCCGGAAGCAGACCTAGCCCCCTAATACAAGAGTAGGTGTTCCAGTCCAATCCGGCGCGCCCTGCTCCGTCGCTGACATCAAGATGGCTTCGGCTGATACCACGACGTAGAGTGCCCATATCTTTCCCGCGTAGTTGGTTAGTGCGTATAGGCCAGTGGCCAGACTCAGATCAAATACCAAGATCTCGTTAAGCGTGTTATTATGAACTAACCGCGGACGCCGACCAGGGCCAGGCCCACCTCTCGCCTAGGTGGTCTCAACCTTCCCTGTCGCTCCACCACATAGTAACAGTCGGGGGCCGTCGGGAACCCAGGCCCACCTCTACCGGGATGGAGCCACCTGTCCTTTCAGCTCCCACATCGGAATCACTTGCAGAGACTCAATGAGCTGACCCGACTTTAGTCACCATCCATGTAGTATATGTATGTATAGTATATACCCGTGATCACCTCCCGAGTGATCATGGCCCGATAGTATAGCATGGCAGACTGACAAGAATGTAGGGCCAATGATGATATACTAGCATCCTATACTAAGCATTTAGGATTGCGGGTAAGGTATCAATGACTGTAGCAACAATGACAAGCTATGCAACAGAATAGGAGTAACAAAACAGTAACATGCTACACTACTCTAATGCAAGCAGTATAGAGAAGAATAGGCGATATCTGGTGATCAAGGGGGGGCTTGCCTGGTTGCTCTGGCAAGAAGGACGAGTCGTCAACACCGTAGTCGAACTGGGGGTTGCCGCCAGTCTCGGGGTCTATCGGAAAGAAGTAACGGAGAGGGAACACAATAAACAACAAAGCAATTAAAGCATCACAAAGCGTAACAAGACAATACGCGGTGTTCGGTGTGCCCTAACGCGGTAGTAGGTAATACCGGTGAAGGGGGGAAACATCCGGGAAAGTATCCCCGGTGTTTCACGTTTTCGGACAGATGAACCGGAGGGGGAAAGTTGCATGTTCGCTATGCTAGGGATGTGTGGCGGACAAACGGGCTGCGCAACCGGATTCGTCTCGCCGTTCTGAGCAACTTTCATGTACAATGTATTCTCATCCGAGGTACGGATTATTTACCATTAATTTTCAAAGTTTTAAGCATTTTTGGAATTTATTTAATTATTTCAATCGAACGTTATCCAGAATAGTGAAAGGTGATGTCAGCATGACATCACCATGACGTCAGCCGGTCAAACCGAGTTGACCAGAGTCAAACCTGGCATGTGGGTCCTATGGGACCCACCTGTCATAGACTAAGGCTAACTAACAGGATTAGTTAATTTAAATTAGTGATTAGGTTAATTTAACCGATCTAATTAAGTTAATTAATTAAGTAATTAATTAATTAACTATTTTTTAATTACTTTTTTCCTTTTCTTTATAAAACGTTTAGGGGGCGGGCCCCCTTTGTCATAGGCCCCAGGGGGCCTAGCGGGGCGGAGCGGGCATAAGGGCTAACGAGTGCCGGGCCTTAACCGTTCGGGCGCCAACCCAGGCCAATGGAGGCGCCGCGGCGTTGTAGCCGGCGGCGAGGTGCGTCGGGCAGCAGGGGGGAAGCCCCAGACAGCGCCGGCGGGGCGCGCGGCCGTCGGCGCGAGGGTGCAGGGCATGTGCGCACGGGTGTGCAGGTGAGCGCAGGGGGGCGGGGTGCTGGTGTGGCCGCAACCAGGAGCAGGCGACCGCGCGCATGAACGCAGTGCTCCGACCATGGCGGCGTCGGTGATTGTAGGTGATTACGGTAACGGATCGATCCAGGAAAATGGGGGAATCGGCAGAGGACCTCACAGTGCGACGGTAGGGCTTGGCAGCAGTTCGGGGAGGCCATCGGCGAGCGGATCAACGAGGTAGACGACTGCGGCCGTGGTTGGGGAAGAAGGGCGATGGCGACGGCCCGAGGCACTCTGGCTTGACCTGACGCTTGTAGACGGTGTAGAAGAGGACGGCGGTGCTCCTCGACTTCCTCTCAAGAACCGGGGAGGCATGTGGCCGTGACGACAACGATGGCACGGCGACGGCTGCGCGGTGGAGCTCGGGATCAAAGAGAGCGGTGAGGGGGAGAGAGGAATGGCGCGGGTGGAGGGGAAGATATTTTTGGGCGAGGCCATGGCGTCGACGCTGGCAATCTTATCCCCTCCAGGCGCCCTGTAGCGACCCACAAACGAGGTGGCGCGGCTGGAACGGCGCCCAGCGCTCGGTCTTGTTCGAGAGGTGGAGGAGAGAGGAGGAGGGTGTCGCTGGCTGGGTTGGGCCGACCTGGTTGGCCCAGAGGCCCCCTAGGCCGCTTCCCAGCAGGGGGGGTGGTCTTCTCCTTTTTATTCTCTTGTTTGTTTTTCTTTTCTTTTTGTATTTCCTTTATTCTGTTTTATTTTACCTTTAATTTCTTTAGTTTTGTAAAATATGACAATAGCTCCTAAATTAATGTCACTACATATTCTAATGCCACAAAAACTTGGGCAACTAGATAAAATAGTTTAATATTTTATTAATCGTAAAAGGCATATAATTATTTGTTTTGCTACTGTTTTATTTACTTTGGGACAATCAAACACTTCCAAAGAGGTTGGTTTCTCCACCATAATTACATAAACATTATTTGGCTCACTCCGTACATTTTAGTTTTAATATTTGAAAACTTTTATTGTTTGCTTGATTTTTGGATTTGAATTTGAATCGGTTTTGAACTAATGCGAGATTAGCAACAGTAAACGAGGTGACGTGGCATCGTTAACGCGAGATTACTGTAGCCTAATTATCCGGGCATCACACAACCCCTATGCATAAGTTCATGGGCGGAACCCGCAAGTTGATCACCAAAACATACATCAAGTGGATCACGTGATATACCATTTTCACCGCAGATAAGCACGGCAAGACATACATCAAGTGTTCTCAAATCCTTAAAGACTCAATCCGATAAGATAACTTCAAGAGGAAAACTCAATTCATCACAAGAGAGTAGAGGGGGAGAAACATCATAAGATCCAACTATAATAGCGAGGCCCGCGATACATCAAGATCGTGCCATAGAGAGAACACGAGAGAGAGAGAGAGAGAGAGAGAGAGAGAGAGAGAGATCAAACACGTAGCTACTGGTACATACTCTTGGCCCCGAGGGTGAACTACTCCCTCGTCGTCATGGATAGCGCCGGGATGATGAAGATGGCCACCGGTGAGCGATTCCCCCTCCGACAGGATGCCGGAACGGGCTCCCGAGAGGTTTTTTGTGGCTACAGAGCCTTGCGGTGGTGGAACTCCTGATCTATCTTCATCTTCGATGTTTCTAGGGTACGCGGACTTATATAGGCGAAAGAAGTCGGTCGGGGGAGCCTCGAGGGGCCCAGGAGACAGGGGGCGCGCTCAGGGGGTGGGCGCGCCCTCCTATCTCCTGGCTTCCTCGAATCTTCCCTGGCTTGAAGTCCAAGTCTCCCGGATCGTATCCTTTCAAAAAATCACGGTCCCGATGGTTTGATTCCGTTTGGACTCTCTTTGATATTCCTTTTCTTCCAAATACTGAAATAGGCAATAAAACAACAATCTGGGCTGGGCCTCCGTTTAATAGGTTAGTCCCAAAAGTAATATAAAAGTTTATAATAAAGCCCATAATCATTCAAAATAGATAGGATAATAGCATGAATGCTTCATAAATTATAGATACGTTGGAGACGTATCAGCATCCCCAAGCTTAATTCCTGCTCGTCCTCGAGTAGGTAAATGATAAAAGAAATAATTTATGAAGTGTGAATGCCAGCAGGTGCACAAGTTTGATCAATGATAATTTCAATCACCTTTTCTAGCATGATTATATGTCATAACAGTAGTTCATCTCATAAAACTTCTCACGATCAAGTAACAAGCTATTCACATGTTAAAGCATAGACCATAAACTTTCTTGAAAACTAGCAAACTTCGTTCTTAGTCATCAAACAACTGCAATTCATTTTATTTTCTGGAAGGGTCTATGTCAGAGCTTTAATTTAGCAAACTCCACACACTCAACTATCATATAGTCTTCTACAATTGCTAATACTCACGCAATACTAATGGTTATAGAGTTTTAATCAGACACTGAGAAAGATAGGGGCTTATAGTGCTGCCTCCCAATGTATTCACCTTTGGGTGATGTCAACAATAGTAGTTCATGCTAACTTACATCCAATTGGATATATATATCAGGATCTTTCCAACACGAGGTGCTTGCCAAAGGATAAAATAAAAAAGGGAAAGGTGAAGATCACCTTGACTCATGCATAAAAGTAAAAGATAGGCCCTTCGCAGAGGGAAGCATGGATTTGCAGAGGTGCCAGAGCTCAATTTTGAAATAGAGATAAATAATTTGAGAGGTATGATCTCATTGTCAACATAACAACTGAGAGTTCCCAATATCTTCCATACTACATACATTATAGGCAGTTCCCAAACAGAATGGTAAAAGTTTTTACTCCCCCTCCACCAACAATCATCAATCCATGGCTTGCCCGAAACAACGGGTGCCTCCAACTAACATCAAACCTGGGGGAGTTATGTTTGCAATTACTTTTGATTTGATTTTGATCTTTTGATCATGGGACTGGGCATCCAGGTTACCAGGCATTTTTCTCATGAATGATGAGCGGAGTCCACTCATCTTGAGAATAACCCACATAGCATGGAAGATACTGACAGCCCCTAGTCGCCACATCAACGATTATTATTTGAAGGTTTAGAGTTTAGCACATGTAAATTTACTTGGAACGGTAGGTAAATACAGCATATAGGTAGGTATGGTGGACACTCATGGCAAAAACTGGGTTTAAGGATATTTGGAAGCACAAGTTGTATCTCTACTTGGTGCAAGGAATTTGGCTAGCATGAGGGGGAAAGGCAAGCTCAACATGTTTGAATGATCCATGACAATATACTTTAACTGAGATGTGCGAAAACATAACCCATTACGTTGTCTTCCTTGTCCAACATCAACTCTTTAGCATGTCATACTTAATGAGTGCTCACAATTATAAAATATGTCTAAGATAGTATATTTATATGTGAAATCTCTCTTCCTTCGATATTCTTTCATGAATTGTTCAAAGGACCAATACAATGCTTGCTAACCTTCAATAAATTTACAACCTCTACTTCTTAGATGTGAAGTCATTACTCCCCATGGGATAAGCAAATGAGACATATATAATTTCAGATTTGTGACATTCAACTCATTCAACCATTTACTCATAGGATATAAGTGAAGCACACGAGTAAATGACAAACTACTCCAACAAGATATAAGTGAAGATCAATGAGTAGCTAAATAATTATGTAACTATGTGAAGACTCTCTCTCTCTCGATAAAGAATTTCAGATCTTGGTATTTTATTCAAACAGCAAGCAAAGCAAAATAAAATGACATTGCAAGGATAGCACAACTCATGTGAAGAAGCAAAAAGTTAGGTTCAACCGATACTAACCGATAGTTGTTGAAGAAGAAAGGTGGGATGCCTACCGGGGCATCCCCAAGCTTAGATGCTTGAGATTTCTTGAAATATTATCTTGGGGTGCCTTGGGCATCCCCGAGCTTGAACTTTTGTGTCTCCTTAATTCCTCTCATATCATGGTTTCTCTTTTTATCAAAAGCTTCATCCACACCAAACTCAACAAGAACTCATGAGATAGGTTAGTATAAATGAACGCAAAACCTTATCATTTTCTACTGTAACAAATAACTAAAATTATTATTGAACATTGCATACTAAATGCCTCTGCATATTTAATACGCCTATCCTCAAATAGAATCATTAAGCAAGCAATCATATGCAAACAATGCAACCATAACAGCAATCTGCCAAAACAGTACAGTCTGTAAAGAATGCAAGATTCATCATAGTTCCCTAACTCCAAAAATTATGATAAAAATACTACACTGTAGAAGCTTTATCAGAGCTCAATATGCAAAAAAAAACATTATATCATTCTCTGACTTTTCTAGGGAATTTTTGCAACTGCAGTAAACTTTCTGTTTTCAAACAGCAACATGTATACTAGCAAAATAAGCATGGTAAAGGCTATCCTTGACATTTTTATTGAAAATAAAGATGCAAAACATTAATCTAAATAACAGCAAGTAAATACTAACAAAAGAAAATGATGCTCCAAGCAAAACCCATATCATGTGGTGAATAAAAATATATCTCCAAGTAAAGTTACCGATGAACGAAGACGAAAGAGGGGATGCCATTCGGGGGCATCCCCAAGCTTAGGCTTTTGGCTATTCTTGTATATCTTGGGGTGCCATGGGCATCCCCAAGCTTAGGCTCTTGCCACTCCTTATTCCATAGTCCATCGAATCTTTACCCAAAACTTGAAAACTCCACAACACAAGACTCAACAGAAAACTCGTAAGCTCCGTTAGTATACGAAAATAAAACCACCACTTAGGTACTGTAATTAACTCATTTTAAATTCATATTGGTGTAATATATACTGTACTCCAATTTATCCATGGTTCATACCCTCCGATACTACTCATAGATTCATCAAAGTAAGCAAACAACACATAGAAAACAGAATCTGTCAAAAATAGAATAGTCTGTAGTAATCTGTATCAAATGTATACTTCTAGAACTCCAAAAATCCTACCAAATTAGGAAGTCCTAAGAAAGTTGTCTACCAATCCAGAGAAAAAAGAATCAGATCATAATCACGTTTTTGTGAATTAACAAAACTAATTTACCTCTCGCTATGATGAATGAAACCACAGCGGAGGAGATACGAAACATCATCGGGCAGTTTTTTGAGGTGGATGCTGGTGCGGATGGGCAATCTATTGGCAAGTTTTTACGTGTTAAAATCAGGATGAACATAGAAAATCCGATCATGAGAGGACTTACCTTAGATGATAAGAATGAGAAGGAACCACAAAAGAGGAAAAAAACATGAGTATTGATGGGAAGGAGGGTGAGGAAGAAGAAGGACTTTGGTGCCGGTTCGAGTATGAGTTTTTGCCTGACTTTTATTATACTTGTGGTTTCCTCGGACATGTGGCCAAGGAATGCGCTATCAAGACGAAGAAAGGAGAGAACCATCAGTTTGGTCCTTGGCTCAGAGCGGATGTGGGGAAGAGGAGGTTTGTAAACAAGGAAGAACGCAGTTGGAAAGGGAGGGGAGGTAGTGGAGGAGGCAGTAGGCAATATGGGTTCAGTCGTTCGGGGGACGATCAGGGAGTGGGAGTGGAAGCGATAGCTTAAGTTGGAGAAAGGAGGGAGCTCGAGAAGCGGATGGTAAGGGAGGCAGAGCTTATGGCGAGGAGGAAGTCACGAGTCCTGCAAAGATGTTGATACATAATCCTGCATATGCTGGGAAGCCGAGGAAGCTGAATATGAACGAAGCTGATGCACAGCCCTCGGTCACATGTGATAACACGACCCAGGGAAAGGAACTGGCCTTCGTGGTGCTCCCTACGGAGAAAGTAGTGGCAAAGGAGAAGGGTCAGGTTGTGCAGCCATGGGTGTCCGCGGTAGGTAAGGATGGGGCTGGTGGAAACCAAAACCCCAAAAAGGGGGGGCATTACATCGGATTCCAAGGAAGAAAGACAGGAAGAGGGGTGTCGGCCAAAGCAACGAGCCTGTACTGGGGAAGAAGAGAAGCCTTTAGGTGGAGGTGGCAGGGATGGAAGATGATGCAAAGAGGGGGAAGCTGGTGGAGAAGGGAGTGGAGACAAGTGCAGGCAATGAGGAAGCAGCTAAAAACAACAATGATGATAAGATATCGGCCGGGCTGTCCGAGCAGCCCCGCCGGGAGCAATGAAACTTATAGGATGGAACTGCCGGGATCTTGGGAATGGCCCGGCAGTTTGAAGTCTCCTCGATTTGGGGTGGACGGAGGATCCCGATGTGTTATTTCTGGCGGAAAAAAAAACTGACGGAGAAAGAGCCTGAGAGGTTCAGGTGGATGCTGGGTCTACTGCACCTGACTGCGTGGAACCCGGAGGGGAGGAGTAGGGGCGTGGCTTTATTCTGGAGGCGTGGGGTGGATGTTGCATTGAGATCATTTGGTCGGAGGCATGTGGATGTGGATGTGACGGAGGAGAGTGGAGTGGTGTGGAGGCTGACCGGAGTATATGGTGAATCCGCGGCAGATCGCAAGAAAGAAACATGGCGTACTTTAAAGATCTTAGGGCAGCAACACCAGGATGACAGGCCTTGGCTTTGCCTAGGTGACTTTAAAGAGATCCTGAAAGTTGATGAGAAGATAGGCGGTATAGCAAGACCACAACAGCTGATGGATAATTTTCGGGAAGCCTTGGTACATTGCGAGTTATGTGACATTGGATTCGAGGGGGACAAATTTACATGGAGGAACCACATCAAAGAGATTGAGCACTATATTTGCGAATGGCTGGACAGAGCCACGACCAATGCCAAATGGTGTGAAATGTTCCTGGAATTCTCAGTTTTTAATGGTGCGCCTCGCCATTCATACCACAGGCCTGTAATTATGAACACACAAGTTGGGGATCGGTGTAGGAGCAAGGGAGACAGAACATTCAGGTTTGAGGCATGGTGGCTTCAAGAAGAGGGGTGCAGCACAGAAGTTCAGGCTGCCTGGGAGGAGGGAAGGCGGGCAGGAGAGGGGGATGTAGCCCAAGCGTTATGTTGTGTGGCTGGAAGAATGAAGACATGGGAGAAAGAAGAGGCAGGTGCGCTGGAGGACAGGTTGAGGAAAGCTAGGAGTGATCTGGAAAAATGTATGAGAGCACCAGTGTTTGAGGATAAGATTAGGGAGGAAGCATGTTTGAGATGCTTAGTTGAGAAGATTGAAGATAAGAGAAACACTAAGGCGAAGCAAAGAGCTCATGTCTCATGGCTTCGGCGCGGAAATAGAAACACTGGCTACTTTAAGGCTGTTGCTTCAGCAAGAAGGAAGGCGAATACGATTAAGAAGCTAAAAAAAGATGATGGCTCGGTGGTGGAAGAGGGAGAGGTGCTCAATAACTATGTTTGTTCTTTCTTTCAGGAACCTTTTACTTCTTCAGCCGGGGACAGGGTGGCCGAACTAATAGCCAAGGTCCAGCCGCGTGTTACGGATGCAATAAGAGCGGTTATGGATGCTGAATTCACTTGAGAGGAGGTGAAGGCTGCCCTTGATGACATAGGAGATCTTAAAGCTCCTGGGCCGGACGGGATGCCCTCCGTTGTGTACAAGAAACACTAGCATTTTATGGGTGATAAGGTTGTTGAGGATGTGCTCAAGGTGTTGAACGGAGATAATATTCCAGAGGGGTGGAACGGCACGGTGGTGGTACTCATTCCTAAGGTAAAAGAGCCCAGCAGAATTAAGGATTTGTGGCCAATAAGCCTCTGTAATGTTATCTATAAGCTGGTTTCAAAGGTCATTGCAAACCGATTAAAGCTTGTTTTGCCGGACATCATTTCTGGAAACCAAAGTTCCTTCATCCCTGGGAGGCTTATCACTGACAATATGCTAATTGCATACGAGCTGTCACATTACCTGTTGAACAAGAAGAAGGGTAAAGAGGGCATTGCTGCGGTTAAAGCGGACATGAGCAAGGCTTATGACCGAGTCGAATGGGTGTTCCTAAGAGCCATGTTGTGTAAGTTGGGCTTCGGGAATCACTGGGTGGACCTCATCATGAAATGTGTTACTTCTGTACGGTATCAAATCAAGGTCAATGGAGTTCTAACACAAGAATTCAGTCCATCTAGGGGTCTCCGCCAAGGCGATCCTGTATCGCCCTACCTTTTTGTTATTTGTGCAGAAGGATTATCCGCACTTCTTCATGATGCAGAGAGGGCAAGAACGTTAACCGGAGTTAAAATCTGTCAAGCAGCACCGGTTGTTTCCCATCTCCTGTTTGCTGACGACTCGGTGCTGCTGCTTAAAGCGGATCAAGTGGAGGCCACCGAGCTAAGAAGGGTCCGGGATTTATATGAGAACTGCTCGGGCCAGTGCATCAACCTTGAGAAATCTGCCGTCATGTTCAGTACAAATACAACTGTGGAGAGCAGGAGCACAGTGAAGGCTGCATTACAAATTTCAAGCGAGTCATGGAATGACAAATATCTTGGCCTCCCGGTGCATGTTGGTAAGTCCAGAAGGAAAGCATTTGCTTATGTAAAGGGAGGCATCGCCGGCAGAATTTATGGATAGAAAGAAAAACTTATAGCAAAGGTGGACAAAGAAACACTAGTGAAGGCAGTGGCACAGGCAATTCCCACCTACGCGATGTCTTGTTTTGATTTGACTAAATCTTTCTGCAATGAGATCAGCTCATTCATAGGCACTTACTGGTGGAGCCAGCAAAAGAAAGAGAATACAACACATTGGATTAGCTGGAAAAAACTTACTATGCCAAAGGCGAGAGGAGGGCTTGGTTTCCGTGATATGCAAAGCTTTAATATCGCAATGCTTTCTAGACAGATTTGGAGGTTTCCAAAACCCTGAGACTCTGTGTGCAAGAATTCTGCGAGCCCGGTACTTTCCCCATGGGGATGTTCTTTGAGCCGAGCCAAGAGATGGGATTTCTTCCGCATGGCACAACCTCCTACAGGGAAAGGAACTCATCCAAGAAGGGTACGTGTGGAGGATTGGAGATGGAACTGGGGTCAGAATATGGTCGGATCCTTGGATACCGTGACCATGGGCGCGCAAGGTCATTACTCCAAGGGGCGGTAACCTGCTTGAGTGGGTCAGTGATCTCATTGACCCCATCTATGGAGGATGGAACGAACAACTTGTGCGAGACACCTTCTGGGTGGACGATGCCAGGCTCATCCTACAAATCCCCTTGAGAGAGGGAGTGCAAGATTTTATTGCGTGGCAGTTCGATGGGAAAGGAGTTCATACAGTGAAGAGTGCCTATAAACTCCATGTACAGATATAGGATCAGAAGAAGGACGGACGACAGGGGAGCAGTATGAATGTTGCAAACCGCCTAGATAGAGTGGATGATGAGTCTTGGAAGAGATTGTGGAAACTGCCATGCCCAAGAAATATACAAATGTTTGCATGGAGGCTCAAGCACGAATCTCTTGCTCTCAGAACAAATGTGGAGAGAAGGGGTATCCCGATCGAGGACACGAACTGCTTATTCCGTAGTAGGGGAGCGGAGGATGGTTCCCACCTCTTCATAAAGTGCAAATTAGTTAAGGTTGTATGGAGAGAGCTCGCTATGGAGAAGGAAAGAAGGGAGCTGGAGGCTATAACATCAGTGCACGCCATGTTGGACTATCTGTGGGGGCTGGAGTTAAACAAGAGGCTGCATGTGCTGACCTTTTGGTGGCTTTGGTGGAGTAACCGTAACAAGCTTCGAGAGGGCGAGAAACCATTCGACTCCATCAAACTTGCGAGACGTACGTGGTCCAACGTGCTCGAGTACCTGCAGGTTTATAACAAAGCTCCCAAAGATGTCAACGATGCCCGCTGGAGACCACCAGACGAGGAGATGCTGAAATTCAACTTTGATGGCTCTTTCGTGCCTGGAACAGACTTTGCAGGTTGTGGCGTGGTGGCAAGAACGCACCAGGGGGAGCTGGTGTGTGCTCGAGCAGGCCGGCAGGACCACATAACTGATCCTTTTGCTGCTGAGGCATTTGCTATGACACAAGCTGTTGCTATGGCGGCGGACATGGGCATGACTCGGGTGATCTTCGAGACTGATTCTCAGCTATTACAGGAAGCCCTAGATGTGCACAAGGTGGACTCGTCGGCATACTCAGCTGTTATTGAGGACACTAAGTATCAACTGAAGATGTGGTTTTCAAAATTTGTAATCTCTGTCTGTAGGCGCAATGCCAACTCTGTCGCTCACGAGCTGGCTACTTTGGATCGCTCATGTGAACCAAATAGACTTGTAGAATGGGAGTCGGATGTACCAGCCCATGTGGCTGATTGTGTTCTGGGTGATTTACTAGAGCACCGTTAAGTTATAAAGCATTTGCTTTGCCCTAAAAAAACTAATTTACTGGGTGCAAATGTTTCTGATTTTCAGCAGGATCAACACAACTATCACCGTAAGCTATCCTAAAGGTCTTACTTGGCACTTTATTGAAACAAAAGCTATAAAACATGATTACTACAGTAGCATAATCATGTGAACACACAAAAACAGTAAAGTTAAATTTTGGGTTGTCTCCCAACAAGCGCTTTTCTTTAATGCCTTTCTAGCTAAGCATGATGATGACAATGATGCTCACATAAAAGATAAGAATTGAAACATAACGGGAGCATCATGAAGCATATGACTAGCACATTTAAGTCTAACCCACTTCCTATGCATAGGCATTTTGTGAGAAAACAACTTATGGGAACAATAATCAACTAGCATAGGAAGGCAAAACAAGCATAAGTTCAAGATTTTCAACACATAGGGAGGAAACTTGATATTATTGAAATTCCTACAAGCATATGTTACTCCCTCATAATAATTTTCAGTAGCATCATGAATGAATTCTACAATATAACCAGCACCTAAAGCATTCTTTTCATGATTTACAAGCATAGAAAATTTACTACTCTCCACATAAGCAAATTTCTTCTCATGAATAGTAGTGGGAGCAAACTCAACAAAATAATTATCATGTGAGGCATAATCCAATTGAAAACTAAAATCATGATCACAAGTTTCATGGTTATCATTATTCTTAGTAGCATACAAGTCATCACAATAATCATCATAGATAGCAATTTTATTCTCATAATCAATTGGAGCCTCCTCCGAAATAGTGGAATCGTCACTAAATAAAGTTGACACTCTTCCAAATCCACTTTCATATTCATCACAATAAGGTTCAACATCCTCCAAAATAGTGGGATCACTACTTCCTAAAGTTGACACTCTTCCAAACCCACTTTCATCAATATAATCATCATAAATAGGAGGCATGCTTTCATCATAATAAATTTGCTCATCAAAACTTGGGGGACAAAAAATATCATCTTCATCAAACATAGCTTCCCCAAGCTTGTGGCTTTGCATATCATTAGCATCACATACTAACAACATTGCAATCATGCTCATCATTCAAAGATTTAGTATCAAACATTCTATAGATTTCTTCTTCTAGCACTTGAGCACAATTTTCCTTTTCATCATACTTACGAAAGATATTGAAAAGATGAAG
Source organism: Triticum dicoccoides (assembly GCF_002162155.2). Classification (NCBI taxonomy): domain Eukaryota; kingdom Viridiplantae; phylum Streptophyta; class Magnoliopsida; order Poales; family Poaceae; genus Triticum; species Triticum dicoccoides. Next base: position 37,758,771 of record NC_041391.1, on the reverse strand, counting down.
CGTATGAGACAAACTCAATTCCATTTTTTTAGTTTTCTATTATAAGCTAAACTAGTGATAAAACAAGAAACAAAAAGATTCGATTGCAATATCTAAAGATATACCTTCAAACACTCACCTCCCTGGCAACGGCGCCAGAAAAGAGCTTGATGTCTACTACACAACCTTCTTCTTGTAGATGTTGTTGGGCCTCCAAGTGCACAGGTTTGTAGGACAGTAGCAAATTTCCTTCAAGTTGATGACCTAAGGTTTATCAATCCGTGGGAGGCGTAGGATGAAGATGGTCTCTCTCAAACAACCCTGCAACCAAATAAGAAAGAGTCTCTTGTGTCCCAACACATCCAATACAATGGTAAATTGTATAGGTGCACTAGTTCGGCGAAGAGATGGTGATACAAGTGCAATATGGATAGTAGATATAGGTTTTTGTAATCTGGTATTATAAAAACAACAAGGTAACTAATGATAAAAGTGAGTGTAAATGGTATTGCAATGGTTGGAAACAAGGCATAGGGTTCATACTTTCACTAGTGTAAGTTCTCTCAACAATAATAACATAATTGGATCATATAACTATCCCTCAACATGCACCAAAGAGTCACTCCAAAGCGACTAATAGCAGAGAACAAATGAAGAGATTATGGTAGGGTACGAAATAACCTCAAAGCTATTGTCGGTGTCAAAACCGGCGGATCTCGGGTAGGGGGTCCCGAACTGTGCGTCCAGGCGGATGGTAACAGGAGACAAGGGACACGATGTTTTACCTAGGTTCGGGCCCTCTTGATGGAGGTAAAACCCTACGTCCTGCTTGATTGATATTGATATTGTGGATGTTACAAGAGTGGATCTACCACGAGATCAAGGAGGCTAAACCCTAGAAGCTAGCCTATGGTATGATTGTAATGGTTGTTGTTCTACGGACTAAAGCCATCAGGTTTATATAGACACCGGAGAGGGCTAGGGTTACATAGAGTCGGTTACAATGGTAGGAGATCTACATATCCGTATCGCCAAGCTTGCCTTCCACGCCAAGGAAAGTCCCCTTTGGACATGGGACGAAGTCTTCAATCTTGTATCTTCATAGTCTTGGAGTCCGGTCGATGATGATAGTCCGGCCGATGATAGTTCGGCCAATGATGGTGATCCGGCTATCCGGACACCCCCTAGTCCAGGACTCCCTTAGTAGCGCCTGAACCAGGCTTCAATGACGATGAGTCCGGCGCGCATATTGTTCGGCATTGCAAGGCGGGTTCCTCCTCCGAATAATTCGTAGAAGATTGTGAACACCAGGATAGTGTCCTGCTCTGCAAAATAAATTCCACATTCCACCGTAGAGAGAATAATATATACACAAGTTCAATCTGCTGATGTTTTTTGCGGCATGACGTCACACCACTACCAAGCCATTACTTGAATCGTTTTTTACTTTACCACCTCAGCACATTTAGCAAAGCGGTTTCCTTGGCACGTCTTGTCGAAGCAGAGATCGTGTTCCCCGTTAATCCGGGATTCTCATCAATACGGACGTGGGTAACCCAACCGCGCCCGTCGCCACACCCCCTCCATCGAAGGCGAGTCCCGAACGGTCACGGAGACGGCTCTCGGTATTCTCCCTCTTTATAACGGGACCAAGGCTCGTTTCTTTTCTTCAATCCTCCATCGAATCCTCTCCCTGCTCCAAGTTCCAGCACCTAGAGCCCCAAATTCGAGCGCTTCGGACCTTCAACGATGTCCGGTTCCGACCTCCAGGGCCGGTGGATGCCCTCCTCCGTCACGGAGGAGGACGTGCTAAAGCTGCGGGAGGCCAAGTACCTGACTTACGAGATTTCACACAGGTTCCCCGCCGAAGGGCAGGCCATCCCCACCCCCGAGCCCGGCGAGTATGTCGTTTTTGTATCCCACCTCCGTCGGGGTTTAGGCTTCCCGATGGATCCTTTTGTGAGAGGTCTCATGTTTTACTATGGGTTGGAATTCCATGACTTGGCTCCGGAGTCCATCCTCCATATCTCCGCATTTATTGTCGTCTGCGAAGCCTTCCTCCGCGTCACCTTCAATGTGGCGCCGAAGATGATCGGGGGGCGTCAAGCGGAGTGCGGCGGGGCGGCCGTAAGTAGGAGGGCCGATGCCCCGTGGCCCGCGGGCTCCTTCCAAGAGGAGCTCGGCCTGTGGCAGCAAGAGTGGTTCTATATTACCGTTCCGAGGGGCAGCAGACAAAAGCCGCCGCCCTTATTCCGCCCGGGACCTCCACGACGGTTGTTGTCATGGGTCAACCAAGGGCTCAACTGGGGGCCGTCAAAGGACGTGCCCCTACTGCAGGGCCGGATTCGAGATCTCCAAACAAGGGAGGTTGATAGGGTGGTGGTAATGCAAGTCATGCCGATTAGGCGTCTCCTGCCCTGCAAACGCCGCCCTCTCCGGCTGTGGGAGTTTAATCCGGAGGGCCCATGGATTCTTCAACACTTCATGGGTATGACACCCCTGGAGATGTACAAATTATTCTTCGGATCGCAAGAGGCGCGTCCGGAATTGACCGAGGATGCTGGCCTAAGCTGCAATCGCCCGGATACTCAAGTAAGTAGTTCCAAGTCCGGACATACCGTTTGTTTGCCTTTCGATGATTCGCCTTATGACCAATTTCCTTCTAAACAGGAGTGGATAGAGGAAGCAAAATTGATATGGTGTCCAGCCCCCCTCCCAGAGACCGCGCCGGATTCTGTGCTGGTCCGGATGCTGGAGGTTGCGCCTCCAGAGGAAGGTGAAGGGGAAAATAGAAAAGCTACTGCCTCGCCTAAGGAGGCTCTTGAAAGAGGGGGGATTAAGGATCCCTCCCTCCAGGGGTAGAAGAGGACTGCCTCCGAGGACCCGGGGGCCAAAGCCCCTAAACGGGGGAAGAAATCTTCGCCAGAGGGTCCTGCGTCCGGGGAGGCCCCGGCCGCACAGTCTCCCTTAAAGAATCAGCCCTCCAACGAGCCGTAAGTAGAAAGAGAAGAGTTTTATAATAAGGGACATCCCTGCTTGTGCTTCTGAGGATAACTAAAGTTTTTACCTTGTAGTTCAGATCTCCGTCCTTCGCAAATGAGCTCGTCTTCGGGGGACCTTCGTCCGGAGATGGTGGAGAGCGAAACGTCTCCGTCCGGGGCGCCGTCGGATAGGGCGGACGAGCCTGAAGTGTCGTCACGTAGGGAGCCCCCGGGTTTGGCAAAGCCGGATAGTTCGGCGCCAACTGGTGTACGGCTGAAGGATCTGCTTGAGAAGGCGTCTATCTCAGAAGATCACCACGCATTGATGAGTATGGTGCTTGAAAGGATTTCGTCCGCCGAAGGCGGGTTGCATAATGCCGTCAAGAGTTTGCTGGCGGGGTTTGAGGTACGTAAAAATGACACACCTTTTAACAGTTTTGCATATAGAATGCGCCCTATATAGATAGTAGCCCCTGAGACTCGGTAGGTTGTCGAAATCGCAGGTTTAAATTTTCGCCGTGCCTATGTAGGTGGCGGGTCGTCCGGGGGCCAGCCGGACTGATGGAGTTGCTGAACTAAAGCGGCAACTCGCTGTTGCGGATGCGGACATCACGCTGGTCAACAGGCGACTTGATGAGTCGCAAGGTAAGTGTTTCTCTACGGTCACTTGGTAAGGGAGCCGAAGCCAGCTCCTTACAACATGTGTGTGAAATGCAGATATTGCCGCTGCTATGGAGAGCCTTCGGGCCGAACTTGCTCAAGCCAAGGAGCAGGCCAGAAGGAGTAATGCGGCGGCCTCGAGGGCGGCCGAGGAGTTAGCGGCCGAAAGGGCCGCACACTGCCGAAGCAGGGAAGAGATGGCCGAAATGGCCGTGAAGTTAAAAGATGCTACCGACCGCAATGAGGCTCTTGGGAAGGAGCGCCTAGCGGGGCAAGAAGACCTGGGGAAGGCCACCGCCGAAGCCAGGGATGCCCGCTCTGCAATGCGGGCTATAAAGGAAGAGCTGCGCCAGGCCGGAGACATTGAAGCTGGCGAGTGCGGCGGATGCCGTTGTGTATTTTCGAAGCCAGAAGGATCACAAGACGGAAGAGCTGTTTTGGTCTCAATTCCATAGTCCGGAGCGTTCACTTCCGCTGACCGACCGTTTGGCCGAGTGGGCTGACCTAAATAGGTTGTCCGGGCTTGCCATGATGGATATCGTGACCCATGTCTGGCCGGATAGGCCCAAGCCGAAGAGTTACTTTGGCTTATTGCAGCAATTTCTTGGGGCGGTGCCGCATATCAAGGCGATGAAGCGGTCGACCTGCATAGAGGGTGCGTGGATGGCACTCACCCGTGTGAAGACACATTGGACAGAGATGGATGCCACCGCTGTTGCGACCCCGGGTTCGGACGATAGTCGGTTACCCGCCGAGCACTATTTTGGCGAAGTGCTGCGTGGTGCTCGTGTAATAGAGTCCCAGTGCTCAAAAAATGTTACATTCAAATGAACGTTTTTATGTTGTAAAACAATATTTATGATGTAAGCGCCTTTTATACTTGTGCGTTCAAGTAATGAAATATCTCCTATGCGGCCGTTCATGTATACGTGTGTATAACCTGAAAGATGGCAGTCGTCGGCTTCAGCCCCCACGCACAAGGTGCGGGGGTGTTTGCAAAAATAGCGCGTTTTCACAATTAATTCGACGTCTCGGTCCTGTAAAGGAGGTGGTAGCGTAGCAAACGAGGCAACCGGACTATAATGCTTTATCACTTTCACTTAGCCATGGGAGTTCGAGGGTGGGGCTACGACATAGCTCCTGGGGGCACCGCGCCCTCCGAATTTGGGGCGCGTATGTGCCTGACCGGGAAACGGCCCTTCGTCAAAGTGGAGGAATTCTAAACATTCCATTGGTTGATCGAGTGGTTGACCAGTCTCTCGCTGTATCATGACAGTCAGTTTTCGGCTTTCTCTACTGAGGTGCTCGCCCAGCCGAACTGGCGCACAATCGCAGTAGTTCTCCTGGTGCCGCATTAGCTGATGATACGAAACGTAAGGCCGCAAAACACAGGAGCCGGGCAAACCCAACATTTGACCCAAGACATGATTCGGAGCTGATGCATATAAGGCCTAACTCGAGACGCTGAACACTCCCGAAGGTGTTCGGTCTTTATAATGACGGGCAGAACAATGCCCTAAGCCCCTTGTGTCCAGGTACGGGCAAGTTCCTCTGGCGCAGCCGATGCCAAAACGCCAGCCTCCACTCTGGTTATAATGAGAAACCATGGGATTATAGCAACAAGAGACGGTAAGAAAGGTTTACGTAGGGTCTTAGTCTGAAAAGAATCCTTGAAACGGGTCCCTACTGCACGTCTGCGCCTGTGTCTCCGTTGTGCCGTATCCTGGACGGGTGTGCACGTTGTTCATCTGTAAAAAGAGAGGAACTTGGTTTGAAAAGAAATCGTGCGAAAATTTACATAAACAATAAAAATATAAATTTAGAAAGCTGAGCCTATGCTAGCTCATTATAGCTTATATACACAAACCCTTGTGAAGGGGTGTGCGGCTAGGTAGCCCCTAGCTTATCTATTCCGGAGCCGTCCAACCGTGTCCGGGGTCTTAGACGACCTTTTAATGAAATGATGCCACGTGGACCGGGCATTTTAAGCGTAAGAGACGCATAGTGTGGTATTGCGTTAAAGCAGACGAAAGCTTCATGTTCCAGTAGTGCTTGACAGCTACTTTTGAATGGGGCGACATGAAAGGTTAGCTTTCCTCGTCGGAAGTTGTCAGGTGATCCGAACACAACTTCTAGTAATAATGAACCTGTGCACCTGGCGTAAGGGCCTAGCGCCACTCCTTTGAAGGAAGTGCGGCTACGTCGAATTGTAGTAGGGTCTATCCCCATCTTGCAGATTGTGTCTGGATATAGCAGGTTTAAGTCACTGCCGCCGTCCATCAGAACTTGCGTAAATTGCAGTCAATCCTGCGTTCCGGATACTTCTGGAATAATCCAGATGGTCGAAAGTGATTGGTTTTGACATCTAATCTCGGTGTTCCGCTGGGGTGGACCGTGCGACACTTGTCTTAGCGAGTGGCGTGTTGTATTTCCGTACTATCACATGAAGTGAGTTTACTGTTTTGACTTCTTGTTGGAAAGTCTTCTGACTTCCGGTGCTCTGCTTGTGGGGTTCGTCATCGTCTTCGCTTGGCGCATCGAGCCCCTTGTGGTCGGCGTTGAGTCTACCGGACTTTTTAAAAACCCAACAATTTCGGTTAGTATGGTTTGCAGGCCTTCCGGAGGTACTGTGGATTTGACATATCTGATCTAAAATTTTGTTTAAGTTGGATAGCTCGTCACTGTTGTCCTTAAGAGGCAGTGTTTTATTGTTTGGCCGCGAACTTTTGAATCCGGCGTTGACCGCCGTGCTCTTTGGGCTTTTTTCTTTATTCCGGCGCTGATCTTCCCTACGCCGTGATTTTCCGTTTCCATCTCTGATCTCGGATGTACTCAGGTCGCTGGTGCTGCATCTTGCTAGCCAGCTGTCTTCTCTTGCGCAAAAGCGCGTCATGAGGCTTGTTAGCGCGGCCATTGTTCTTGGCTTTTCTTGGCCGAGGTGTCTGGCGAGCCATTCATCTCGGACGTTGTGTTTAAAAGCTGCTAAGGCTTCCGCGTCCGGACAGTCAACTATTTGGTTCTTTTTGGTAAGGAACCTGTTCCAGAATTTGCGCGCTGACTCTTCGGGCTGTTGAGTTATATGACTTAGATCGTCCGCATCCGGAGGGCGGACATAAGTCCCTTGAAAATTCGCTCTAAACACGTCCTCAAGATCTTCCCAACTTCCAACAGTGTTTTCTGGGAGGCTTTTGAGCCAATGCCGAGCTGGCCCTTTGAGGTTGAGGGGTAGATATTTTATGGCGTGGAGATCATCTCCTCTAGCCATGTGTATGTGTAGTATGTAATCTTCTATCCAGACTCCGGGGTCTGTTGTGCCGTCGTATGCCTCTATGTTTATGGGTTTGAACCCTGCTGGAAATTCATGATGCAGCACCTCATCGGTGAAACATAGCGGGTGTGCGGCGCCCCTGTATTTGGATGTGCCACTGTCTTCGAACACTTGTCGTGTTGTGTTACTTCCTGGGGCCCTCTTTTTCGGCCCGTAGATGGACCTAGTTGGGTCGTCTATCTTCCCAGGATCATAAGTCGGCTTGTGTGCGGCGCCGCTTGTCGCTTTCGCCCTGTCATCTGGTCGTCTATCTGGCCAGGCGGCCTCTTTATTTTTTGATTGTGAGGGCTCTATGCCTTCCTCGTCGAATTCTGGCAGCAGCTTGCGCTTCGGGTAGCTCTTTGTTGATGGCCATTGCCATACTTGCCTGCGGTCTTGAGTACTTTGCTCCACTTCATTCTGAGTATGTCTCCCACTGTTTTCTGCTTCCGTTTTTCCTTCTTCAAACTTCTTGCAGTGGCGACGAGTCTTTTGTGAAGGTTCTTATGCTCCGGTGGTGTGTCCGGACTGTTGATTGCTCCGGGAAGGGGTTGATTATCCGGTTCGTCCTGTTCGGACGGTTGCTTGGTTGCATGTTCGTCGTCCACTGGTTTGCCCTGCTCTATTGCTGGGTCGTTAGGAATGCTGCTTTGATCGAGGCGGGACTTAGGGCGGCGTCTACGTCGCTGTCTTTGTTGTTTATCAGCGGGTGAGGGAGTCCTGGATTAGGGGGTGTCCGGATAGCCGGACTGCCATCATCGGTCGAACTATCATCGGCCGGACTATCATCATCGACCGGACTCCAAGACTATGAAGATACAAGATTGAAGACTCCGCCCCGTGTCCGGATGGGACTTTCCCTGGCGTGGAAGGCAAGCTTGGCGATACGGATATGTAGATCTCCTACCATTGTAACCGACTCTATGTAACCCTAGCCCTCTCCGGTGTCTATATAAACCGGATGGCTTTAGTCCGTAGGACAACAACCCTTACAATCATACCATAGGCTAGCTTCTAGGGTTTAGCCTCCTTGATCTCGTGGTAGATCCACTCTTGTAAACATCCACAATATCAATATCAATCAAGCAGGACGTAGGGTTTTACCTCCATCAAGAGGGCCCGAACCTTGGTAAAACATCGTGTCCCTCGTCTCCTGTTACCATCCGCCTAGACGCACAGTTCGGGACCCACTACCCGAGATCTGCCGGTTTTGACACCGACATTGGTGCTTTCATTGAGAGTTCCTCTGTGCCATCACCGATAGGAGGGATGCCTTCTCCCATCTTCAAGGACGGTATTTTCGCCAAAGGAGCCTTGGCCGCCGGCCAAACTATACGGCTAGGTGGTTTTCTTATGACCGCCTGTCCGGCCACCGCTTCAACAATGACTTCTCAAGTCGTTAAAAGCAATCTTCACGTCAGCTCGGAATTTGCCGAGCGGCTGGATCCAATAGAGCTTTCGTCTGTCAACGAGCTCTTGGATCGCATCGCCGCCCTGGGAGTCGCTACACACTACAATCAGATTGGGCTTAAAACCGATCTGAGAGAGATTAACTCTCCCCAGGTCACCCACCATGTTGTAGTGGTAGAAGAACAATGCGGCGACTCTTCTCCTGTATTGAAAACTAGTCATGTCCGGGCTCCCAAACCCTCCATGCCGGATTCCCGCGGAGGGACGGACTTCGATCGAGCACTGAACTTAAAATCAGGCCTCGTTCCGAACTCGTTGAACAACGTCCAACAATCAAAGCTTCCAAATTTGGAAACTTCTCGGCCTTCGAGCCTTGAGATGGGTAGGGTTCCAGAATTAATTCCACCCACCCGACCAGATATATGCGATCTATCTCTAATCCGGCAAGAGCCCGCTGAAACAGTACATCACTACTGGGCCAGATTCCTCCTAGTTATGGACAGGATAAAGGACTGCCGAGAGGAAAACGCAATCTCAATTTTTTGCAATAATTCCACGGACGAGGGGATCTTGAACGCCGTCAGCCGTCGTGAAATTACACGCTTTGCTGACCTGGCGTCCATAGTACGAAAGTACTGTGCGATGGAGAGTGTCCGGAAAACCGAAAATAAATTTTGGGACAATTCGGCCCCGAATACAACCCCAGTCCGCAACAAAAGGGTGCACTATACTCAGGCACCGGACACAAAAATCAAAAAGCAAATACCCCATAGAGGGCACGGAACCGTACTGGAGGGATGGCTTAGCGGACCCTGTAAAATTCACAGTACAGAAGGCGCCATCCCAACACATAGCCTTCGAGCATGTTGGATATTACGGCAGGTGGCCAAAAGTGGAGAGGAGCTTCTAGCCCTGGAAAACCACTCCAACAATATCGGTACGGTATCAACAGTCTTCGCGACTTTCGCATCAAATAATATGCGGAAACGAACAATCCGCAACCTCGCCGAAGTCTACCAAGTAGCAACAACTAATCCATGGAGCGACACAGCCATCACCTTCAACGCCAGCGACGAACCTAAATTCCGAACAGCCCGAGCTCTAGCTGCACTGGTACTTAGTCCGATAGTGGACGGCTTTCGACTTACAAAGGCATACGACATCAAGCTGAATCCGGAAAAATGCGTTTTCGGCGTACCAGCCGGAAAGCTCTTGGGCTCCATTGTATCCGGTAGAGGAATTGAAGTAAATCCGGCCAAGATCTGAGCTCTGTCACAGCTGGATATTCCAAAAAATCTCAAACAAATCCAAAAACTTACTGGATGCGTGGCGGCTCTCAGCCGCTTTATCTCCCGCTTAGGAGAAAAGGCATTGCCCCTCTATCGCCTCCTCAGACACACCGAACACTTCGAGTGGACAGATGCTGCCACTGCCGGACTCAAAGAAATAAAGGCCGTATTGGCAACAAATCCGGTCCTGGCTGCGCCCAACCTGGGCGAACCTATGTTATTATACATCGCGGCAACACATCAAGTTGTGAGCGCGGTGCTCGTCGTAGAACGAGAGACAGAAGGGCATAAATTCCCTCTTAAAAAACTAGTGTACTATGTATCCACTGTTTTAACCCCCTGCAAGTCCCGCTACCCACACTACCAAAAAATAGCGTATGCGGTGTTCATGGCATCCCGGAAGCTGCGACACTACTTTCAAGAGTGTTCGATAACAGTGGCCTCCGAAGTGCCCCTAAATGACATTATAAACAACCGCGAGGCGACGGGCAGGATTGCAAAATGGGCCATCGAGCTCCTACCATTTGATATAACTTACAAACCCCGGCGAGCTATAAAGTCGCAAGTTTTGGCTGACTTCGTCGCTGAATGGACTGAAGCCGAACTCCCTAAAGAGTACGGCACATACTCCAACTGGATTATGCACTTTGACGGCTCCAAAATGTTGGCCGGATTAGGGGCTGGCGTCGTATTGACGTCCCCAACCGGGGACACAGTCCAATACGTACTTCAGATAATGTACACGGACTCCAACAACGCAGCCGAATACGAGGCCCTCTTACATGGCCTTCGGATGGCAATCTCCATGGGCATTCAACGCCTAGAGGTGCGCAGGGACTCAAACCTCGCAATATCCCAAGTAAACGGAGACTTTGATGCCAAAGTCCGAAAATGTCAGCCTATCGTAACGTTGTCCTTAAAATGTCAGCTCGGTTCGACGGACTCGAATTCCATCACATAGCCAGGGATAATAACCAAGCGGCCGATATATTGGCACGCATCGGTGCAAAACGTGACGCTGTCCCTCCAAACATCTTCCTGGAACGGCTGTTCAAGCCATCCGTACTATGGGAAGAGGAGTCCGGAAATAACAAACCGGAAGCAGCCACACCAACCGACCCAGAGCAATTTGACATAAGCGGCGATTCCGCCAATGAAATAACACCTTCAGCCCACGACATAATGGCCGTAATTGCCCCGTGGACAGAGCCATTCCTAGCCTACTTGCTTAGGCAGGAACTTCCCGAAGACCAAAATGAGGCCCGCTACATAGTTCGGCGATCTAAAGCCTACAAGGTCCATGAGGGAGAACTTTATAAGAAAAGCACAACTGGAGTCCTTCAAAGGTGTATCTCCGAAGAGGAAGGGCGAGACCTGCTGGCTGAAATTCACGCCGGACCAGGCGGACACCACGCCGCAGCCCGGGCCCTTGTAGGAAAGGCATTCCGTACAAGATTTTATTGGCCGCCCGCCCGGGCAGATGCTCAGGACTTAGTCCAACGATGCGTCGGTGGTCAGCTCTTTGCTAATCAGAGCCATATGCCACCCACCGCCCTCAAAACTATACCCATTACCTGGCCGTTCGCGGTCTGGGGGCTTGACATGGTTGGACCACTTAAAGGGGGGACCCACAAGCAAAGATACCTATTGGTCATGGTGGATAAATTCACCAAATGGATAGTGGCCAAGCCAGTTAAAATGGCAGAGTCCGGACTAGTGATAGACTTCATATCCGGGGTAGTACACTGTTACGGTATCCCCCACAGCATCATCACCGATAACGGCATGAACTTCACGGCCGATGAGGTTAAATCATGGTGCAAAACTATGGGCATCAAGCTCGATTACGCTTCAGTCTATCACCCTCAAACCAACGGTCAACTGGAACGAGCAAATGGTCTAATAATGAGCGGCATCAAACCCAGACTAGTGCGGTCCCTTACGAAATCTGACACGCACTGGGTATAGGAGCTCGACTCCGTACTCTGGGGGCTGCGGACAACGCCTAACCATACTACCGGATTCACGCCATTTTTTATGGTATACGGCGCAGAAGCAGTTTTGCCCTGCGACATCATTCATGACTCACCTCGAGTGCGCATGTACGAAGAAAGAGAAGCCAAGCTGGATCGGCAGGACAGCTTGGACACATTGGAGGAAGAATGCGACGTCGCCAAGGCCCGTTCCGCATTTTATCAGCAACAGGCTCGAAGATACCAAAGCAGAGAAGTACGGGCCAAGACTTACAACGTTGGCGAACTAGTTCTACGTCTGCCGGACAAGAAAAAGGACAAGCTCAAGCCCAAATGGGAAGGCCCCTTCATCATCGATCAAGTCCTGACCGGCGGAGCGTACCATCTACGAAATGCATCGGATAACCGACTCGAGCCGAACCCATGGAACGCAGCCCGCCTCCGAAGATTCTATGCCTAGCGTCGGACTAAGAGTTCGTCCCTTTCCCCCGTCCAAATTTTTTATACTTCAGCTGCCTTTTTGTTTCTCTTTTTTCTCTCACCCCTATTCATAACAGCCTTAAAAGGCTTATTTGCGCATAGTTCGCACGTAATTGATGTGCTATCCGCACCCACCATACCTGGGGGCTTCTTTACAAGAAGCCTAATTATAAGGGCTTCATGCCCAGCACGCGTGTTAAACTTCCACGTGTACCTTTTATTCACCAATATATGCATCGATATGACTTAAGTTTTGGCCAAGCTGGGTTGCCTGGGTCCTGTGCTTACCCCTACGTTCCCGATTGTTCGGCTAGGAGGTAAAGGGAGCACCTCTGCGATTGTTACTGCCGGGTCAGCCGGATGTGTACCTCAGACTGGGTGAAGCCGAAAGCTAGCGTTCTTAACGGAATATTCAGTCGGTGATTTGAAAGATGATTTTTTACCAATTTATTTATCTGCCCCCAGATGTTATCCTGCTCTTTTCGTAGTCCGGACATGCACTTTAGGGCATGCCTCCCCCAGAGGAAAGGAACCCTTAAAGGAACTATTCTCCCTGGAAGATGTTTCTTACTAACCATGTAATATAACATAACTAGTTGGGCACTTGTCTGATAAAGCACTAATGACCCCTACGCCTGGTCTCCATGCATACCCCGGTTGTTTCATAACCGAGAAGGTAATCGGACACACTCCGGACTCTAGGGTCCCGAGGTCGAAGCGAAAAGGTCGGCAAAGACAAACGATCTACAATCCGGCTAGAAGGCATTTTATAATACATTGTCAAATTGACTGACTGTATTCTTCCTCAATCCCGTCTAACATGCTATCTAATTTACAGTCCTGTTGGGAAAACTTAGCGGCCAACTCTACTTGGCCGTATACTAAACTTACAGGGATCTCCTTCCCATCGGGCCCCACAGGTCCGACTTCGGCCATGTGGTTGGGATCCGCCTTATTGCACCGCGTCTTTACCATGGCCCAGGCCTCCCTGGCGGCAGGCTGAAAGCGCTGCCGCACTCCCTGAAGCTTCTCCGCAAGCTCCCCAAGGCCCTCGGGTAGGGAGAAGGCTGGCCATAAAGCTTGGATGACGCCGCGCATTGCCTACCGAACTCGTTCGATCAGTTGCAACAGCTCGGGAAGTTGATCACCCGTTGATACGGGCATCTCCTCCGCAGGACGACCTGTGAGTATACCTACAGACATATTTTGTCAATTGACTTCCTCGCTGAACTCTTCTTTTCAAAGGAGTTCGCTTACGCACTTACTATAAATGCCGCGACGAAGTCGCTGATTCTCCTTAATGGAGCCGGACAGCTCGGCCCGAACGCCTTTCAGCTCTTCTCCAAGCTGGGCATGGGCATCTTGGAATTTGTTCCTTTCTTTCTGTACTCTATTCAGCACCCTCTCGCCGGCCTTCAGCTGGCGCAGAAGTTCTTGCCTGTTCGGCAGCACCTGCAACGTCATTATCAGACTTGCGCACATGCCAAACACTACTTATCTTTTTAAATAATGTGTTACCAGGAGAGGTCCCTGTGTTTCCTCCTGCGGTAGCGAGTGCGGCCTCAAGTTGGGCCTTGCACTCTTGCAGCTCCTGAGACAGTCGGGTATTCTTCTCGGTAAGATCCTGCGTTTCATATGATCCTTAAATCAGTTAATATAACTACTTTAAGTCTCGGGGGCTACTGGCATATATAACTATTAAATTCTCTTACCCGCATGTCTTTTACATACCGCTCCGTGGCTCTGGTAAAACCATCTTGAGCAGCACGAAGGTGCGCGTCCCCCGCGTTAAAGGCATCCAACGCCTCAGGGGAGAAGCACGCGTCACGAAAAACTGTCCGGCGGGGCCTGTGGTTCATAGCGCTCTCCACCTTAGATTTGGTGGCGGACAGTCTATCGGCATCCTCCGTTGGAGGAGTATCCGGCTCGCGCCTTGCGCTCGCCTCCCCCTCCAGACCAGGCACTGGAGCTTGGCTGGTAGAGGCCGGATTGGCAACCTCTACGCCCGCAGTCTGGCGGGCGCTTTTTCTCCTGCGAAAGTTATAAGCACTCAAACACTTCCTAGGGACGTTGTTCTAGAAAACGAACCGTGAGATATACCTTTGCGGCGACGCTTCGACTCGCGCGGCACTCCTCTTCCGCCTGCTGGGCCGAACTGACCCTTGTTGGTTAGCCATCATGGGTTCGGCTTCCTGCCTTGAAGGTGCAGCCTGCATGACACAGTTGTATATGGTGGTCAGAAACGCGCGAAGATGGAGTAATGGTGTTAAGAATCCGGTCATAAGTACCTGGGAAGCCGGTGACACGCCGGGGTAGTCGGCTGTGATGGCGACTAAAGCATTATCGATGCTGAGCTAATGGAACACCCCATCAATTAGCTCCACCTTTATATCCGGATCCTCTTTGGAGGTCGGATCGAGGGATCTTCTCGGATACTCGGGTTGCGGAGCCGGACTGTGAATGTCCTCCACATCACAGAGTAAGGAACTCGGCTTTAGAAGCGCGGGTCGGATGAATAAACGTCCGCTTACCCAGCTCCGAGGGTTACTCATGGAAAACCCGTTCAATGGGTTCATACGGAGGAAGTCTTCTTTCTCCCCCTTGTACAGGCCGGACAGGATCTTCGCCAGATCCTCGGCCGAGCCCGGCCACTTGCGGCTGTGGCGGGTGGCGTCGTCCTCCCCGTTAAAATCCCACATTGGGTGGCCCCTGTATTGCAGCGGCTGCACCCCCCCGCATAATGCATGTTGCCATGACTCCAATCATGGTCAACCCAGAATGGGCCAGTAACATTATCCGGCCCATCAAATAATGGACGCTCTTGTCTTCCTCCAGTTGGGGGCTCCGCGGACGCCAACTAAGGCGTTTCTTCAGAGGAGCATTACTGAACTCCAGGAGGCCGATCCAAACAGGGTCCGCCAGCGAAGCGTCTTCTATATAAAACCATTCCGAAGGCCAGTCTTCGGACGCCTTCTTAGGGGTTCCGGATGGATATCCGGTCCCAGCAACGCGCCATATTTCGGCGCCGCCCACTTGATATGTGGACCCCTCGTAAGAGCGGGGTACAAGGCAGAGCAACCTCTTCCACAACGCGAAATGGGGCTCCGCACCCAGGAATAGCTCGCAAAGAGCTACGTAACCCGCAATATGCAGGATCGAGGCAGGCGTGAGGTGATGAAGCTGGAGTCCGTAGAACTCCAGGAGCCCGCGGAAGAACGGATGTACAGGAAATCCGAGCCCCCTTATCAGATAGGGGACGAAGCATACCCGCTCCCCTTTGTTGGGACTTGGGGTAGCCTCCGCTTGCTTCCCACCTTTATAGGTGGCCAGCCCGGCTCGAACCGGAACCATGAAGGCCGGAGGGAGATATCCCCCCGCTTGGAGCTTCACCAGCTCGTTGTGCAGAACAGAGCATCTCCTCCAATCTCCTGGCAGAGGGCTGGGAGCGCGAGAAGAGGAGCCGCGTTGACGGTCCATGTTGGAATGGATTCTCAGTCGAAAGCGCTCTATGAGTATTCGCGGGAGGAAGATGGTGTGATTTGGATCTGGATTCTTGCCTCTCTTATGGGTAGATTATTCGCACAACTACGGGGTAAAACATAAAAGACACCCTGGCTTTTCGCATTGGTGCGACGCGTGGAAGAAGGCCATTATTGGGCGTGGGAGCCAAGAAACACAACATTAATGAGGAAGTCGGACACTGTTCGGCAGGTACATGGAACTTGAAGGAGAACCCGCTTTGCAACGCCGAAGACTACACACATGCTGGACTTATCATCATTGAAGACTGGTTCGGGGGCTACTGAGGGAGTCCTGGATTAGGGGATGTGCGGATAGCCGGACTGCCATCATCGGCCGAACTATCATCATCGACCGGACTCCAAGACTATGAAGATACAAGATTGAAGACTCCGCCCTGTGTCCGGATGGGACTTTCCTTGGCCTGGAAGGCAAGCTTGGCGATACGGATATGTAGATCTCCTACCATTGTAACCGACTCTATGTAACCCTAGCCCTCTCCGGTGTCTATATAAACTGGATGGCTTTAGTCCGTAGGACAACAACCCTTACAATCATACCATAGGCTAGCTTCTAGGGTTTAGCCTCCTTGATCTCGTGGTAGATCCACTCTTGTAAACATCCACAATATCAATATCAATCAAGCAGGACGTAGGGTTTTACCTCCATCAAGAGGGCCCGAACCTGGGTAAAACATCGTGTCCCTCGTCTCCTATTACCATCCACCTAGACGCACAGTTCGGGACCCCCTACCCGAGATCCGTCGGTTTTGACACCGACAGCGGGATTATCCTTTGCCGCGTCCCGTTGTTCCTCGTTATCGCTTCCTTTTGGGGTGTCCACCATATATATGTCATGTGACGAGGTGGCCTTCCAGTGCCCTGTAGGCGCTGGTTCTTGATCGTCTGCGGCATCATCGTCCATGCCGTCGATGTCTTCAGAGTCGTAGTTTAGCACGTCGGTTAGATCGTCGACAGTGGCTACGAAGTGGGTGGTGGGTGGGCTCTGAATTTCTTCGTCGTCCGCGTCCCAACCATCCTGGCCGTAGTCCGGCCAGGGCTCTCCGGATAGCGAGAGATGCTTCAGCGAATTTAAGATGTCGCCGAAGGGTGAGTGCTGAAAGATGTCCGCGGCGGTGAATTCCATGATCGGCGCCCAATCGGATTCGACTGGCAGGGGCGTAGGAAGTTCGGAGTCCGGCAGGGAGTCCGGCACCTCGGAGTCATGAGCTTTATGCGGGACAAGGTCAGTGTTCGACTCCATCGCCGTAGAAGTTGCAGCTCCCGAGGCGGTGTCCAGCCATCCGTCCTCGATCTGTGCGATCGGCTTCGGACTATGGGTCGGAGCGGATTCGTGTGCGGCCTCCAAGGTGCTGTCCGGCGGCAGAGTTAGGTCGTGCCCATCGCGACAACGCGGCACACTCGGCTGTGGCTCTGATCCATCAAAGATCAAGTCCCTGTGGATATCGTCCGTGAAGTTTAGGCTTCCAAATCTGACCTAACGGCCAGGGGCGTAGCTTTCGATCTGCTCCAGATGGCCAAGTGAGTTGGCCTGCAGTGCGAAGCCGCCGAATATGAAGATCTGTCCGGGGAGAAAAGTCTCACCCAGGACTGCGTCGTTGTTGATTGAAGAGGCCATCAAGCCTATCGGTGACGACACAGAGGAACTCTCAATGAAAGCACCAATGTCGGTGTCAAACCCGGCGGATCTCGGGTAGGGCGTCCCGAACTGTGCGTCCAGGCGGATGGTAACAGGAGACAAGGGACACGATGTTTTACCCAGGTTCGGGCCCTCTTGATGGAGGTAAAACCCTACGTCCTGCTTGATTGATATTGATATTATGGATGTTACAAGAGTGGATCTACCACGAGATCAAGGAGGCTAAACCCTAGAAGCTAGCCTATGGTATGATTGTAATGGTTGTTGTTCTACGGACTAAAGCCATCCGGTTTATATAGACACCGGAGAGGGCTAGGGTTACATAGAGTCGGTTACAATGGTAGGAGATCTACATATCCGTATCGCCAAGCTTGCCTTCCACGCCAAGGAAAATTCCCCTCCGGACACGGGGCGAAGTCTTCCATCTTGTATCTTCATAGTCTTGGAGTCCGGTCGATGATGATAGTCCGGCCGATGATAGTTTGGCCGATGATGGTGATCCGGCTATCCGAACACCCCCTAGTCCAGGACTCCCTCAGCTATCCTTTCTATTCTATCTATTCAAGAGTCCGTAGTAAAACAACATGAAGCTATTCTTTCCGTTCAATCTACCATAGAGTTCATACTAGAATAACATGTTAAGACACAAATCAACCAAAACGCTAATGCCACCGGTGAGGAATTCTCCCTCCGGCAGCGTGCCGGAACGGGCTCAAGAGAGCTTTTGGTGGCTACAGAGGCTTGTGAGGGCCGAACTCCCGATCTATCTTCGTCTTCTCTATTTTTAGGGTACGTGGACTTATATAGGCGAAAGAAGTCGGCCGGGGGAGCCTCGAGGGGCCCAGGAGACAGGGGGTGCGCCCTCCTATCTCCTGGCTTCCTCGAATCTACCCTGCTTTGAACTCCAAGTCTCCCGGATCATATCCTTTCCAAAAATCATGCTCCCGAAGGTTTCGTTCCGTTTGGACTCCGTTTGATATTCCTTTTCTTCGAAATACTGTAACAGGCAATAAAACAACAATATGGGCTGGACCTCCGGTTAATAGGTTAGTCCCAAAAGTAATATAAAAGTGTATAATAAAGCCCATAATCATTCAAAATAGATAGGATAATAGCATGAATCCTTCATAAATTATAGATACGTTGGAGACGTATCAATCCACGCCAACCGGCCCGGATCTGCCGCTGACCCCGCCACCCCGTCCACTCCGTGTGCCGCCCCGTCACCGGACAGCTCGCCGGCGTCGAGCTCCATCGGGACCGGCCTCCTTGTCCCAGATCTGCATCGCCCCGGCCCTGGACGTTCTCGACCCCTCATCCAAACGCCTCCCCGCGTCGTACCGTTTCGTCCCGCTGAACCTCTCTGTCCACTTCCCCGGGGTGAGATTTTCACCACGTCCCCAGGTTTTCATCAGCATGTATGCATCTTTGCTATGCCATAACTTTGTGCATGTTTGCTCCATTTTGCATGTATGATATGTCAAAATGTTCATCTCTTGATGCTATACAGGATGGAGTAGTTTGCATCCATGTTGTTGTTCATCTTGATGGCTTAATATCAGTTGCAGAACTGCTAAGTGATATAAACTGCTGAAATCTGATGTCTGTTAACATCATGTATGCATCTTGTGAATGCTATAACTTTGTCCTTGTTGATCCTATGGTGATGATATTGATATAAACATGTTCAGCTCAGAGTGCTCTACACGGTTCTCTGCTTTTAATTCATGTTAGGATGCATATTGACATGTTAATCGCTGTTGCAAAAGTGCTTGCTGATGTTAAATTCTGAAAAATGTTATAACTTTCCTATTTGTCATTTTATATCTTTTTGTGTGATTTTCTTTTATGTAAACATATTTTAGGAGCATACTCATGCCCTAGTTTCAGTGGTGCAATCCATTTATTTTGATATGCCCTATGGTGAGTGCATCAAGCTTGTGAAGTGGGCTACTTGCTGTTAATGTTCTGTCAAGTCTAAATCTGTCATATCATGTTGCTATGTTTGCTTGATGCTACCATCGAATCGAAGCATAATATGGAGATGCTTAGTTGATATGGTTTGACGTCCATGTTATGTTCTAGCATGCCAAGCCTTTCGATGCCTCATATAATTCCTGCAGCATATGTTTTCATTGCCATGAACTTGCCTAGATAATGTTCCAGTTTTTTGTTAACTTCGTGATGCCATGTTAAAATCTTGATATGAATTAATATATGCCTCTTTTAGAGATGCTCTGATGACATGAATTGTATTATGCTATGGTTACTCTGTTCACATGCCAACTTTGATAATTTTGGACTTCATATGACCTCTGTTTCAAGCTTGCAAACATGCTATGATGATGTTTCTGTTTTACACTTGTTGAAACTGTTTCAACATTCAAACTTGTCTTGATGGTCCCCCCTAATCCATGAGTCATATGCATATGATGACTTTATATTATTTGATCTTTGTTATGTGTAATATGATGCCATGCCCTTGGTTGTTATCTATAGTTGTTGTAGCATTATTGTTTCATGCATCCAACATGACATCATATTAACCCTGCTCATGCATATGCCATGTTTTCACTATCATAATCTGTGTTATTAAGTTGCTATTTGCACTGTACTTCTTGGTTTAATCTGGATGCTTATGAACTTGAACCTTAAAGATATTTGAAGCATGTAATTTGTACTTTGAGTGCATATAAAGTTTGTGTTCATATATTCATGTAGCATCTTGTATTGATGATTGCAAAGTGTCTACTTGCTGTTTTTGGCAGATTGTTGTTATATCTTGTTTGTAGTGTATGTGTTGATCTGTTGCTCCATTTTGAGCATGCTCTATATGAAACTTGCTTAGAATTGTATATAGATTCATAATATCTTGTTGCATACATGTTTTGAAGTGTGTTTGCTTGATGTTTGAATGCATTTTGCATCAATGTCATGTTTAACTTGTTTTGCTCATATCTTCTAGGTCGTAGCTGCGAATTAAATGAACTTTATATGTAACTTGACTAGAATAACGTGTAGATCATCATGGTGCATATTAATTTTCTGTTTAACAAATTCAACATATAGTGTTATTCAGATCTGGACCAATTTCGAAATTTGCATATGAGGACTTACCGGATTTGCTATATGTTGTTTCCGGCCTCATTTAAGCTTGCTTGCATGTGATGTTCTTGTGTGCATCATCTCTTGCCATGTGTTGCACCATGTAGCCTTGTTATGCATCTAGTTGGTTGTGCATCATTTTATTTTTATGTGTTGTGTGTTTATCATGTTGTTTGCTTCTTTCCGGTTGTGCTTCTTCCTGATAGTTCCTGTTTCATTGCGATCGTGAGAATTCGTTCGACTACCATTGGTTCATCTACGCCCGATCGTCTTCTTCATGGACCCGTTCTTCTTCCTAGCGGGATTTTAGGCAAGATGATCGTTACCCTGGATCTCACTACTATCATTGCTATGCTAGTTATCTCGATGCTATCGCTATGTCGCGTTTCCTACCACTTGTTTATTGAGCCTCCCAAATTGCCATGAAAAGCCTCTAACCTTTTCCACCATCCTAGCAACCGTTTTTGGCTATGTTACTGCTTTGCTCAGCCCCTCTTATAGCGTTGCTAGTTGCAGGTGCAGTTGCAGGTTGTTCCATGTTGGGACATGGATATCTTGGGATATCACAATATCTCTTATTTAATTAATGCACATATATACTTGGTAAAGGGTGGAATGCTCGGCCTTATGCCCGGTGTTTTGTTCCGCTCTTGCCGTCCTAGTTTCTGTCATACCGGTGTTATGTTCCTTGATTTTGTGTCCCTAACACGATGAGGGCTTATGGGCCCCTCTTGACAGTTCGCTTTGAATAAACCTCTTCCAGCAAGGCCCAACATTGGTTTTAACATTTTCCATCATAATAATATTGAATTAATTAATCAATCTGCATAGGGCATCGCGTCGCCAGGTTCTAATTCCACATAAATAGGGGGAGCCAGTGTTGATGGTGTTGGTCCCAAACGGGCGGCCTACGGGGCCACCACGGGGAAACCTGAGGACCTTGTTTTACTCCTAGCTACGCGAGGCTACTATCAGGGTGTCGGCACGCTGGGAGGTCTTGCTGGATTAGTTTTACCATTGTCGAAATGTCTTGTCCACCGGGATCCCGAGTCTGATCGGATGTCCCGCGATGGAGGATTGTCTCCGCGAATCGTGAGCTTGTCATGGGCTAAGTTGGGACACCCCTGCAGGTTTAAACTTTCGAGAGCCGTGCCCGCAGTTATGTGGCAGATGGAAATTTTTAATATCCGGTTGTAGAGAACTTGACACCAGATTCGAATTAAAATACACCAACTGCGTGTGTAACCGTGATGGTATCTTTTCGGGTGAGTTCAAGAAGAGAACACGGTGCGGTTATGTTTGAAAGTAAGTAGTTCGGGATCACTTATTGATCATTACTAGTTTGCGACCGTTTGCATAGCTTCTCATCTTATTCTTGTACTCGTAAGTTAGCCACCATACATGCTTAGTCGCTTGCTGCAGCCTCACCACTTACCCTTTACTTACCCATTAAGTTTTGCTAGTCTTGATACCCATGGTAATGGGATTGCTGAGTCCTCGTGGCTCACAGATTACTACAACAATAGTTAAAGGTACAACTAATGTGATGATCATGACGTGAGAGCGATGTTTAATTGTATTAGAGTTCTTCTTTTGCTTCTTCTTTGTTCAGGGGTTAGGTTCCTAGTTGGCAGCCTGGGCTAGCAGGGTGGATGTCACTTGAGTTTCTGTTTGTGTTTCATCCGTAGTCGGATGTTGCTCTTATTTATGATGTTGTTGTATTCATGTGGCATTTGAATGCCTTTTGTATGTATCCCCATCTATTATGTGATGGTACGATGTACCGATATTCACCTTGCAAAATCGTTTCAATATGCGCTTCTATCCTTGGTGGGACCTTCGAGCTCCTCTCGAATAGGATCGCATATTGGGTGTGAGACCTGTCGGCGTTCTGGGAACGGGGGTCCCCAGACTTGCCTGCTTGTGTCCTGCGGTGTGGCTCAAGTGGGGGCCCAGTGCAGCCCAGCTTCATCAGCTTAAGCTCAAGACCCTCGTGAGGAGCCAAGCCTCGCGGGGCGGACGACAGGAAGCTTCCTCAGGAGCAGCCTCCTCAGGCAGGCTCGCGAGGAGGTGGAGAGATCAAGGCAGGGCACCTCCCAAGGGGCCCGTGATGCAAGCCATGACGATCGAGGACTAGGCGGGTGCCAGGCGGGCGCCGGCCTGCGCAGTGTCCTTGTTTCCCTTTCGATGCAAAGGGGGGCAAGCACAGGTCAAGGCATCAGGCAAAGGTTATCATTTCGGTGCAACAAGACCAAGACCAGCAGAACGGCAGGATGGAGGTCATCGTGGAGCCCAGGGCGGCGTCACCGTCAGAACCTTTGGCAGCCGAAGACCAACTTTAGTCAGGATAAGTGTCCCAGATGTTCCCCTTCAAAATGGCCAATTGTTGGTGCCCTTCCCGCTCATTATTTGGGGAGAGGCCCAGGGCCTCCGCCTATAAATAGGACTAGCCACCACAAGGTAGAGGCATCTAGATCATCTAGAGATCGGCCAGAGAGAGAGAGAAGCAACTCATCTCACCCAAGTAGTTCATCGCACCAGCTCAAGAACAGCCCCTCGCGAGGCTGTTCTCCCTTTGTACTGTTCATCATCAGCCCCTGAGGCAATCCACCACACCACACACTAGAGTAGGGTATTACACCACAATGGTGGCCTGAACCGGTATAAATCTCGTGTCCCTTTTGTGTTTATCTTTCTTGATTAGATCTTTGCGAGACTTCGAGACATGAGCACCCCAGTGTTCGAACCTCAAGGGTCTGCCGAAACCTGAAATCCGACATTTGGCGCGCCAGGTAGGGGGTGCGCCAGAATCTTTCTTCCGCTGGTCGCGTCTGATCTTCTGTCGTGACCATGGCTGATGCTCGCCGAGCCCGCGCCGAGCGTCGGGCTGCTCTCACCACCCGCGACGCCCCTGTTGTTCTCCGTCACCTTCCGCCAACGCCGCCATGGGCCCGGCGGGGAACGAGCAGCATGCCTCGTCCCTGCATCCTTCAGTGCGGCGTGATGGCCGCACCGCCACCCCGTTGCTGACTCCAGCAGAATCGTCGTCCCACGCCCATCGCGCCCCCATGGACGTGCATGCCATGCTGCTCCTGGCGCGTGAGATCCTGCACTACCGCCCCGTCGACGACCTCTACGAGGATTGGCTCGCCCGCATCCCTGAGCTCGTCAGCGCCGCAGGGGGCTCTCCCATGCTATCCCTCTCGCTGCCTCGCCCTCCATCCTACGCAGGAGGCGAGGAGCAGAAGGTGCCTCCCCCACCTCCTCCCCAAGAAGGCGCCCTGGATCCAAGGCGCGTGGCCCCAGATCGAAACTGGCCGTGTCCGGCGCCTGCGCGACAAGAAAGGAGCTGCCAAGAAATCCCTCGCCCCCAAGAAGGTGCTCGCGTGCTCCCAGCGCTGATGCGCCATGACCGCATCCCTACACCGCCACGTCAAGACCCAGCGTTGCTCCAGGCAGCGGTGCGCAGGAATCCCCAGGAGCAGGCCCCACCTCAACAGAGAGCTTCGGTGGCCACTGCAGGCTGCCGCGCTCTCACCTCCGAGCTGCGTAGCGTCGCGTGGCCCGGCAAGTTCAAGCCAGACCTGCCTCCATGATACGACGACACTATGGACCACGCGGAGTTCCTCCAGCTCTACGAGTTGGGCATCGAGGCCGCCAACGGGGACGAGAAGGTCATGGAGAATTGGTTTCCCATGGCACTCAAGGACGGCGCCCGCACCTGGCTCCTGAACCTGGCCCCAGGCAAGATCTCCTCCTGGGATGAGATGCGCACCCGCTTCATCGCCAACTTACAAGGCACCCACGACCGGCCCCCAGCCATGAGCGACCTGCGCCGCATCAAGCAACAGCCGGGAAAGACCCTGTAGAAGTACATCCAGCGCTTCAACAACGCCCGCCTCAAGATTCCCAAGGTGACTGAGGAGGCCATCATTTCAGCCTTCTCCGATGATGTGCGCGACATCAAGATGAAGGAGGAGCTAGCAATCCATGAAGACCTGTGCACATCGCTGGAGCTGTTCAACCTGGCTACCAAGTGCGCCAGGGCTGAGGAAGGGTGCCTCTCCCTTCTCGAGCTCCCGGCTGCCGACCTAGAAGAGAAGAAGCCCAAGGTCAAGGACGTGAAGCGCAAGGGGGTTGCTGTGCTCGCGGCAGAGCCAGACACCAAGCGAGGCAGGGATCAGCCTGAGTCATTTAAGGGCAGCCGGTACTACGTGTACAACGACCTCAACACACACAACACCAATGAATATCCGGAGCTCAGGGCCATGCGAGATGGACGTATCGGCCGACACCCCGACCGCAACGACCGTGGCTATGGCTGAGGAGGAGGAAGAGGTGGAGGACGATTGGAAGACCGTGGCCCTCGCCAAGGGTGGTGTGCCCGGCATCGCGAGGACCGCTGGCAGGACCAACCTCGCGAGGGAGGTTGGAGGGATAAGCCTCGTGAGTACCGCCCTCAAGGCAACGCAGGCCTCCCTCCTCTGCCACCACCGCCAAGGAGGAATGAAGACCATCACCAGGACGAGGGGGCTGGGGGCTTCCAGGAGCCGTGCGCAATCGCCTGCATGCTGGGCGGCGCTCAGGCCCCAGCCTCTCAGCGCATCTTCAAGAAGTTTGCTCGCGAGGTGAATGCAGTCCTCCCCAAGCTTGAGGCCACACGCCCACTCAGGTGGTCTGCATGTGCTATCACGTTCAGCTCGCCGGATCAGCTCAAGTGTGCGGCAACGGCTGGGGTCCTCCCGATGCTTTGTTCCCCAGTCATCAGCAATGTGCAAGTCACCAGGACCCTCATCGATGGCAGAGCTGGGCTCAACGTCCTGTCCGTCGAAATGTTTAACAATCTCCAAGTGCCATACGATCAGCTTCACCCAACCAAGCCTTTCTCAGGAGTCACTGATGCTTCAACTGTTCCGATAGGGAAAGTTCGTCTTCCCGTCACCTTTGGGAAGCGCAACAATTACCGCACCGAGCTCATTGACTTCGACATCGCTCACATACGCTTGCCATACAATGCCATCCTCGGGTACCCGGCTCTGGCCAAGTTCATGGTAGTGACTCACCATGGCTACAATGTCCTCAAGATGCCAGGAAGCGGTGGAATCATCACAGTACCTTGCGAGGAAAGGGATGCAGTGTGTTCTCTTGAGCATGCCTTCCAGGCCGCGGCAATTGAAGACCCAGATCACAGGAGCGGGAGGCTCCCCGAGGAAGTTCCTAAGAAGAAGAAGGCTTGACCTGGCCCAAAAACTCATGAGGCAGGCCCCTCCAGAGGCATTGCGTCAGGACCCGTGCCCCGTCCAAGGGGCGCCACCCTCTATCGCATAGGAAGGCGCACCCGGCGCCCTCCTCGCGGAGGGCTCGGGGGCTCTCTCCTAGAGGGCCACCGGCATCGCCAAGGTCACGAGGGAGGCGCTCGGGCACCACTTGGAGGCGTGCTTCAAGGCACGTTTCCCTCAGGAAGGTATAAGGCAAGTAAGGCAAAAACCCCAGGAGTTCATCGCGAGGAACACTCAGGAGCTACAGGAGTCAAGAGTCATGCGTGGCAGTCGCCGCCTACCCGCTGTAGCTCCACATCCCGGCGAGGATGGTGGGCTGCGTGTCTACATAGATATATGGGGGCTCAAGCAAGCCGCATCTCAGGAGCGCCTGTGGCCTGCACGTGTGGGGCACTGTGAGGGTCCACCTCACAGCTACGTTCGCATGCCCTTCGGCCTGCCGAACGCGACTGCTGCCCACCAGCGCCTGATGAGGAGCATCTTGGAAGCTCAGGTGGCCAGGCACCACGCGTTCTTGGAGGAGATGGAGATGGACCTTGAGGAGCCGCCCGGACCCCCAGAGCCTCCGAGGGTCAGGGCTCTAAGGGCTCGTGAGGGTTGGCTGCTTCATCGCGCGTCGACAGCTACTCTGACACTCGCTCTGCAATGGTATTAGGTGACATCTTTTCAAGTTTTCTCTTCAGCTGGGAGCACCCGCAGGGCCGCATCATTCCCAGGTCGCGTGGGTCTGTCCCTGCGGCATGTATCTGTTTTGCTTATGTTTTTCATCTGCTTCATTGGGGGCGCCCCTCGGGCTGCATTATCCCTAGGCCGATCGGGCCAGACCCAGTGGCGTTTACTTCTCCGCATCTACCTATATGAATTTGCTCCTCCGAGCCTAACCTGGCCTTCATGATTATCATTTTTCGCTTGTCGCGGACCTCTCCGCTCGCATGCAAAGTGCTTGCGTGTTAAAAGGGGGGCACCTGAGCATCACGACTCACGGGCTCTTACTAGCTCTCCTGCCCTCACTCCCTGGCCTTGACCCACGGCATCGCGACCTGTCATACCAGCGGTGGCTGAGCTCGCTCAAGGGCCGGGACCTGTAGAGTATTTTCATTCTAACCACCCTGCAGGAACACACCATTGATAAAGGCCCAGAGCCAGGCGCAACCCGCCTCGAGGTAGGGCCTCGTGAGTCTCGTGCTGGCTCACGGGTGCCCAGATACACCTCTCCTAGCCTTACCGTGCCGGCCACGTGTCAAGGCGAAGCTGTACACGCCCCGGGGGCTCCTCCCGAAGGGGAGCCCCCTCCCACGTACCAGTGGAAGCACCATGCTCCGTGCAGGCTGACGACACTATCGAGGAGCGGCTATGCATGTACACATACGGAAGCACTATGCTCCGCGCTTGTGATAAACAATTGAGGGCGGCCCACGGCCATATCAACCTCGGGGAGCCCAGAGCTTAGTGTCTGGTACCATCGCAATGCCTCCCCTCGGGAGAGCCGCACGAGGGGGCTGGACACAGGGGCTGCGCCCGGGCTACACGCAAGCGCACGCCACCCAGCCAGGTCCCTCGGACCTGGTCGTCGTGCGCCTCCACCTGAGCGGAGCCAAGGTAGGAAGACTCGTTTGCGTGCCAATGGGGACTCCTCAGCATCGCGACTCAGGAGCCTAGCTGGTCACGTAGCCCCTCACTCCTTAGTCCCGTCCTGGTTTCCGGTCGAGGATAACGGCGGCTGAGGTATGCGCGGCGCCGGGCCCTGCCGATGTAGAACGACAAATCCACTCCTACGCCCCTTCCCTACTTGTTGTTTGCGCGTCAAGGGGGACTCCTGAGCATAGCGACTCAGGAGCCTAACTTGCCACATAGCCCCTCACTCCTTAGTCCCATCCTGGTTTCCGGTCGGGGCTAACGGTGGCTGAGGTATGCGCGGGGCCGGGCCCTGCCAACGTAGAACACAGGCAAATAGGAGGGAAAATGCAAATCCTAAGGAATTCAGAAGTAAATATTACAAGCCATAAAGTGTTTTCACAACACCAAACGCAAGTTTAAATGCCTCCACGAGGCATGGTGCATGTTGCAGGAATTAAAACAGGACAAAGGATGCAAGGGGATCACTTTCCAGTGGCGCTGCCGCCTGCGGTGGAGCCATGCTGGGCGGCTCCGCCTCCTAAAGCAGCGGAACCGGTGGCGTCGCGTCTAGGCAAGATGTTGAAGGCACGGAACTTCCCCAGCAAAACCTCGGCTCGGCCCTTCACAGCCTCGGCAGCGGCAGCGGCAAGGTCGCCGCTCACGGGTTCCATCAGGCTATCGAGGTCGACGTTGGGGTCATGAAGGTAGATGTGGCTGAGGACGTGCGTCAGCGCTGCAGACGACAGGGCGCAAGCCTTGGCCTCGGCCGTGGGACCAAGGCCGTCCGCGACATCTTCAAGCGCATGGACCAGGAATGGAAGCAGCTCGGCAGGACCATCCTCTTCGCCAGCCAGCGGGTCCTCTAAACCGCTCTCATAGAGCATCTTCAGCTAGGCGTGAGCCTTCTCCTCCAGCTCGGCGAAGGCCACCCGGTCCTCGACCAGGACCTTCGCCTTGCGGTCTAGCTCGGCCCTCTCCACCTTCAGCGCCTGCTCCAGCGTCTCCAACCAGCCGCGACGGTCAACCCGATCTTTGACGGGAGCCTCCCGAGCCTTCATCCCCTCCTCCTTCTCCTGGCGGATGCGGACCTCCTTCGCGAGCTCCTTGCGCAGGTCTTGTAGCTCGACCTCTAACACCTTGCAGCGGCCCTGGGAATCCGCAGCTTCGCCTTTGGCAGCATCGCGAGCAGCCTTAGCCTGGCGGGCGGCTTGCTTCTCCTTGTCGGAGGCGGACGCAGCCTGCCTCAGCGCCGCTCGGACAGAGGCAGTAGAGCGGGCCCAGCCGGAGGCTAACTCCAGGCACCCGACCACCAGGCAGGGGTCCGCACTCTGGAGATCCTCCCGAAGCCGGCTCAGTTCGTCGGCGGCCTGGTCCAAGACAGCGGAGGGATCGAAAGAGACGGGAGCTGGTGGAGCAGGCGGAGAGGACGGAAGCGTGATCACGGCTTGGGGGGAAGGAGCCTCCCGGGCCTTGGGCATCTCAGCAGCAGCACCAAGCCTAGGCCCCTCCAAGGTCAGTGGGGCCACGGGGGCTGACTCCTCGCCAGAGTGCCCCTGTTGGGCTCGCGAGGACGACCGGGCAGGGGAAGCGTGGGCCTCGGTGCCTCCTTTCCCCGCAGAAGAAGGTGCTGCCTCGGCAGGCAAGCTCGCCTCAAGCGGGGCCGTAGAAGCCCCTCTCAACCTCTTCGCCTCAGGTGCCGGCCTGGTCAAGGAGTGCAGGCATCAAGTCTCGGCGACAGAAACAAAGCACAGCACGGATCGAGTACTTACAGGTCATCGCTCGCGGGTTCAAGCAGCCTCCGGCCAAACTTAAAGCCCGAGAGCCTGCAGCTGGGGTCAGCCTTGGGAGGCATGGAAGCAGAGGATGCGTCG
Organism: Triticum dicoccoides; assembly: GCF_002162155.2. Classification (NCBI taxonomy): domain Eukaryota; kingdom Viridiplantae; phylum Streptophyta; class Magnoliopsida; order Poales; family Poaceae; genus Triticum; species Triticum dicoccoides. The sequence continues at coordinate 37,729,642 of NC_041391.1, read as the reverse complement.
GGAAGGACGAAGCTGGCCTCAGACCGCCCCGGAGCCAGAGCGGATCCTGGGGGCACCAGCCCCGACCTGTCTTTCCTCGGGACCAGGGGAGAATCCACTCCTCCTTGCCCACCGCTGGCCTCGTCGTCATCCGACATGGAGTGGAGGGTGCAAGACCTGCGCCGGGGGAAGGACTCCTCCGACTCCTCGCCAGTCGCCTCAGAGTCGATATCCTCCTCCTCCTCCTCCTCCTCCTCCTCTTCTCCCTCCTCACTCCCGCTGGAGTTGCTGGAGGACACATTCACCATGGGCACAGGTCCCCGGGAGCCACTGCGGGCACTAGCCCCTCACCGTTGAAGGTGGGCATGGCGTCCACCGCCTGCTCCCAGTCGTCACGAATAGAACAGGAGCACAGGAGCACCGTCCGGTCTCGCCACGTCTCCCCTGACCAAGGTGTGGAGGGCCGCGACCAGATCTTCATCGGCCAGGGCTGCAGAGCTCAAGCGAATGGCAGCATCTGCTTCCCCGAGCCTCCACAATGGGAGCGAGTGCTCCCGGAGTGGAGCCACCCGGTGCTCCAGAAACTCCCTCAGGAGTGTGGCCCTGGTCAGCTTCGCCGCCCCTAGGTTGCCGGGCCTCAGGTCCATGTCCAGCGTCTCCAGCATCGCCCTTGCGCGAGGGTTGACGAGCTTGGGCTGCTCCGTTGGCAGCACAAGTCGGGGGTGGATGTGCCCGGCGTCCACCATGACCCACCTGCTCCGGAAGCCTTCAATCCTCTTCCCGGGCTTTGAGATGGCGTTGGAGCCAGAGTACGCGACAAAACTCGCACATGCGGAGATGGGGCCACGAGAAACCCGGAGATAAAAGTAATGGCACAACAAGGCCACCGAGGGCTTTATCCCAACATGAGCCTCACAATAGTAGGCGAAGATTGCTAGAAAGGGAACAGAGTTGGGGTGGAGGTGCAGAGCTTGCAAGTTGTCAGGCGAAGAACAACAAGGAAGAACTCATAAAAAGGAGGCACCAGACCGGCGACGATGGCGCTCACGAAGAGCGGGTAAAAGGTGCTCCCCTTGCCTTCAGGCTGGCTGGAGCCAGCCTTGAATGCAGTCGCTCCCACGTTGCCCTGCTCCACCGTCCTCTGGCACACAAGGGCAAGATTCCTCTCCGACACATTTGAGGGATCCATAGCCGGGGAGTACCAGGCCTTAGTCAGAGTCTTGTGGGGCGCCATAGCTCGCCGGGCGGGAAGGATTGAGGCAGATCTGGAGGATTTCGGAAGCAGGAAGGAGAAGGGCGAGAAAGGGATCTGGAGCAAGGAAGGCGAGAACAAAGCAGGTCAGTCTGGCCCGGGCACCCCCTTTTATCATGTCATGCGGTTGCCGGGGCATCGTGGGGAAGCGGAGACGCCCATGTCCAATCAACCGCCACATGGCGCCCAAGGCCGCAAGCTGTTGGGGCCCGCGGCGCTTTGCACTTGCTCCTTCGCTTCTCTGCTAAGCCAAGTCCGGGCGCGCCTTGGGCCCGGGGGCTATTGTCGGTGTTCTGGGAACGGGGGTCCCCAGACTTGCCTGCCTGCGGCCTGCGGCGTGGCTCAAGTGGGGGCCCAATGCAGCCCAGCTTCATCAGCTCAAGCTCAAGACCCTTGCGAGGGGCCAAGCCTTGCAGGGCGGAGAGATCAAGGCAGGGCACCTCCCGAGGGGCCCGTGACGCAAGCCATGACGATCGAGGACCAGGCGGGCGCCAGGCGGGCGCCGGCCTGCGCAGTGTCCTTGTTTCCCTTTCGGTGCAAAGGGGGGCAAGCACAAGCCAACGCATCAGGCAAAGGTTACCGTTTCAGTGCAACAATACCAAGACCAGCAGAACGGCAGGATGGAGGTCATCGTGGGGCCCAGGGCGGCGTCACCGTTAGAACCTTTGGCAGCCGAAGACCAACTTTAGTTAGGATAAGTGTCCCAGATGTTCCCCTTCAAAATGGCCAATTGTTGGCGCCCTTCCCGCTCATTATTTGGGGAGAGGCCCTGGGCCTCCGCCTATAAGTAGGACTAGCCACCACAAGGTAGAGGCATCTAGATCATCTAGAGATCGTCCAGAGAGAGAGAGAGAGAAGCGACTGAACTCACCAAGCAGTTCATCCCACCAGCTCAAGAACAGCCCCTCACGAGGTTGTTCTCCCTTTGTACTGTTCATCATCATCCCCTGAGGCAATCCACCACACCACACACTGGAGTAGGGTATTACACCACAATGGTGGCCTGAACCAGTATAAATCTCGTGTCCCTTGTGTGTTTATCTTTCTTGCTTAGATCTTTGCGAGACTTCGAGACGTGAGCTGGTAGGGGAGATATCTCCGCGCGCACCCCAGTGTTCGAACCTCAAGGGTCTGCCGGAACCCAAAATCCGACAATACCCTTATTCACCAGCACTAAGGGAAGATTGTGGTAGTCGGGTGCATACGCCTCGGGAGAGGACAGCGGAGGAGCTTATCACATTCGGTGGGATCATGGATCCTGTGATGGCTGGCAGGCATGTTAGCAACCAGATCCAGGGACAGCAGGATATGCATGACCTACAGCTAGAACGCGCCAAGAGGGCGGTCATGCTTCGACATGTCGAGGCAACTACATGTATGTCGTTCGATAAGAGTTGTTCAATTATGCTTTTCACCGAGCATGAAATTGTTGATAAGGCAAATGACTTAGGTATATCTTCTAATTCAAATGATAAGGAGGTTGCGCAATCCGTAAATAATCTTTTAGACTAAGAAGCGGAGAAGGCTTTAGAAATTATTCGAAATCTTGCATCAGTCAAACCTATGAATGACGATGACATGAAAAATTTAGGAATGGTGGCTCTTGAAAAGGTATGTAATAATCTCTTGCCTAGTGCGGAGGCCGGAGATGAGGAAGGGTCGGAGACTACGGACATTGTAGAGCCTCTAATGATGGAGGGCACTGTCTCGTGTTCTGCCGATCCTACATTCCTGAAGAGTGACTGGGAGAATCCCAAGCGTCCATGGAAACGGAAAATCTATCCTACTTCGGCGGTTCGTAGAAGTGCTAGGGTTAAGCTTAAGAAAAAATTCCATGATGACTTATGAAAGGAATCGTTTGGAATAGCATAGGTCTAGCTGACTTGGCTAAACAAATGTTCTTGGCGGAGACAGCGATAGAGCAATAATTAGATTTTATTGCGTTATTGGAAACAAGACGAGATAACTTTACCTCACAGTTCCTTGGAACTTTATTCGGAGGAATTGATTTTGATTGGCACGTCTTGCCTCCTAGAGGAAGATCTGGTGGGATAATACTAGGGGTTCGGTGTGAAACACTTGAGGTGCTTAACGTGGTTCGGGGAGATTTTGCGGTCAAGTTTTGGGTGAGTTCAAAATTGGATGGTTTCCGATGGTCTCTCGTGGCTGTATATGTGGCAGCACAACCTGAACTCAAACCAGATTTTTTTAGCCAACTTGGTACGGAGAGATGAAAGGAATAACGACAAATCTGATGGGCATTGGTCTATCATGTTTAACATGATTATCGAGAGTCTTAATTTGAGAGAAATTGAGATCACCGGTAGACAATTTACATGGGCCAATTCATTGCCCACTCCGACTTATGAGAAGTTAGATAGGGTTCTCGCTAGTGTGGAATGGGAACAAAAGTAGCCATTGGTGTCGGGTCATGCTATGCAGAGAGCGATCTCAGACCACACACCACTTCTGGTAGACTCGGGAGAGGCTACTCATGTTGCGAACAAGAATGCTTTCTCTTTCGAACTAGGTTGGTTCGATAAAGAAAACTTTTTGGAGATCATTGCACGTGAAATGGGCAAAGCCTGTTAGTGGAAGAACTAGTATTGATGGATGGCAAAATAAAATCAGACATCTGAGACAGTTTTTGCGAGGTTGGGCGAGAAACGAGAGTGGGATTTACAAACAAGAAAAAGAGCGACTCACTCAATTAATTGAAGCGCTAGATTTAAAAGCTGAAATTAACCTTCTTACGGTTAATGAGCAAAGCTCCAAGTCCGAAGCTGAACAAGGCTTACGAGCTCTTCTTAGAGAAGAGGAGCTCAAGTGGGCATTGCGCACTAAAGTGCTTAAGGTTGTCCAAGAGGATGACAATACACAATTCTTCCATATGATTGCAAACGGTAAACATAGGAAGAAGAAAATCATACAGCTTGTACAGGATGAGGGGACAATTGTGGGGCATGAGAATCTGAAATTTTATATCTCTAATTACTATAAACAACTTTTTGGGCATCCGGGAGCAAGCACTGTAGCCCTCGATGAATCTGTTATTGGAGATATACCCCAGCTCCATGTAGAGGAGAATGATATTCTATCCGCACCGTTTACTGACAAGGAGGTACTGGATGCAATCTCACAAATGAAACCGAATAAAGCACCGGGGCCAGATGGCTTTCTAGCTGAATTCTATAAGAAATATTTTCATATTATTAAGGATGATCTTATGCCTATGTTTCATGATTACTTAAACGATCATCTAGAGTTCTTTCATCTTAACTTTGGCATGATTACGCTGTTGCCAAAGAAAGAAGAGGTGGTTCAGATCGAACAATTCAGGCCCATATGTCTTCTTAATGTGAGTTTCAAAATTTTCACAAAAGTGGGTGCCAAAAGATTGACACAGATTGCTCATTCAGTGGTACAACTGAGCTAGACATCGTTCATGCCAGGGCAACACATACTTGAAGGGGTGGTTGTTTTGCATGAAACGCTTCATGAAATTCATTCGAAGAAGCTAGATGGGGTTTTCTTCAAAGTGGATTTTGAGAAGGCATATGATAAAGTTAAGTGGCCTTTCATTTAGCAGGCAATGCGCATGAAAGGATTTAGTGAGGCCTGGTGGAACCAAGTGGGTTCTCATGTCCATAAGGGTAGTGTCACCAATCAAGGTTAACGATGATATCAGTCATTACTTTCAGACACACAAGGGTTTGAGATAAGGGGATTCCATGTCTTCTCTCTTGTTTAATATAGTGGCCAATATGTTGGCCATTCTTATTGGCAGGGCCAAGCAGCATGGTCAAGTGGAGGGGTTAGTTCCTCATTTAGTCGATGGAGGAGTATCCATCTTATAGTATGCTGACGACACTATCTTATTCATGGAACATGACATTGCTAAGGCGTACAATATGAAACTCATATTATGTCTCTTCAAACAATTGTCAGGTTTAAAGATAAACTTTCGCAAGAGTGAGTTGTTCTGCTGTGGGAAGGCCAAAGACGAGCAAGACACTTATGGACAACTGTTCGGGTGTGAATTAGGTTCTTTACCATTTAGTTATTTGGGCATACCGATTCATCACCGTAATTTATCCAATAAAGAATGGAAGTGTATCAAAGATCGAATTGAAAAAAAAACTTAGTTGCTTAAAGGGCAAGCTTATGTCTTATGGAGGTTGGCTAGTGCTGATTAACTCGGTACTGACTAGTATGTCGATGTTCCTACTATCGTTCTTCAAAATTCCAAAAGGGGTACGGAAGCGACTTGATTTCTTCTGATCTCGGTTCTTCTCGCAGTTAGATGACTCCGAGAGGAAATACCGTCTCATGCGATGGGATATCCTGAAAGGAAATACTCCCTAGAGGCAATAATAAATTTATTATTTATTTCCTTATTTCATGATAAATGTTTATTATTCATGCTAGAATTGTATTAACCGGAAACTTAGTACATGTGTGAATACATAGACGAACATAATGTCACTAGTATGCCTCTACTTGACTAGCTCGTTGAATCAAAGATGGTTAAGTTTCCTAGCCATAGACATGAGTTGTCGTTTGATTAAGGAGATCACATCATTAGGAGAATGATGTGATTCACTTGACCCATTCCATTAGCTTAACACTTGATCGTTTAGTATATTGCTATTGCTTTCTTCATGACTTATACATGTTTCTATGACTATGAGATTATGCAACTCCCGTTTACCGGAGGAACACTTTGTGTGCTGCCAAACGTCACAACGTAACTGGGTGATTATAAAGGTGCTCTACAGGTGTCTACGAAGGTGCTTGTTGAGTTGGCGTATTTCGAGATTAGGATCTGTCACTCCGATTGTCGGACAGGTATCTCTGGACCCTCTCGGTAATGCACATCACTATAAGCCTTGCAAACAATGTGACTAATGAGTTAGTTGCGTGATGATGTATTACATAATGAGTAAAGAGACTTGCTAGTAACGAGATTGAATTAGGTATTGAGATACCGACGATCAAATCTCGGGCAAGTAACATACATGATGACAAAGGGAACAATGTATGTTGTTATGCGGTTTGACCGATAAAGATCTTTGTAGAATATGTAGGAGCCAATATGAGAATCCAGGTTCCACTATTGGTTATTGACCGGAGACGTGTCTCGGCCATGTCTACATAGTTCTCGAACCCGTAGGGTCCGCCGCGCTTAAAGTTTGGTGACGATCGGTATTATGAGTTTTTGTGTTTTGATGTACCGAAGGTAGTTCGGAGTCCCGGATATGATCATGGACATGACGAGGAGTCTCGAAATGGTCAAAACTTAAAGATTGATATATTGGATGACTATGTTCGGACACCGGAAGTGTTTCGGGGAGTTTCGGACATATACCGGAGTACCAGGGTGTTATCGGAACACCCCGGGGGATTATTGGGCCTCATGGGCCCATGTGGAGGAAGAGGAGAGGCGGCCATCTAGGGGCGCGCGGCCCCCCTAGCCCAAACCGAATTGGACTAGGGGGCCGGCCCCCCCTAGCCCAAACCGAATTGGACTAGGGGGCCGGCCCCCTTTCCTTTCTCTTCTCCTCCCCTTCCTTCACCTCTCCTACTTGGACTAGGAAAGGAGGGAGTCCTACTCCCGGTGAGAGTAGGACTCCTCCCTGGCGCGCCCTCCCCTGGCCGGCCGCCCCCTCCCCCTTGATCCTTTATATACGGGGGCAGGGGGGCACCTCTAGACACAACAATTGATCTCTTGATCTCTTAGCCGTGTGCGGTGCCCCCCTCCACCATATTCCACCTCGGTAATATCATAGTTGTGCTCAGGCGAAGCCCTGCGTCGGTGGCAGCAACAACATCGTCATCCCGCCGTCGTGCTGACGAAACTCTCCCGCAAAGCTCTGCTGGATCGGAGTTCATGGGACGTCATCGAGCTGAACGTGTGCTGAACTCGGAGGTGCCGTATGTTCGGTACTTGATCGGTCGGATCGTGAATACATACGACTACATCAACTGCGTTGTGCTAACGCTTCCGCTTTCGGTCTAAGAGGGTACGTGGACAACACTCTCCCCTATTTTTTCTATGCATCACCATGATCTTGTGTGTGCGTAGGAAATTTTTGAAATTACTACGTTCCCCAACAATCCTTCGCCGACCAAAAGACCAGCGGGTCTCGGTATTGAGAACTTAAAAATCAGGAATAAATGCCTTATGAGCAAATGGCTCTACAGGTTAGAAACAGAACCAGAGGGCATGTGGGCACAGATTTTGTGCATTAAGTATTTACAGTCGAAAATGCTCGCCCAGGTTACCATGAGACCAACTGACTCGCCATTCTGGAAGGGGCTTATGAGAACCAAGGACTTGTTCTTTCGTAGGGTCAAATTCTTGGTTGGCAATGGGATGTCAACAAGATTTTGGGAGGATACTTGGTTAGGAGAGACACCCCTGGCCGTACAATATCCCACCCTTTATAACATTGTGCAACGTAAGGAGGATTACGTTGGCACAGTTTTCCAAACGATTCCCTTGAATATTCAGTTCAGACGTGTGTTAGTTGGTGAGGGATGGACGGGCTGGATGCACTTGGTTCGGAGATTGATAGATGTTCAACTCTCAGACCAGCCGGATTCGACGCAACAGAAGTTAGCTAAAAATTAGGTTTTTACGGTGAAATATTTCTATATGGATTTGTTTAATTCTGGCACAATCTCAAGATCGTTGCATATTTGGAGGGTTAAGGTTCCCTTGCGTATTAAAAATTTTATGTGGTTCGTCCACAAGCAAGTAATACTCATCAAGAACAACTTAATCAAGAGGTGATGGGTAGGTAGTTCATGTTGTTGTTTAATGATCATGATGAAACAATACAATAATTATTCCTTGAATGCCCACTCGCCAAATTGCTTTGGAGAATGATTCCTATAACCTTCAACATTAATCCTCCAGTTGACATTGAGTCGTTGTTTGGAACGTGGTTAGCTGGGGTTGAGCATACTACTGCGGCTAGTATTCGGATTGGAATATGTGCGCTTCTGTGGGCTATATGGAACTGTAGGAATGATTTGATTTTTAACAGACAACACACTTTAACTTTCTTGCAGGTCATCTTCAGAGCTACCGCATGGATCCGTACATGGTCCTTACTCACTCCTATGGACTCCAGGGAGCCTTTGGTTACTGGATGCAACCAGTGGGAGATGGGGAATGTATCTGGTGCACCGGGGCAATTGGTGCTACCGGTGCACCGGCCCCATGTTGCACACTCAAAAATGTTCGAAAAAATATGTAAAAAATTTAGTGCATTGACACAACATCAATTTATGTTGTCACAAAAATTCAAATTAAAATTTGAAACATTGCTCGAGATACAAAAATGACAAATTTGACACTGAATAGTACATAACACAAGCTGGGCTTTAGTTTTGGCCCATTAGTACATTGATGTCAAATTTGTCATTTTTGTATCTCGAGCAATGTTTTGAATTTTGATTTGAATTTTTGTGACAACTTACATTGATGTTGTGTCAATCCACTAAATTTTTGTCCTTATTTTTTCGAACATTTTTGAGTGTGCAACAGAGTCCGGTGCACCGGTAGCACCAATTGCCCCGGTGCACCAGATACATTCCCATGGGAGATGGTAGCATGGGCTATATTCAACCGGTTCGGATGGCGGTCACATAATAAGATAGGAGACTAGGGAGCTTATCCTTCATATTGCCGTACCGGTTGTGATTGTCAGCATGTACTTTTCTTTTTTCTTTTTGTTTCGCTCCGCTTGCGAGCTGTAGTACCTTTATGACTTTGTGCTACTTCGTGGATTTTTTAATAAGATAGCTGCATGCATCATTATGATGCAGATGCCGGGGTACGCCTCCATTTCCAAAAAAATATGTAGGATTATTGCTTGTGCGACACCCGCGGGCGTCAAACTATTGAGCTACACCCGTGGGCGTCAAACTATTGAGCCTTTGTTGAAGAGAAACGCAACGGGCCCATTTGGAGCTACATGCGCGCAAAAAAAAAACTGTTGCGCAAGCGAGAGATCGAACTCATGACCTACTACTAGTGGATATTTCTTCCAAACCAATAAACCTGACAAGTTCTAGTGCTAGATTTGTTGCGCCCAACTTTAAGAACCAATTTGCATCGCCTGGTCCGTCAATGTACTATGTACAACAGTAGTACTTTTCTTTTTGAAAAAATTTAATATTTCTTGGGAAAAAATATGAACAACTTCCTTCAAAGTTTTGAATAATGTTTGAAATAATGAACAAAATTTAGAAATTCACTCAAACATTTAAAACATGAACAATATGGAGAACATGAAAAAGAAGATTCAAATTTAAATGATAAACAATTTTTAATTATACATTGAATATTTTGTGATATACACTGAACAAATTTTTAAATATACCAAACATTTCGTGATATATGCTGAAAAAATATATTTAAATACACATTGACCATTTTTTTGATATATGCTCATAATATTAAAATACACACTGATCATTTTTATGGATATATGATGAACAATTTTAAAATACACAATAAACATTTTTTTTAATATGTTGGGCATTTCTTTATATAGGCTGAACATTTTCTTATATATACTATGAGTATTTTTATATGTAAACATGAAAGGAACTTTGTATAGAACACAAAAAATAAAAAACACAAAAAAGAAAAATGGAAAATAAAAAACAAAATAGAAATAGAAAAGAAAGAAACAGAAAAGAGAAGAAAAAGCAGAGCGACCATGGGCCGGCCCAAACTCAGGCATCGGGTGGCCAGGCTTCTATGAAGCCATGTCCTTTTCACGCCTGCAGACGTTAAATAGGATCTGCCTTAGCACGACCAATTGTTACTCGTAAACTCAACGAGCGATCGGCAGCTTGACACTCGTTAAAACAACATTTAGAACACATAAACAAGCCTTATATATATGCACGTACACTTATCCTATGAAGACATACACCCTAATTTTATGAGCATCTTCGAGACATTGAGCGGGCATATCATTTTGAGATTGACGAAGTCATTGTATGCATTTGTAATTAACGGAAACATCTCCTCCCATGAAACACGCATCATCAGAAATCCTAAAAAACAGAAAAATACAAGCAGGAGGACTTGAACCCGGATGGCTGGGATATCACTATTCTTCTAACCATCCAATCACAAATTGGTTCGCATAGTAACACTCATTGCCATATATGGCACGCTCACGTACAATAGTGCAGCTTGCATGACTGGTACTAGCTAGTTTTACCACTTGCCAACCAAACATACACGTATATACATATGTGACGACATCGTCATGCTGCCCTGATCTGCCAATGGTGATGATGGTGGTGCACGAGACACGACGGTACGCAGAGCTAGCACTTGATCAAGACACAGTGCTACTCGATCCAACGGTACATCGCTAAACTAGCATAGGCCAGCTGCGACGTAAGAACGTTCCAAGCCATACATGGAAGATTCGACTGGCCGGTCTCGCCACTACGTGTGCGTCGACTCGTCATTTTTTTTTCAAAAAAGAGGTTATCACCGGCCTCTGCATGAAACAGAATAGCCGGAATAAAAGTAGGTTCAACAAAGTCTTCAAGTCTCAAGAAGGTAAAAAAGGCTCACAAAGAGCAAGAAGAACATGAAACAGAATAGCCGGAATAAAAGTAGATAGAAAACTAAACACCTATCATATTACATGACCGCCATCCAAACCGGTTAAAGATAGCCCGTGCTACTGTCTCTCACCGGATAGACCTAGTGACCATACACTCCCTGATATCTGTCGGAGTGAATAGCAACCACATACGGATCAGTGTAGTGGCCGAAAAATAACCTGCAAGAAACGAGAGTTGGTTTGATGTCAACGATAGTTTAGACATCAAATGCGCAATCATGCTTAAACCAACTCTCGTTGACATCAAACTAACACTTTAGACACGTAAACACTTTAATTTTTACGTATGCGTCGACTCGTCACATGGATCTCTTTCTCTCCACACATAGCCGCTACAGTGACCAAGTTGTTGAGATCGATCACTCGTACAGTACGTACGTGGTCCTCGGCTGCACATAAGTATATACGGCCGGGGAGTGGCTAGCTACAGCGACAGTTGCTGAGCGCGCAATAACTCCCAGGAACGGGTCCATCTCTGGCTCTCTTTTTTTGACGTCTTCTCTGGCTCTCACTATACAGTGTTTCATCACGATGATGCCACCCTTAGAACAAGTTGGAGATCTCATGCCTCAGTTTATTTTCTTGCAGCATTCAACGTGTAAACCGATCAGCTAATCTGCCGGCTCACCTTTAGCTTAAGCATGATTGCACATTTGATGCCATCGAGAGTTGGTTTGATGCTACTCTAGCTTCCTCATTAGCAGGCTTAGGCCTTGTACTAAGGGGCTTAAAGGAGGTGCTTGAAGAAATAAATCAGATTTTTTAAGTACCGGTGTTTATTTGTACAGGGTGGACGCTTAATTAGACGTCTCTTCTGTAGAAATAGACACTGATGCTTCAGAAAAACTCAGTTTATTTTTCTAAGCACCTCACTAAGCACCTAGCATTGTACGAGGCCTTATAGGTTATAGCCCAGGAGTGCATCCGTTGATTAAAGCTCTCTAATTGTTTTTGAAAAAAAAAGCTAGTACAACAGCCGGAAATGCGCAAGGTGGTCTTGCCGCCAACTCATTTTGCCTTGTGATTCGTGCAGTAGTTCAATCCCGCACGAGGGCACACTAAAAAGGAAAGTCCATCAAATAGTTTTAAGTTTCAATGAAACTTACAGTTTTTTGAATCTAAAAAACTGCCAAGTTTCAACCAGTTTAAAAGATATAATTTCAAGCAATTTTTTTTGTCGGTCATAGTCACCAAACAATTGTTTTTTTATCGGTCGTTCGTACTTAGTTTCAACACTGGAACTTAACACTTTTTAAAAAATTCATGAAAATATATTCAAAATGGATCTTATTTGAAAGTGCTAGTCACGAGAAACACAAATATGAAAATAGAACTTAATTTGAAATTTTGTTTAAAAGATATAAATCTTTGAGAACCGGAAGCCGAAATAAAAAGCGGGGACCAGGGACATATGTGCCCCCTCACTTGCATGCCACAAATCCTCTCCGGTGTGACGGCCAGAGATCAGAATTGAATAAAACCAAACAATTCTATTGACGTTTTTCTTTTTCCTTTTTTGGTCATCGGTCATAATTGATAAGGGAAATGCTCATTGTTTGCCAAATGGAAATCAAATGAAACAGCTAAGAAAATTAACAATCCAACGAACAAGTACCGCGCGCATGTCGCTCGATCATGGCGCCGGCCCGACGTGACGTTAGTTTTGTCAATTCCATTCAGATTTGATCTCCTCTGTCATTACACTCATGCAGACATTGTGGTCTAAAATGTCAAAAAAAACTGTTTAAGCTAGGCAGAAGATCCATGACGATAGACAGACAGAGTTCGATCGGACGAAACATACCCCACATCTCCCCGGATCTAGCACCAGCAGTGTTTAACTTACTAGATGACCCATTGCGTCAATGGCGCAAAGGCCGGCAGTAAGCCAAGTATTGTAAGAGTGGTGATAGGAAAACTCGAACACAAATCGAAATAATGAGTACTTACTGCTGGTTACTGTCTCTGTGTTCATGATTATTGTTTCTCCTGGAACAGTCCGTGCTAAATGATAGTGCTATATTCCTTGAGTGGAAGGTGGACGCTCCCAGGTAGGGCATGCTTCTTCCTTGCTTAGCATATTTGTTATTGCTGGTGAGTTCTCTATGTTTGAAACAGAGAAAGTAGTAAAAACAAATAATTTTAGATAAGGGTGGTATTATGCATATTAATAGATCGATGAGGAACAACAATAGAGGTTATATAGATAAAAGCATAGGTGGTAGCTATTCAAAAGCAACAGATAGCATCGTCGAAAAACAGACAAAGGTTTCATCCTATTATAGAGCTCGATTAGTAGCCCTTAGAATGCTAGATGATATTTAGATACGACTTTCGTTGCTGTCGATGGTTCATCTAAAGGCAATGCACGATGAGAACCAGACACTGCTTTGTGGTGACCTTGAAACGAAAGGCACAGATGTCTCCTTCATGGATTTTTGCAAGGCGGCGGAACTTGGACCAGTTGGTTGTTACGGTGGCTCTCTTGTCGGTTCCTAGCATGGCCTCGCTGATCTGACAGTGGCGCTGTAGGACGGCTAGATTCTAGGGTCTTGCTTAGTGATTCAGCCCCATGGCCTGGTCAACGATTATTTTTGGTTGGAAGAGAGATAATAGTTTCTCCTTTGCAGGATTTGTGTAGTATGGCGGGATTTATTGCCTCGTTTTGTAGTAAAACCAGGACCGGAATCGTCCGTACCGTCGAGCGCAGATCCAAACCTTTGTTTACTTTGATTGAAACTTGGAACATGAAATTTGAAGTTCTGAACTTGGTCGAAACCGTTTGAATGAGGATGCAGTCAGAGGAACCGAGAGAATAGTCTCTCCTTTCCAGGACCCAACTGTAGTGTGGTGATTTCTTGCTTTCTTTTCTAGTAAAACCTGAACCAAAATCGTTTGGACTGTCAGAACGCAGCTCCAAGCCTCCATCTGCTCTCCTTTTTAGATCATCTGGAGGGTAAAAAGGGCCCCGGGCTCCATTGAAAAATGAAACCAGAGTACAGAGTAAACAAAGTTGTAAGATCATCAAGTACTGTATGGTTCTTATTGGCAGGCCAATATCTAGCAATCGACAAGTAATCATCACCTAGAGGTTTCCCAAAGAAAGATGGGAGTAATTCCCAAACCGCACGAATCACACCATAAAACGCACCGCACACCCTGACCACACGAATCAAAATAATCAGATCAATGCCGATTGAGATGAACCACGCCTCCGTGCCCGCACCATCGGATCCGCGGGATCTGAGATGAGGGGGGGTGAACAGTGAAAATTCAGTGTATGTAGCGTAGCAAAAGAGGGCTCAGCTTTGTCATTCATCTTCAAAGCCAACACCCACATCTCTTGGTCCATAACCTACCCATCGTAGTGTAAGAGAACTGCCCTGGTTATCATTCATCAGAACGACCGTCCAAGGCACAAATCATCCAACATCGGCGACAAAATTGAGCAGGCTACAACAGAGGTAGGGTAGGCTCGAAGGGCAACTCCAACGCTGACACCGACTATTTTAGCTCTGTTTAGTCCCACAAGCCAAGGCTGTCATTGCCGAAGACATGATTGTTTCAGCCAGTCGTCGTCGTCATTGCCCCTCTTTTTGGTCCAAAAATGAGGTTGCCTCTGCACACCAAGCAACATGACCAATTGACCATGTCACCCCATTACATGTGTGCACACATCCAGCCATCAAGCTCGGGAGCTGCTCATACCTGGAGTCGACCGAC